>NC_069666.1:14890972-15194166 GCF_027244095.1 Hemicordylus capensis | reverse complement strand
ACTATTGGTCTATCTAGCTCAGTATTGTCTACTCTGACTGGGAGCAGCTCTCCAAGATTTCAGGCGTACATTTTTCTCAGCCCTACCAGGCCACCTAATGGCGCAGCGACAAAATGACTTGATTAGCGAGCCAGGGGTTGCCACCGGTTCAAATCCCAGCGGGTATGTTTCCCAGACTATGGGAAACACGCATTTCGGGCAGCAGCGATATAGGAAGATGCTGGAAGGCACCATCTCATACTGCACGGGAGGAGGCCATGGTCAACCCCTCCTGTATTCTACCAAAGACAACCACACAGCTCTGTGGGCGCCACGAATCGACACCAACTCGACGGCACACTTTATTTTACCTGGAGATGCCAGGGATTGAACCTGGGACCTTCTGCATGCAAAGCAGATACTCTACCACCAAGCTAAAGCCCCCTCATCAGTATGAAGGCTGGGGTGCAGTCTTTATTCAGCAGGACTCCCGGCTGTGCCCCCAGTTAGCTTCTGCCTCTGAGAGCTCTAAGGTGTGAGAGCCATTGATACCATCCGCTCAGAGCAGCAGAAATACCACAGCCGCCGCCCTTGGCAGCAATGAGTTCATCTTTTTTAAAACCAATTTTAACTGCGCTCGCCGCCCTTGAACCAGCTCTAATATGAGCTGAGCCTGGCCTCCCATTTGAGGGTGCAAAACCACACATGCTCGGTCCGAATCCAGTTCCGATTCAAACCAAACTGGCCAAACTGGTTTTGTGTGCACACCTAGACTCCTCATTGGTACGACCGACAGGATGCAGTATTCTGGAGCTCTAACTGAGAGGGCAGTAAGGCCCACTTGGCAATCTGATTTGATGGCTGCTTTGAGGACCATTGCGTTTTACACAGGTTGTAAAATCAAAGTAAACACAGGCGTGTTACGGAGCATCCTGCAGAGCAGAAATGCCCTTTAATCCCTCCTTACTGTGACAAAGGAGGAGGGAAGAGAAGGCTTGTTTTCTGCACCTCCAGAGAGTTGCTCAGACTTCACTCGGAGTACTGTGTCCAATTCTAGGTCCTACATTTTAAGGACGACGTTGATCATTAGGAGCCAGTTCAGAGGAGGGCAACAAAGATGGGGAGAGATCTGGAAGCCAAGTCCTAAGAGGAACGGCTGAAGGAGCTGGGTATTTTTATTTATTTATTTTTACATTTATATCCCGCTCTTCCTCCCAGGAGCCCAGAGCGGTTATGTTTATCCTCACAACAACCCTGTGAGGTAGGTTAGGCTGAGAGATCTACAACTGGCCCAGAGTCACCCTGTGAGCTTCACGGCTGAATGGGGATTTGAACTCGGGTCTTCCCGGTCCTAGCTCAACACTCTAACCACTGCACCACACTGGTTCTGGGACTCTGGCTTGGAGAAGAGGACACTAATGGGAGAGAGGAGAGCTGCCTTCCAATATCTGAAAGGCTGTCATGAGGAAGAGGAGGTGGTGGTCTTGTTCTACGTTGCTCCAGCAGCCAGGACTAGAACTAACGGCTTGGAACTGCCATTAGAGGTGCACCTAGGTAATTTTGGAGTCTGGACCTAAAGGCTTTTGGAGCGCGCGAGCACACACACACTCTGCCCACTGCAAGTCAAGCATCATTTTTTAACCTGTAGGTTTCTTGAGGGCACAAACCACACCACCCAGAGCAGACTAAAGACAATTTGGGGGCCCCCAGGGGTTTTTGAGGCCCTGGACTTTGGCCCCAAAGTCCAGGGGTAAGAGCGCCTCTGATTGCAATTACACCTTGTGCAAATAAGGTGGGAGAAAAATGACTAATATCCTCTCTTGCAAGAAGAGGAAATGCAAACATATCACACCTGCTGGGTACCCCCCACCTTCCCCTCTGCTGCAACCATCTGTTCCACAGCAGAGTGCACAGAGATCTGTGCAAGAAGCCCGCTATGCGTAAAGATCTGTGGGTTGGGGCTGCATGCTGGTATGAGAAAGGGGAATTGAACGACCTTGCCCTGACCTCTCCTAAAAACATGTGCCAAAAAATATCATCGGCGCAAAAAGCAGCAGCTCTTTCCTGAGCAGACAAGGATGATACATCAAGTTGGGGAACAGCCACCTCCACAAATCTAATGTAAGCTTCACCCTAATGTAAGTGTTCAGCTATCAGAAGCTTTCCCAGACAGCAGACTTCACCGCAGGTTTACTATGAGGCTTTATTTATTATTTATTATTATTTAAAATATTTATATCCCGTCCCAACTGCTCGGGATGGTGTACAACAATAAAACAGATACAAAACACAATAAAAGCAATAAAATTAACCAAACTGAACAGACAAGTTAAAAGTCAGGTTAACAACCACAATCAAATTATAAGTTATATTAAAAGCTAAAAACTAAAAATTAGAAAAAGCTAAAGAACCTACCAGATATAACCAAAAATGGAGCATTAAAAAGCCTCCTTAAAAAGGGGTGCTTTAACTTTACTGCGAGTTTGAAGTTGCCCCAAAAAATCGATGTGAAAAGTGGATTTTTTCCACCCCAGATATAAACCGGGCTACACTCTAACGAACAATGAAAAACCTGGATTGTGTGTGAAGTGCTTCTTAATAGCTCGCAGGGACTTTGGGGTAAACCTGGCTGATATGTGAATATATACACACCTCCATTCCGGAGGAGACGCAAGCTAAAAGCTGGGTGTGAAAAACTTCCAGCCCATGTTGACCTCTGAAGCGAAGCTTCCAAACAAAATCAATCCCATGCTTATCAAGCACTTATCCAAACCAAATATTTATTATAAGATTTACGGCCTTTGGCTAGATAAGATAGTAAAATCGGCAAGATAAAGTTAAGTCTCATCAAAGAAGACCATGGGCAAAGGCTTAAATTGCATAATTGGTTTTCAGAGAACCTGCCAGGCTTTGCATGGAAGGATGCTTGTCCTGCAGCATCCTTGCATCACAGACCTTGCAAGACCGAGTCGCTTTAGCCCTCCGGAGGAGCAGCCGGGGATAATAAACCTACAACCACTGCAATAAAGAGGTACACACACACCCCAAAAGCCACGAAAAAGATTCAAAACAGACATTGCTACTACTACGAATATTTATACACCGCTCTTCAACACAATTCTCAAAGCAGTTTACATAGAAAAAATACAGAAATAAGATGGTCCCCTGTTCCCAAAGGGCTCACAACCTAAAAGGAGAAGCATAAGATAAGTAACAGCCACTGGAGGGATGCTGTGCTGGGGTTGGATAGGGCCAGTTGCTCTCCCCCTGCTAAATAGAAGAGAGTCACCATTTGAAAAGGTGTCTCTTTGCTCAGTCAGCAGGGGTTAACTGCTAGACCAGAACCCGCTGAATATCAAGTCAAGAGCAGAAGGTGGATTTGCAGGACCCAGATAAACGAGCTGTGCTCTGTCCCTTGCAGGCCATCTGTCTTGCTGGGAAGGCATACGCAGTGCTTTGGACCCTCATCCAAAAGGGTCATCATCAAGAGCGGCAAGAGTGTCTAGGACAGGGGCCACCAACCTTTCAGAAGCGGTGGGCCAAGTCTTCATTTATGCACTCTAATTTAAGGTTTCACATGCCCGTAAGAATTTTATAATGGTTTTAAATTAAATTAAAAATTAGAATTAAATTAAATTTTAAATCGAATGGGGATCAAAGGTGCTGAATCAAAGGTGCTGAATCAAAGGTGCTGAGCAAAGAGGCTCCTTTTAAAAGTGGTGATTCTCTTATTTAGCAGGAGGAGAGCAACTGGCCCTATCCATCCCCAGCACAGCATCCCTCCAGTGCCTGTTGCTGGTGTCTATCTTAGGTTTCATTTTTTAGATTGCGAGCCTTTTGGGGACATGCAGCCTTTTATTTATTTATTATTCATTCATTCATTCAGTGTTGTTTTATTGCAAGCCACCCAGAGACATGGGTTTGGAGTGGTATACAAATATGCTAAATAAAGAGTATATAAATAAATAAAGTTTCGATTCTAACACTAACACACTCACACTCACCGCAGGGTCTTGCCCTTCTTTCCCCTACCCCCGATTTCCAGCATGTAGGCCCTGAAAACCACCCCATCAAACACTTTATTACAGACCAGTACAATATTAATACTTACAGAAGCCCAGCAAAGTAAACCACAAAGGTTATAATACAATAATTAAACATCAGAGAAGAACAACTAAATTGGATTCTTAATGAGCTCCTGGTGAATTTTATTGGCTATTAAGCAGAAGTTAGCCACATTATAAGATATTGAATCGTTCTGGTCGGCTAAGAGATAATCAAGATGAAAAGAATCTGCACAACCTGGATGACAACTGATAAAAGGAGTTATATATTTATGCCATATCTCTCGATAAAATTGGCAATAAAGGAGCACAAATGCCATCATTCCGATATCTCCCAAGTTGCAGTGACAAGAGTGTTCTTTATAAGGATTTTTTTTTAATATCTCCCTTGCAGAATTGCTATTTGTAGAGCTATATTGTGCCTGTGTCAAGGCTCCGTGGAATTTTGGCATGGTTATCGGGTTTAGCGGAGCCAGGATGGTGTAGTGGTTAGAGTGCTGGACTAGGACTAGGGAGACCTGAGTTCAAATCTCCATTCAGCCATGAAACTAGCTGGGTGACTCTGGGCCAGTCACTTCTCTCTCAGCCTAACCTATTTCACAGGGTTGTTGTGAAAGAGAAACTTAAGTATGTAGTACACCGCTCTGGGCTCCTTGGAGGAAGGGCAGGCTATAAATGTAAAAATAATAATAAAATAATAATAATAAAACTCAGGTCACTTTCTCGCTCCATATCATATGTTCTTTGCCTGAGGTTCTCTGACTCAGCTACAAGAGTGTTTTAGAGGGACTGTGTGCCGGAAATTGGGAGCAAGGGAACTCACCGCAAGGGATCGTGTGCTCCCCTCTGCACCCAGGTTTCAGCATGCACCTCCTCTAAAGCAGTGCAGTTACAGCCATCCTTCACCAACCACAGTTTTACCAATCACTGTTTTGTGTAACCGTGACTGGGAAATCGTGACAGGTCTCACCAACCATGATGAGAGTATCCATGGTTTGGCAAAATATATTTGTAATTTTGGGTGGGGTGGGTGGGGAGGGTCCCTCGTCACTCCTCTTGATGACCAATATTGATTTAAATAAATTCTGGGTGGGTTTTGGTGGTTTTTTCTGTATTTCTCTGTCTTTTCGCGACCACGATTCCCCTAACCCCCCGTATCCAAAGCTTTTTAATTGCTCGCCAACCGCAAATTGGCCAATCGCGAGGTTTTCCCGGAATGGAACCCTCGCGGTTGGGAAGGGATGACTGTCGTTGCAGAGCGAGTGCCACTCAACATCAGTTTGCGTGCCACTTTTGGCAGACACGTCGCAGGTTCCTAGGAGAAAAATGCTAGCCCCATCCCAACTCACCAGTTCTCGCTGATATTTCTTTAGCTCCTCTTCCTTTAAGGCATCACTCAGGTGCAGGCTGCAAGACAAACAGAGATCCCACGGTCACAGCGGCAAGCTGCTGTAGCATAATGGTTAAGAGGCCAAGCTACGGATCAGGACTTTCCTGGTTCAGGCCCTGCCTCCACTACAGATTTTCCAAGTGGCCTCAGGCGAGCCTCTCAGCCCCAGCCCCTCCTCTCTAATATGGGGATAATAATACTCACTTACTTTACAGGTCTTGTTGCAGAACTGCAGTAAGGTAATACATGTGAAGTGCTTTGAACACGAACACTCAAAAGTGCTATACAAATGCTAAAGATCATCATGACCACCATCACGGTTAATACAACCGATTCTCCTGCTTGAGAAAGGTTTGATGTGGCTTTCCCATCTCAGGGTTAAAATAAACTAAGGTTGGTCAGTCTGGACATCACAGCCAGTCTGTGTTCCTAGTCACAATCCAAAGTGGAATTCTTCTGAATCGTGCATAGGCAGGGATTGGGGAGCACACCCCTAAATGCTAGGAGATGTCACGCAGCACCAACATTTCACCATGGTTCCCCATGACGCCCAAACCACTCCTCCATCTTTTCTTCTGCTCGCTCATCTCTCTCCAACTGTCTTTCCAACTACTCTTCTTTCAAGTCCTCAGAATCCCTTTTCGCTTCGTTTCATGCCTGCATTTCCACTGATCAAGCAAGATGCCATTGTGGGAACTCAATGGAACTACTGTGCTTCCTAAAGTTTTAACACGAGTCAGAGCTCAGACCTGGAACACCTGAAGTAATAGTCAGGAAAGGGGTGTCTCTGAGCATGTGGAGAGGGCAGTCGCCTCATCAGTGAATATCACAGGGTCAGAGAGTAGATCTAGCAAGCTAACCTGCTTGTTTCATTCCCTCCAAACCTGAGCCAATCAAAAGCTTTCTGGATGCATCTCAAAACAGAATGAAGGCATAAAGATCGCCACATGAGAAAGGAAGAGGAAGGTTCTCCAGTACTGATGAACAATCGCAACTAACGATTAGCAAGATTTGTCTGGAAGGATATGTTTGCCTAACAGCAAATATGAATGGATATAGAACCTACACTATAAGCCAGGGGTTCTCGATCTTGTTGGATGACCAATCCCATCATCCCAGTCACAATGGCCTTTGGGGATGGGAGGTGTCATCCAGCAACATCTGGAAGCTCAAGGCTAGGAACCCATGCTATGCACAACTAGGCAGGTCTGGGAGGACGAAAGTGTAATCTCAGCCAACAACAGGCCCAACATTTCCTAGAAATGGCTGCATCACGCTCAAGAGTGTGGTAGTTACACTGGCTACCAATATGTTCCTGGGCTAAATACAAAGTGCTGGTTATAACGTATAAAACCCTAAACAGCTTAGGCCCAGGGTATTTAAGAGAACGCCTTCTTCGTTACAAGCCTCTCTGCCTATTAAGAATATCTAGGTAGGTCTTTCTACAGTTGCCACCAGCTCCTCTGGTGGCTACTCAGGAACAGACCTTCTCCATGGCCGTCCCAAGGCTTTGGAATTCACTCCCTGCTGAGGTAAGAGCTTCCCCATCTCTGACAGTTTTTAAAAAGACTCTTAAGATGCATTCATTCATCCAAGTCTTTGATTAGACCTATTTTTAAATTGTTTTAATACGTGTGGTTTTCTTGTATACCACCCAGACACACAAGTTTGGGGTGGAATATAAATATACTAAATAAATAAACAAATACATACATACATACATACATAAACATGAGACAAACACCACATTTCACATGCAGAGAAGCACCTCTCCATAGAAGTTAACCATGGAGTTTCATATATTCCATATTTTATTTCGAACTCAAGTTACAGTGGACGTTTCGAGGAAGTATTGGAGTCCTGTTTTGTCCGGATCCACATACAGCACATGTGTTGACAGGTATGTATAAAGTTGTAC
This sequence comes from Hemicordylus capensis, assembly GCF_027244095.1. NCBI lineage: Eukaryota > Metazoa > Chordata > Lepidosauria > Squamata > Cordylidae > Hemicordylus > Hemicordylus capensis. The sequence goes on along the minus strand of NC_069666.1, from coordinate 15,186,815 downwards.
TATCCCCTGAACATCCGGCATGCCCATCCTAAGAGCACACAGGTTCCCAGGGCAGATCCTCTGAGAACAGGGGAAACTGCCAGGCTAGAAAATGTTAGCACTGAATGTGGGCTTACTGCAGTCAGAATGGGCTGCCAAAATTGTGGTCCTAAAATACATTTTTTATCAATCCGACCTTGCTTATGAATACCAGGAAGGCAGCTAGTAGATGTTATCCCAAGAGAAAACAGGAGGGGGGGGGAAAGAAGTTGAACTTTTATCCAGGAACTGCTCTTAAAAAAGAAAGCAAGAAACAATCTAGGCAAACAACACTCACCTGCCATTCGGGGAATCCAAGCTCTTTTCCTTGTGCAATGCCTCCAGTTTCTCCAGGCTGTGCATGGGCTCTGCTTTTTCATGCATTGGTTTAGTGCTGCAACGAAAATAAAAAGGAAGGGTGAGGAGGCATGTTAATCTTCTAGGGGAAAAGAGACGATTGGAGTGTCAGTTCAACAGGCAGATAGCCCAGACATTCAGGGAGGAAAGTTCTGAATCGCTGTTGCTGGAGGTCAAGCGGTTCAGTGGCATAGCTATGAGCCTCCTCTGCAGAAACATTTGGTTTCCAGGAAGTGGCAATGGACAGTGAAACATCTATAAAAGTGTCTGTAAAATCTCTCAGCCACAGTCTGCTGCAGCAAAATGTGGGGGTGGGGAAGTAACCAGCTGATACAAGCTGATATTGTAGCAATCTTCCCCCCACACCCCACAAATAACTGGAAGCCTGTTTTTCCTATAATGGCAGGCCACTTCCTATCCTGCAACCCCACTGAAAAATCCATATAAACATAGTGAGCAGGAAGAAATGATTCCGTTGGTTAGCTCGTCTGTGATGGGAGATAAACAAGGACGGGGCGCTCCGGTGCTGGAGGGGGAGAGTGCATGGCCTTCCAAGGGTGAAGGAGGGAATATTTTGCACGCGCCAAAATAAAACTAATCAGTTGTAGGGGAGCAACAGTGGGGGAAAGGGGGCATGCTTTCATCTCCGGCTGGTGGGCTTCTTCCGAAAGGCATCTGGGAAACAGAATGCTGGACTGGATCGGCCGCAGACTGGATCCAGCAGGGCTGTGCTTGCTTATTGTATGGCTACAAGGAAAAGGAAGAGTGTTCCTAGCCTTTCTTGAACCCAGAACGACAGGAAGGAGAACAGACAAAGTCAGCATCAGAGTAGACCAAAGGAGAAGGTTAGTTCATCACCTCAGCCTTCCTCCTGGCTTGCTGCATCCCACCAGTTCCCTCTCCAGGGAAGCTTCCAACTCCCATGCCCAAGAACAGCCCTCACCATCGGTTGCCTGGGTTTCAAATGCCCCATTACAAAGCTGGCAGGGCTTTTAAAGCTTACTCCAAGCTTACTCCCCCCTGATCTCACTTGCTGCTTCCTGTCACACCCAACAAGGCTGCCCCCACTGGAGCTGTTCCCAGGTCTCCCTGCCTCACCTGCTCAACCCCACCTGGGCCCAACCAACCAACCTGGAACCATCTTGCCCCCGTTCCCTTCGGGGGAAGACAGAAGCCCCAAAGGAGAGATGCCGCGCTTTCTGCTGGACCAGACAGCAGACACGCAGGCAATCAGGTAAGGCAGCATCCTGGGACTTACGAAGTGTGTAAATGTTGGTGCAGGGGGAAAGTCTTGTTTACATTAACAAGGGCTACTTGAGTTCCTGTGGGGTAAGAGCAGGAAGCTTTCACCCCCCAAAGAATTTTTTAAAAGCCTTATAAAGCAACGTCAAAAGTTATGTTGGCTTGGTAGTGGAAGAAATGTATCCCTTGGCATTGGGGATGTGACAAGCACTAACCACTCAACGTCTACAACAGCCAGTCAACGCGATTAATACACAGATATAAATAGGAACAGAACCACGATGGTGGTGTGATCTGAAGGAAAGACCTTTTAATATATAAAACGTAAGGAAAAGTATGCCATCAAGTCAATTTCGACTCCTTGCGCCCACAGAGTCCTGTGGTTGTCTTTGGTAGAATACAGGAAGAGTTGACCATTGCCTCCTCCCACACAGTATGAGGTGATGCCTTTCAGCACCTTCCTATAGCACTGCTGCACGATATAGTACCAGTGGGGATTTGAACCGGCAACCTTCTGCTTGTTAGTCACACATTTCCTCGCTGTGCCACTTAAGTTGATATAAAACGTATGCCTAGTAAAAAATGAATGGTCCACACAAGTCCGTGTGAGCTTCTCAGCTTAGCACACCTCTCTCTGTTACAGAGACAGCACTGATTTGATGCACTGATCTGAGCAGGGGCAATTTTTAAAGCACAGATAGCCGAGTCTGGTCCGACACCAGAAATTTGCTCTCCAGCCAGTCACATTGAGGGGATAGAGCAGCTAAGCAGCATTTAACAGAACATTAAAAAGATAAGAAAACTTACAGAGAACAACTCAGCCCTCCTACAACACAAAAACCTGCAGGACTTTAGAAACATAGGAGCATCCATCCTCTAAGGGGGATATCTTACAGTGCTCACATGTATAGTCTCCCATTCAAATGCAAACCAGGATGGACCTTGCTTAGCAAAGGGGAGAAATCATGCTTGCTAGCACAAGACCAGCTCTCCTCCCTTAGTCTTTAAGGTGCAGTACAACTGTTTGTTTTGCTACTCCTCTTTGTTTCCGAGTGCTACTGCCCTTGAACTGCGAACCTTTTATTTTAGCATTCCTGTTACTAAGACACTTTCATTTGTTGAATACAAACTGTATGCGTCTTATCTGCCTCAAAGCGCCAATGTACTAGCTGTAGTTCAGAGCAACCGATGTGTGGCTTCAAGTTCTAGTATTCTGTGTGGCGCTTCCCAACACGGGGTGCGATCTCGACCTTCCTGCTTATTTTCCTGGTTCCTTTTTCCAGTGGTATTGGAGCTTTTGTTGCAAATATGTCAGAAATTAGGTGCTCTACCCACTGTGTTACTTATTTTGATGGATGGATGTATTTCACCACGTGAGCCAGCATGGTGAGGTGGTTAGAGTGTTGGACTAGGCCTGGGGAGACCCGAGTTCAAATCCCCATTCAGCCATGATACTAGCTGGGTGACTCTGAGCCAGTCACTTCTCTCTCAGCCTAACCTACTTTACAGGATTGTCGTGAGGAGAAATTTAGTACACTACTCTGGACTCCTTAGAGGAAGAGTGGGAATATAAATGTAAATAAATAAATAAATAAATTTATATCCTGCTCTTTCCCCAAGAAGCCTGAACATGGTTATGTTTATCCCCACAAAGCCAATGAGGCAGGTTAGACAGAGAGAGAAGTGACTGGCCCAGAGTCATCCAGTGAGTTTCATGGCTGAACAGGGATTTGAACTCGGGTCTCCTCGGTCCTAGTCCAGCACTCTAACCACAACCCCATGATGGCTCTCGACACAAATTGTCAAGGGTCAAACAACCAAGTGAAGCCCAAACTATATCAAGTGTTCGAGATATTCATAACTGATGTTCAGTATATGATCATGTGCCTGAAGAGGGGGAAAGAATGCAATACATATCTGTTCAGGTTGCAAGTTCCCTCCCTGGCAGCATCTCCAAGATAGGGCTGAGAGAGATTCCTGCCTGCAACCTTGGAGAAGCCGCTGCCAGTTCGTGAAAACAATACTGAGCTAGATAGACCAATGGTCTGACTCAGTATATGGCAGCTTCCTATGTTCCTATGCCTGGCTTTATTTATTTGCTGCATAACCTCTTTCTGTGGTTTACAAATTTAACTGCTAAAAAAAACCCATCCCCAAAGAAATAAACTTCGTAGTATTTAAATGAAAAGGGATAACAGACAGGGGCTGGGTTCACACAAGGATCCTTATTAAAACGTTAATCAGGATGAGTGAGCCCTGATGGTGTGAACCCAGAATTTCATGGGTACCTTGGTCAAACCACTGTGATTAAATCCTGGTTATCTATCCTAGTTAAAGACTGGTTAATTGATGCCGTTTGGCCAGGATTGCTTTGAAATTCTGGGTGCCCACAATCAGCTCCACTGAGTGCACTCATCCTGATTAACTTTTCAACAAGGATCTTTATGACTGTGTGAACCCAGCCAGAGTGGTCACATCTCAGCCCACGCATGGCCTTCGCTGAGGTCCTCTGGCCTGGGCTCTCTTCTTCCTCCTCTCTCAGGGCACGCAGGTTTTAAGCAGCCCCATGGGAAGCGGGAGAGCACTCTCCTTTAGCAAGGCTGTGGCATCAAACTGTCTTCAATCTCCCCTACATGGAAAGCACATACAGCAAAATCGATACGTAGGGAATATTTCAGCCTGGGAACCACAATAGTCTCCCACTACAGGTATCAAATCAACATAGCCATGCTAGGAAGATTGCATTGCTGCCCATTACTGCTGCTGTGAAGGGTTACCACACTCATTTGTGCACATTTAAACTTTGCATGGAAACGGCACAGATCAGTATCTCTTGAATCTCAAGGCTTTGTGGTCCTATTTGTTTACAATCTTTTTCCTCTGCACCCATGCATCTGCTGCCTTCATATATTTGATGAAACTGGCTCTGGTCCACAAAAGCTTCTGCTGCAAAAAAACAAACAAACCCAAACTGTTTTCTTTTCAGTACCACAAGATTTGTTGTGTGCAGGCACAGTTGCCACATCTGATGGCTTCTACTGTGCAATCTGCATCATGTACAGGGCTGCACAACTTTGGCTGCCCAGCTGTTGCTGGACTACAACTCCCATCATCCCCAGCCACAGTGGCCAATAGTCAGGGATGATGGGCGCTGTAGTCCAACAGCGGCTGGAGGACCAAAGTTGTACAGCCCTGCTGTTGTGGGAAAGATGTGGCTGTTAAGAAGTAATCCTTAAGAGTTGATTCACACATTATATTTTCTTTTGGCATCCATCTAAGGTTTTTATTTTAAATGTGTATCTGAATTTAAAGTGCAAGGTTTCTCAAATGTGGGTGCCCAGATGTTGTTGGACTACAACTCAAAGGACAAGTTGGAGAGACCCTGATGGAATGTATGATTAAGACTAACCACTGGTTGACAAGGTGTATCTTTCAGGCATGCTCAGAGAGCCAGAATGGGCAGAGATTCTCTGTCAAGAATACAGTTTGTGCAGGGATGACCCCAAAGAGGTAATAAGGGGGTAGTGGGTGCTTCCCAAAAAATATTTCCCACTCCCCCATCCACCAGACTGGAATTTTACAGCAAAGTGTCGCATAGTATATTATGTGTTGCAAAACATAATACATAGTACAATACATATTGCATAGTACAATGCAATGCAGGCACAGTATATTATGGTCCTATAGCCTGAATGAGTCAAAAAGGCCTCCATTGTTTAAAGAAGCCTCATCCACCCACTCCCCCACCTACTCCAGAACAAGAAGTCCATGCAGCCAGATATGTGGGAGACTCCTCCAGCCTCCCAGGAGTCCGGCCAACCCCTTCGCTTCCTTCCTGGCCAGGAACTGCCATTTCCAGCTGGTCCGGTCCTGAGCTCTTCCTCCATCCCAGCCTTTCCTGCCACATGGTCTTAGACAGGAAGAAAAAACTAGCCTGGAACTGGCAGACGGGGAGGTTTGCCCTGATTCAAAGACAGTATTTTCCTAGAGCAATCTGGCCCATGTTCTGAATACGTTGGGAAATGTCACGCAAGCCGACGGCATTCATTCCCGTACCTCTATAGGCATAGTGTCGACTGAAATCCTCACTCCCCTAAACCACCTTTGCCATCCCTTTGCTGCCCCAAACTAGTTGCTGTACAAGCGTCGCCCTTGACTTTGTGGACAACCACATAAAGCTCCTAACAGTCTGAAATCCCACGGCACCAGTTGGGCCGTTTTGTGTCGGGGAAACCCAGGCCGGTGGTGCTTAAGGGACGGCAGTTCCTTGTGTTCCAGTCACTCCCATGGGGACAGAAGCAACTCCAAACAGAAAACAGCTCACTTCGGCCCCGCTCTGAGCTTTGCCAACAGTCCTGCCTGCACCTCCTGGCTGGGATTATCAGTTAACTGACTCGGCAGGGAGCTTTTGGAAACGCCAAAGAAAACCGTGCTTAGGCCAATAGGTTATCCCTCCCGAGAGATCAGGCCCTCCGCTGCAATGCAAGCCCTTGAGAGAGCAGGAAATGGCCCCAAATAGACAAGCCATTCAAGATAAGAGAGGTGAAGAAGCCCAGGAAGTCAAACAAGGCCCAGCCTTCAACAGAGGCAATAAGGCAGGATGCCAAGGCACTGGGGGTCACGTGTGCCAGCCGCTGGCAGGGCTCTTTACGACTTAGAAGAGGGATGGGGAGCAAAAAGGGACAGGAAGGAAGGATGTCCCTTCCTCCAGGGCTCTGTTCAGACATTATGTTGTACTTGTGTGCAGGATACTGCAGATGTGTATATGAATACGACAAATATTTATATACGGCTTTTCAACAAAAAGTTCCCAAAGCGGTTTACATAGATAACAATCAATTAAGATGGCTCCCTGTTGCCAGAGGGCTCACAATCTTAAAAAGATAGACGCCAGCAACAGCCACTGGAGGGATGCTGTGCTGGGGATGGATAGGGCCAGTTGCTCTCCCCCTGCTCAATAAAGAGAATCACCAAAAAGGTACCTCTCTGCTCAGTTTGCAGGGGCAACTGCTAACAGGTTAGCATTATTGCTGCTAAAGTTGTGCCGTCGAGTCACTGGCGACACCTGGCGACCACAGAGCCATGTGGTTTTTCTTGTGTAGAATACAGGAGGGGCTTACCATTGCCTCCTCCCACACAATGTGAAATGATGCCTTTCAGCATCCTCTCTAATAAAACGCTTGGTGTCTGTCCGTGGACGGGCACCAAGCGTGTGTTCGTGCCTCCCTGCCCTGTTCTGCGCCTGCGCGAAGCGCAGGCGCAGAACAGGGCAAGGGAGACATGAGGGCCGGCACCCGGTGGCCATCTTGGGCGGCCAGAAGCGGCCGCCCCGAAGAAGCCGGGAATGCGGGGAAGGAGGAGACTGGCCGAGGCGGCGGCAAAGCCGCCGCCTCGGCCAGAGGACGCAGCGCGGCCAAGGCGGCGGTGGAGCCGCGCCGCCGAAGCCGGGTGGGGGGAGGAGGTGATGGGGTAAGCCGGCCGAGGTGGCGGCAGAGCCGCCGCCGAGGCCTGGCACCGCCGCCGCAGCCAGGCGGCTGCAAGTCCTTGGGGCCCTTGCCCGTCCGGGGAGACCGGCCGGGAATGTGAGGCGGGGGCGGACCGGACCGGCAGCGCCGCCCCCAGAGTCTGCCCGGCCACCACCACCACCACCGCCCACTCTCCCGCCCTCCCAGCTGCCCACATACTCCTTCCCCGCTCCCCCCCCCGCAAATGATTAAGGGCCAAAACGGCCCAGAAGAATGCCTCCGCGGCCGCCGCCATGGCCGCCAACCGCCCTCCCAGCTGGCCGAGACCTCCTTACCCGAAGCAGCCCGCGACAGTCGGGCGAACTAAAAGCTGTTTTTGCGAAGAAGAGAGGAGCTCCCGAACAGAGCTCCTCTCTGTGCTAAGTCTCTCCCCGAAGTGGTGCTTTGGGCGCAAAGGACACCTATTGCGTCCTTTGCGTCCATAGCAGCAGTTTGGGCATTGGCTTAGCACAGAGAGGAGCTCTGTTCCGGAGCTCCTCTCTTCTTCGCAAAAAATGGATTTTTGATCGCCCGACTGTCGCGGGCTGCTTTGGGTAAGGAAGTCTCAGCCAGCTGGGAGGGCGTGAGGGGGGGAGGCCAGAGGAAGTGGGGCGGGGGGGGGAACTCTCCCCTACTAGCGCCCGTTATCACAACGGGCCTGAAACACTAGTCTTCCTATATTGCTGCTGCCCGATATAAGTGTTTCTCATAGTCTGGGAAACATACCAGCGAGGATTCGAACTGACAACCTCTGGCTTGCTAGTCAAGTCATTTCCCCACTGCACCATTAGGTGGTAACAACATGAATTGTCCCCTTTGCTAAGCAGGATCCACCCTGGTTTGCATTTCAATGGGAGACTACTTGTATATGCACTGTAAGATATTCCCCTCGGGAGATGGGGCCACTCTGGGAAGAGCACCTGCAGGCTTGCATGCAGAAGGTTCCAAGATCCCTCCCTGGCATCTCCAGATAGGGCTGGGAGAGACTCCTGCCTGTAACCTTGGAGAAGCCGCTGCCAGTCTGCGTAGACACTTCTGAGCCGGATGGACCAAGGGTCTGACTCAGTATATGGCAGCTTCCTATGCCCCACATAGATTTTTGAAATAAAAATGGGGGGGGCAGGTGGGTGTAGAACTACTTTTCCAAGGGGTGTTTGGTGCCCCCAGCTGCTTTTGGCAGGCGGGGAGGACTGAGAGAATGGAGATTGGGCGCTGATCACTCAGGGAAACAGCTCAAGAACAACCGAAGCCCTTACAATTGTACTTGAGAGGAGAATGGCCATAAATCAGGCAGAGCCTGTGGTGAGTGGGTGCTGGCCATTAATTTAAATTTCTCCTGTGACATTTTCTGAGTAGAGAGACGGGAGGAGGCAATGGCAAACCCCTCCTGTATTCTGCCAAAAAAGAACCACAGGGCTCTGTGGGCGCCAGCAGTCAACACCGATTCGACGGCACCCTTTACCTTTACTTTACCACAAGACCAGCTCTCTTCTCGCCTCCATAGCTCACCCACCTAGAAATGCACTTTGCCCACTTTAAAAAAAAAAAGCAAGCATGAGGTCATTGTGGAGTAGGATTACACACACACACACACACACACACACACACACACAGAGTATCCTTGCATACCAGTTCTCTTCAGAAGCACTGGCAACCGGGACATGGCTACCAGCCGCACAGGGGAGGCCATTTGAGGCTGCAGTCCGGTGCTTTGCAGAAGGGATAAAAATGTCAGAGGAAGCGGCCAGACGAATCCCTGTGATGATGGCACTGGAATGCCACCTGCTTGTTCCAAAAGAAGTTTCCGAAGTATACCAGGTATACCCCACATAAGAACAACCCTGCTGGATCCGGCCCAAGGTCTATCTAGTCCAGCATCCCGTTTCACACAGTGGCCCACCAGATGCTTCTGGGGAGCCCACAGGCAAGAGGTATGTGCATGCCCTCTCTCCTGCTGTTGCTCCCCTGCAACTGTTATTGCCTCTGAGGCTGGAAGCATCTTGCCTCCGAGGCTAGAGGTGACCCACAGCCACCAAACTAGTAGCCATTGATAGACCTGTCCTCTATGTGTACATACAACACCTCTACCTCAAAGATCACTGCTATGAGTGGGCCCCGGATCTTTTTAGCTAGCAATGCCCCAGCTAGCTACTTAAAAGATCTGGGGCCCGGCCACAGCTCCTCTTTTGATAACTATTATCCTGCTAACTGAGCAAAGAGGCACCTTTTTAAAAAAAGTGACGATTCCCTTCATTGAGCAGGGGGAGAGCCACTGGCCCTATCCATCCCCAGCACAGCATCCCTCCAGTGGCTGCGGCTGGTGTCTAGCTTATGTTTCTTTTTTAGACTGTGAGCCCCTTGGGGACAGGGAGCCCTTTTATTTCTATCTATCCATCCATCCTGCTTTGGGAACTTTTGTTGAAAAGCAGCATGTAAATATCCGTTGTATAATTAAGCTCGATCACAACACCAAGCCCCCAAGAATAAATCTCATATATTTTAAAGTCTCTAAATGATACAGCACCTTTGAAGGTGGAAGCAGCAGAGAGCCAGGGGAGGCCAGGGGCCCTCTCCCTGATCCGTGAAGGCGCCTCCATGGCTGCTCCTTCTTTCTGGTCATGAAGGTCATGGAGGATTGAGGTGGCTGATGAGCTCTGGAGCTCTGAGCAATCCCCTGGAGACCCCGTGCCCCATGGGTCACCCCCTAGAGGAGCACCTGGAGGCGAGCTGCATTTCATTGTCTGAAACGGCCCCTCCTGCCTTCTGAAACACATGTGTGGGCCCACTGGCCACAAGCATTTCCTCTTGCGTTAGGGACTGCCCCTGTGGAGCGTGGAAACCACCCCTGCGTGGGAGGTTAAAGCACAGTTACTTGACCCACACCATCGTTTCCAACAGGCAGCCCTGGGGAACCCACCCCACCAGTTTCCGACAAGGCGCGCATGCCTCATCAGCTGCCCAGCAGGCAGGAATGTAGCAGGTGCAGCATCTCCCTCCCCCTGCTCAATGGGCGAGGCTGCGCCTGTTGAGTTTGACAGACAGTTGTGAAACACACCACAAGGCCCTGCACAGAAACGGGTGGCAGCTGAACTAGGATGCAGCAAAGCCACCGAAACCCCCCACATACAGCTCCATAAATAGTGTCACTGCCGGGCACAGCCCGTACAACTCAGTCTTGTTAGCAAGCCTCAGGAAAGGGCCGTTGTCGTGCAAGTGAATAACTTCTGGGTCTCACTTTTCTGTGTTCTCGGATGCCCTATTTCACTCAGGCCAGGAGTCCTCAACTGTGGGTCCCCCGATACTGCTGGACTACAACTCCCACCATCCTCAGCCACCATAGCCAACAGATGATGGGAGCTGTGGTCCAACTGCATCTGGGGACTTAAGGCTAAGAACACCTGGCTGAAAGGTATTTATCTATTAGCTATTTTGAAGAGTTTGTTTGTGGGTGTGCTTGTGCAAAATAAAATCATACTTCCCTGATTACATACAGTTGCCAAATCCTGCATACACAATCCTGCCACTGAAATTAGCTGAATAAACTACTTTTTACACTAGAATATGCTGGGGGGGGAGGTATATATGAATGTATTGATTCATGGTAGCACGCAGCCTGAATAGAATCCTCAGATTTTAAATCTGATAGTTCTGAACAGATTTCTCACACTCAATCAGATGCCAGGAAGGGAACCTGGAACCTTTTGCATGCAAGTATGCAGATGCTCTTCCCAGAGCAGGCCCGTCTCTTAAGGGGAATATTTTACAGTGCTCTTATCTTATTCCTAAGGGGAATCTCTTATTCCTAAAAGGAGTATCTTACAGTGCTCACGCATGTCATCTCCCATTCAAATGCAAGCCAGGGTGGACCCTGCTTAGCAGAGGGGACAATTCATGCTGGCTACCACAAAGACCAGCTCTCCTCCCATGGGGGAGACCTGCAGACGCCCATGATGGGGCCTTTGATAACGGTCCCACGGGAGCGGAGGAATACACAGATAAATCTACAGCAAAGACTGCTGCATCTTCTCTATGTCACTCCTGGGTTTCGAGAAAAAATCTACACATGATGGCAACATCAAGTGGCAACTTGCACATGTGAACATGCTGACACAGTCTACCGCCACTGGCAGAGTTTCCGTATCACCTGGGAGCTCAGACATTCAGCCAAGCCTTCTCAAGTGTTGATGATTCATGCGTACGTGCATGTGTGAAGTTCATCGAGGTTTGATGTGTTTCTTGCTCCACCGTCACTTTTCACGCAGACCTAGCCCCTCTGCATTTTCTTCTCCTAAGGTTGCATGTTGATATTTGAACCAGGCTAGTTTACTTGCCTGTATATTCATGCCATATATAGACCTCTACCGTTACGCACCTTTTCACACATACTAGTAACTTTGGACATACGGAGAGCCGCCTTATACCGAGTCATGCAACTTCCAGTGCTGCCTACCCTGATCGGCAGCACCTCCCCAAGGTTTCAGATCAGGGTCGCTCTCACGACCTGCCCTCCGATCCTTTTAACTGGAGCTGCCAAGGATTGGACTGGGACCTTCTACAGGCCAGGGATGTTGACCTGAGCCATATCCACAGCATCGCAAACTTGCTGTGCTTGTGCAAGGGTCTCCCTCTTCAAATAAGCAGCAGAGGAGAGAATTGCAGAAAGGGAGGGTGGGGGAGAGAAAAAGAAAGGCTCCATCAGTGGAGAACAAGGAACAACCAGGGTTAAAGACACCGGAGACCACTGGTTCTGAAAAAGAAAATTACTATCACCAGTTGGTGCCTCAAAAGTAACAGGAAGAGCAATGCAAAACAGGACAGGAATATAGGCTGCCAGAGCTCTCGGGAGTATTTTCAGGTACAAATCGCGTGAGACAGCTGACCCAGTAGGTGCTATGCAAGCAACCATAAAAATAGATCGTAAACCTTGGGGGACTGAGGTTTATAGTCCTCGCTCATCTCTTTACTTCCAGCTGCTGTTCAGACTGTGGCACGGGTCTGGGGAGGGGCTGCGGCAACTGATGCCCATGGGGAGCTAGTGGTGGGACAGAGGACAGGGCAGCTGAAGGCAGATGGAGCCAAGGGTAACAACAGGCAGAGCCCCTTGGCGGGGAACCCAGAAAGGAAACAGAAGCTCCCCTTCCTCACTAACAGAGCACAAGCCGATGCATGTATACTCAGAAGTTAATTCCACTGAGTGTAAGGAGCCTGGCAGCCCTAGATCTCTTTTGCAGAAATATAGAATCTAGAAATACAGCCCTAGATCTCTTTTACAGACACTGATAACACAGAAAGACACCTAGAGACCCCACCCCATTCACAGACTGAGGCAGGGCATAGCCACCACCATCGCTTGGGGAAGGAAGAAGGCTCACAGGGTTATGAAAAAGATCCATCTCCACCCGACCCCATTAGAATGGAGAGAGAAATTGCCATGGGGTGTGTGTATATGGAATAGACAACTCCCCCCATCCAGTCTCTGCTAGCTCCTCTCCCCACCACACACACTGCACACCATCTCTACCAGGGATGACCCCAAGGGGTAGCAGGTACTCCTCCCAGAGGATTTCCTGCTCCCCCATTCACCAAACTGGAACTATACAGCAAATTGTCAGACAGTATAGTCATAGTTGATTATGGTCCTGTAGCTTGGATTAATTATTTTCAGAGACCTCTGTTGTTTAAAAGCCGCCTGATGGCACAGCAGGGAAGTAACCTGCCTAGAGAGCAGGAGGCTGTTGGTTTGAATCCCCACGGGTGTGTTTCACAGACTATGGGAAACACCTATATCGGGCAGCAGCAATATAGGAAGATGCTGAAAGGCATCATCTCATACTGCGTGGGAGGAGACAATGGCAAACCCCTCCTGTATTCTACCAAAGAAAACCACAGGGCTCTGTGGGAGCCAGGAGTGGACACACTTTACTTATTGTTGTTTTGAAAAGCCTCATTCACTCACGCCTCTCCCCAGAACAAGCAGCAGAAGACACAGGTCAGTGCAGAAATCCGGGTTGGTAGGAGACTCCTCCAGCCTCCCAGGAGCCAGGCCAGCCGCTTCCTTCCTCGCTAGGAACTAGGATGGGAAGTCCATTTCTGTGGGTTCATCTGCCCTGCAGTTTTCAGCTGGACTGGCACCGGCCTCTCTCCCCACCCGAGGCTTTCTGCCACATGGTCTTGGACAGGAAGAGAGAACTAGCCTAGAAACACAGACTGGAAGGTTTTGCCTATTCCAAAGAGACCATTTTTTTCAAGAGGAATCTGGCCCATTTTCTGAATAAGTTTGAAAATGTCAAGCAAGCTTCATTCATAAGATAAACAGACAGCATTAATTACCTTACCTCTACAGGAATGATATATTTATTACAATCATCAACCAGATAGAAATAGAACACAATAAGTAAAAGCCTACAGCAATGCCTTACCTCTAAGTATTTAAAGGTAAAGTGTGCCGTCGAGTCGGTGTCGACTCCTGGCGACCACAGAGCCCTGTGGTTGTCTTTGGTAGAATACAGGAGGGGTTGACCATTGCCACCTCCCTCACAGTATGAGATGATGCCTTTCAGCATCTTCCTATATCGCTGCTGCCCGATAGCAGTGTACCCAGTGTACCCATCACAGATTCACAGTAGCCCTACGCATTTTATCAGCCAACGTCTAGGTCTAGCATGGGGCCATTGTTTTGCTTACATACAAACAGGGGCAATGGGGGGGCAGTGTTCGCTCTAAGAGGGATTCCCAGATGTTGTTGACGACAACTCCCAGAATCCCCAAGCAAAAGCCATCACAGCTGGGGATTCTGGGAGTTGTCGTCAACAACATCTGGGAATCCCTCTTAGAGCGAACACTGAATGGGGGTCATTCAGAACTGAGGGGGTCAGAAAGAAGAGGAAGATGTATGGATAGGTGGCCTCAAAACACATGGGGCCGTACTACACAATCTTTAGGTTACTTCCAAACCAACAAATGCACAGTTCTGGAGAACGGTGTTCTGTCACAACAGCCGAGGTGATAGGTAGCATGGCCTACCTCCCACACAAGGGTGAGCCACAGTGGAAGGCCACATCTTCAGGGACCAGCCACTCTGGAAGCTGGCATCAATGAGCAAACCACCAACCATCTTGTTGCACTGCGAAACGCATACGAGAACAATCCACTTATTTGCATAAGCACAGCAGGGCCATATCTTACTGGTGCAGCAACAGCTAGCATCCGCCCCTCAGCCACCACCATCAATGCAGCTGAACCACTCACTGGCTGCCATCTTTCTGTCCTCCTCCACTACCAAGCACTCTCAAACCAAAGGCCATTGTGGTTGGGGATGGTGGGACTTGTAGTCCAACAACAATACCGGGGCACCTATGTTTGAGAATCCCTCCACTACCCCACCCATCATAATTGGGTCCCAGAGCATAGTCTAAGAGGACATAATACAACCACCTTGCTGAAGCTAAGAAGGTCTTGGCATGGTCAGTGCTTCAGGGAGAGGCCCATGTATGCCACCTTTGAGGATGGGGCCATAATTCAATGGCAGAGCATCTGCTTTGTATGCAAAAGGTCCCTGGCACCATCTCCCGATAAGGCTGGGAGAGACTACTGCCTGAAACCTTGCAGAAGCCACTACCAGGCAGTGTAGACCGGTATGCTCTCCTAACTGGGCACCTTTTAAAGAGGTGATTCTTTTATATTTAGTAGGGGGAGAGCAACTGCCCCTCTCCACCCCCAACACAGCATCCCTCCAGTGGCTGTTGCTAGTGTCTACCTTGTGTTTCTTTTTAGATTGTGTTCAAGGTGGTGTTCAGTTCAAGGTTGGGACAGGTTACACCTTATTTTATTTACTTTTTCTATGTAAACCGCTTTGAGAACTTCTGTTGAAAAGTGGTATATAAGTAGTAGTAGTAGTAGCAGCAGCAGCTTGACTCAGATTAAGGCAGTTTCCAATGTTCTGATGTTTTTCATGTGTCTGTTGCTCACAGGGACCACCAGCACCCACCCTGGTCACCATGCTTTCTTCCGGTGCATGTAGATAGTGGCGAGCACTAAGCAGGTTGTAGCCTGTGGGCCAGCAGGCCCATTCACCAATTATTTATCAAAGCAATTATGTTGCCCTACACCAGTGTTCTCTGCGGCAGGCATTCCCAGATGCAGTTGACTACAACCCCCATAAACCCCAAGGCCATTGCTGCTGGGGGTGCTGGGAGTTGTAGTGAGCAACAGCTGGGAATCGCCATTACAGGGAACACTGCCCTCCGCCCAGGCTATAAACAGAGGACTGCAAGCAAACGCCATCAGTTCAAGGCCAGGCTAAGTGGCTCCAGGACACTGGTCTAAAGAGGATGCAACCCACACAGTGGAAAGGGGCTTAAGAGAGAAGGTCGGACAGCTTTTGATCTCAAGCACGGAGCAGTTTTCTTGGAAAACTCAGGGCTATTTCTGGGGCAGCTTTGTTGCTGCTTTCAGCCACTCCCGGAGTCAAGGCTACAGGAGGGATGAGGCTCATCCTGGAAATGGAGAGATGGGACAGGAGTATCCTGACTTGGTCCTGCCTGTCCAGGAGCCTTCTCAGCCAGCCGGCTTTACTGTGGGTTTACTGCGAGGCTTTACTGCGAGAAAACCCAGAAGTTGCCCAGAAAACCCGCCACAAAACATGGATTTTTTAAAATCCCGGATATAAACCGGGCTATACACTCTAATGCGCAATGAAAAACCTGAATCATGTGTGAAGTGCTCCCCAATAGGTTGCAGGGACTTTGGGGCAAATCTGGCCGCTATGTGAACACACCCCCTGCATTCTGGAGGAGATGCTGTTGCTAAAAGCCGGGTGTGGAAAACTTCCAGGAAACAGCCCAAATCGAAGGATAGCACTTTGCAGACGAAGGTGGGAGGGGAGGGGAGAGAACCTCATGGGGCATTCTTGAGATTCCCAAGGACCATCATCCACATTCTTGGGCAGTCACAAAGACAATTTTAGGGGCCAGCAGTGTCCACAGAAGGTCCATAGACAGGGGAGGCTTTCTCACAGAGGAGAAAGGGGCAGAGGAGGAAGCCAAGATTAGGGGTGTTTTTGTGCACAAGACTTAAACCAACAAGGTTTGAACTGTCTCCAAACAGAGAATATAAAACCGAAATTCACTGCAGTAGCATATTCAGCTCCCAGTTCCCTCCTTGAGGCTCAATGGTGCTTTTTTCAGAGATACATAAAGCCAGTCTTATTTTCACAGACATTTTTCTGTTTTGCCACCAGACAGTAGATATCCAGAAAAAGCATTCACATCTCCATAATATAAAAGCAGCTCCTGGGGAAGACGAGACTGTGGATGATGGGGGTTGTAGGTTGCTTGAGTCATGCTTCTCCTCTGAGAAGGTCTCATCCAGGTTAGGGTCACTACAAGGGATTGAAAAGTGGGAGAAGCACAGCTGGAAATATTCTTACATTCTTGTGAGTTCAGCTGCTGTTTGTGCCCTCAAGAACCCACATGTTAAAAAGACTGTGTGTATTTTAGTGTGTGTCATGGTGTGTTGTGTGTGTAGGGGGATGATGTGTGTCATGGTGTGTTGTGTGTGTGTAGGGGGATGATGCTTAACCTGCATCATGTGGTGGGGAGGGTGGGGGGCTCCAAAGGCCTTTAAGCCCAGGCTCCAAAATTATCTAGGTGCAGCTCTGCCCCTATTATATTATAGATTCTGGATGTTTTCTTAGTTTGTGTGATCAGCAGCACCAGCCACAGATCAAGAGGCCCAGCAGCCCCACAAATCCTGCAGACAAAATCATTCCAAGGTGCCCAGAAATAGACACAAGACTTGGATTTTTAACAGTTCTAGGCCTTGCAGCTCCTCTGCTTCTGAGGATACTGAGTGCCTCCTCCACCAACCGAACCCCCGGCCCCAAAATGACTAGACTGTCCCATGCAGACAAGATGTTTTCCTCAGGCAAAGGCAGCCCCCGTCGTGGCCGCCTTCTTCTTCTGCACTGCTAGCAATTCAGCGTGGAGAGACGCAAGGCCTTAAGTGGATTTCCTGTCTGAATCAGACAAGGCAGAGATTTGCTTGGTTGCATTTTAAGCTGGGATTTCTCCAGAGCGGATCAAGAAAGATTTGCCCATCCAGCAGGCTGAGGCTGGATTCCACAGCTATCATGCAGGTTTCCGAATGGAAGTGGAACTACAGAGCCATTTCCCTGCTGCACCGTTAAGCGTATATTTCAGTTTCCAGTAGCTTCCCAGGCTGTACTAGCTGGGCAAAGAACACACAACATTTTCCCACCACGCCACTTAAGGTGACTGTTCTAGAGTAGCCCCTGTTAAAAACTGGAACAGGAGGAAACAAGCAGGTATAAAGGCAAAATCTGGGAATGAATGACAATGGGCAAGATCTCACCACACATTAGAGTCTCCAATATAAAGGTTACTTCCTGGAGCTCTAGCTTTCTTTCTCAATAGTTGTAGATAACGTTAAGACAACATATACCCCTACTGGAAAGACTGAAAACCAATTTCTTATGGTGACACAATTGCCATATTAGTATCTGAGACAGCTGCCACCTGCGACACACTAGAAATGTAATGCACTCTGCAAATCATGTACCGTAAACATTTTCTTGTACTGCATTTTTAATTATTTTGGTCTCGTATGGCCTGAGTATATTCCAGCTGTGCTTCTCCCACTTTTCAATCCCTGAAACCTTGCTGTTTCAAAAAGCTTTTAAAATGTTGTGTGTGTTTTTTAATCTAACCTGAAAAATCAGCACTTACTTCTTTGGGACCCTCCTCCAAACCGTCTTCGCTCCAACTGGATAAACTCTGATTCATGAAGTTGAGTCTTGGCTTGGAATTGGCTGTCCCAGCCAACCAGAAACTTCAGCACTCCCGAAACACAACCGCTACTACTCCCCATCCCAAACTTACCTCTTTTCTACAGACTGCACATTATTCTGACACAGAACACCCCACCCAGGGAAGGACTTCCTAGCAGTGTGCCTTACCTGCCCCATGCCGACATGCTCCATCTCCCTTCCTTCCTCACCGGGCTCAGCTACTGACGCTCCAGCTGACGAACTCAGTTCGTTATACAAGGAAGCTGGCAACTTACATATGGAGCATTCCTGGCAGATCAGCATTCAGACCTGTAACCCCAAAGGTGATCTCTTTAAGCTGCTCGCTAAGAGACACGTTCTGTCTTGACCTGTAGGAGGCACCGAAGAGCCTACAGTGTGCCTGTGTCTCCAGAATGCCCACAGCTGCAAGCAGCAAGCTGACTCCTAGAGACTGCAGAACATGCAAGAAACAGCTAGATCTTTATGCACTGCATATGATTCCAACTACTACTACACCTAATGGCGCAGCAGGGAAATGACTTGCCTAGCAAGCCAGAGGTTGCTGGTTCAAATCCCCACTGGTATGTTTCCCAAACTACGGGAAACACCTATAAGTAGGCAGCAGCGATATAGGAAGATGCTGAAAGGCATCATCTCATACTGTGGGGGAGATGGCAATAGTAAGCCCCTCCTGTATTCTACCAAAAAAAAAAAAAGATGGGTGTAGCCAACAAGCATCCACATAGTTTCCAGAAGTGTTAACACTACTGACTGCCACATTTTATATTGTAGCCAACGGTGCTGCAGGTTAAACAATCAGGAAAAACGAACACAAAACATAATACTTCCTTTCTGCTGCTCCGGAGTCTATAAATGGCACTGGATACTTTCCTAGATACTTGTCGTTTTGGAAAAAGCTAAACAAGAAGAAGATTATATGTACTTCTGATCATATTTAGGTACATTCCCAAGACACAAAAGGTTTATTCTCCTTGCCTAGGCATGAAGCCAGTGTGGAGCTGATTGCAGGAACCCTGGCAGTGTTCTCCAAGAATCCTCATTTACTCTCTCTTGAGTAGTTTAACTTGGCCAAAAGTGAAAATAACCCAACTCAAGGTCATTTTTAAAAATCCATATGACTTCAAGGAAACACACAGCAAGGCAGCAAGATAATTGTGGGCAGATGGTAGACATTTGAAGGGGGTGGTTTCCCCTTACTGGACACAATCTCAGTTCACAGTGACTTATCTAGTTGCCATATGTCATAAACAACATGCAGCCCCAATAGGCTGATCTAGTGCAGGGTTCTGCTGCAAGAGTCTTTTCACCTGTGCCACTACACCCCTTGCACTCTCTGTGTGCACACAGGGATTATTTTAATAACCTTTGGGAGGAACGCAGAGGTCCATTTTTCTATTCAATTCAGGGCAGGGCAGGATGACAGATTTGCAACTGCGTTTCCACATTCCATGTGTTTTGGAGTTTTTTGGAGACCCATTCACAGATCAAGATCTGCCTTATATTGGATTCAGAATAAACTGGGCTCCTCAATTTCAGTACTCCTGCAGATGTTGGCCGACAACTCCCACAATCCCTTGCTCTGGGCCCCTGTGACTGGGGATTATGGAAGTTGTAGTCCAAACACAGCTGGAGGGCCAGAGTTGAGCAGATCCGATTCAGATCATTGGTCTTGCTAGCTGTCTACTCTGTCTAGCGGCACTACCTACACTGACTGGCAGCAGCTTCTCCGGGTGTCAAGAGGGGTCATGCCCTGCCCTACTTGGAGATGCTGCCAGGGATTAAGTCTGGGACCTTCACACAGTTAGGGCCCATCCCCAGTTAAGGCATAGCCCCCAACTCCTGGACTACCTAAATCAGACCATTGTGGGAATCTTTAAAGCAAAAGAGGCCATGGTGTGTGATAAAATGACATGTGCATCAGGGTGGCAATTCCCAGAGGGTAATCAAAAGCATGTGCGGAAGCATCTTCTCAGTCCCTATCCTTGCTAACTTGGTAAAGAGGCACCTTTTAACATGGTGATTCTCTTTATTTAGCAGGGGGAGAGCAACTGGCCCGATCCACCCCCAGCACAGGACCTCCAGTGACTGTTGCTGGTGTCCATCTTATGTTTCTTTTGAGATTGTGAGCCCTTTGGGGAGAGGGAGCCATCTTATTTATTTATTTATTATTTCTCTGTATAAACCGCCATTTTTGGAAGGGCGGTATAGAAATCGAATGAATGAATGAATGAAGATGCTGAAAGGCATCATCTTCTACTGCGCAGGAGATGGCAGTGGTACCCCGCCCTCGTATTGTACCAAAGAATGACCACAGGGCTCTGTGGTCACCAGGAGTCCACCCTGGTTACATATGAATGGGAGACTACATGCGTGAGCAAGGTAAGATATTCCCGTTAGGGGATGGAGCCACTCTGGGAAAAGCACCTGGATGCAGAAGGTTCCAAGTTCCCTCCCTAGCATCTTCAAGACAGGGCTGAGAGAGACTCCTGCCTGCAGCCTTGGAGAAGCCGCTGCCGTTCTGGGTAGACATTACAATACTGAGCTAGATGGACCAATGGTCTGACTCAGCATATCCTGTGTTCCTACCTCCGCTTGCACATCCACAAAGGAGTGTGACTGTTGTCTCATTAAAGCCCATTTTTCTATGCCACCTCATAATCAGCAATATGTGCATGCACACCGACACATTTAGGGTTTTGCTTGCCTCACACCTTTACATCTGGATATTATCTCAGATCTGGATTTGTCGTCCTTCTGCAAACCACCAGATACGGAATCGGTCGAGCCTGAATACTTTGATGCATTCCACATGTCTCTTGACCCAAAATCCCCGCAGCGCGAAGCAAGATGGATTTTACAACCAGGAAAAGCCTTTCGCAAAACACACAACACACCTCAAACGTTAATTGTTCAATGCTTATCAGCCCCCAAATCTAACCCTTAACCAAGTGTGACATGTTTATATAATGCAGTAAGGGAGGCTTAGACTAAGGCAGAGATTTTTCCCTTTTTTAGAATGCAAGATCATCCCGATTAGGAGGCCAACAGCTGTTGACCTCCTACCGAGGAGGCCCGTTAGCATGCACCTTGAACAGTTTTCAGAAATATGCATTCAAATTGCAACCAAACCAAACCAACCCATACGAACCTGCCCACGTGTTAAGTTTGCCCTCTGTGGCCTTACATAGGAACATAGGAAGCTGCCATATACCGAGTCAGACCATTCGTCTATCTAGCTCAGTATTGTCTTCACAGACTGGCAGCAGCTTCTCCAAGGTTGTCTAGGCGCCCCCACCTAAATAGGTTAAGGGGGCCAGTTCTCAAGGAGAGAACATCCTTTGCGGTGGCACCCCATTTGTGGAACTTCCTCCCCACTTCCATCCAGCCCAGCATGTACCATACTAACATGTAGGCACCGGGTTAAAAGGGTTAGGAACATAGGAAGCTACCTTATACTGAATCCAGCCATCGGTCCACCTAACTCAGTACTGTCTACACTGACTGGCAGCAGCTCTCCAAGGTTTTAGGCAAGAGTCTCTCCCAACTCTATCCGGAGATGCCAGGGAGTGAACCTGGGACCTTCTGCATGCAAGCAGACACTCTACCACTGAGTCATGGCCCCATTCATAGGGGGAATTCTTACAGCAGCCAATGCTCATAAGAACATAAGAACAGCCCTTCTGGATGAGGCCCAGGGCCCATCTCGTCCAACACCCTGTTTCCCACAGGGGCCCACCAGATGCCTCTGAGGAGCCCACAGGCAGGAGCTGAGAGCATGCCCTCTCTCCGGCTGGCGCTCCCCTCACACGTAAACCCCCATCCAAATGAAAATCAGGACAGACCCTGCTTAGCAAAGGGGACAATCCATGCTCACTACCACAAGACCACCTCCCCCGCCCCGCCCCCACACACCCCTTTTTATTTGTTTTATTTATTTGTTTGTTTGTTTATCAAATTTGTACACTGCCCCAAACTTTCGTCTCTGAGCAGTTAACAATAACCCCTTTTACTCTGGCATTTAGTGATATTGGGATTACTGGAATTCTGCCGGTGTGCACATTCAAGTCGGATTGTGATTGGGTGGGGTGTTTTGTTTTGACATGGCCATTGTTTCACTGTTGGCCTCTACTGAGCCAATCTCGGGGGGGCGGGGGGGAGAGTGCCTGTGTGGAACAATTCACCGTTCGGGAACCCAACTTCATCCCTGACTTCTCTCCAGCCCACATCAGGGCAGCTCATACAAGACTTGCTGTGGATGGTCCCCATCAGACTCCAGCCTGCCTGTCCCGTCCCTGCATGTATGGCCAGCCGTCAAGCTCCCGGGGGGGGGGGGGGCTGCTAAAGGAGGCCCGGCAGCCGCCACCGAAAAGCAGCCTTTATTCAGCAATGACCTCATTTCCTCGCACTGGGCTGAGCACGGGCTCCTTTGCCCGGCCTGCATTCCATCCGAAACGATGATCCGTGCGGGTTCAGAGAAAGCAGCTCAACACGCCACGCTTCTTTGCAACACACACAGACCTGGAGGGGGCGATCCTTTGCGGGCTAAATAAGGGCTTCGAAGCCCCCAAAGGAGCCTTCCTAGTCACACTGCAAGAGGCACGGGCGCAGAGCAATATTCAAGGGAAAGAAGCAGCTGCATGCTGCCTCTCGAAGAATCCTAGTTAACGGGTAAAGCACCTGGGGCGTCATGAGTCAAAGGTGAAGAAAGTTCCTGGATCTAAGCATCAGAGATGGCGGGCAAAGAAACAAAGAAGAGGGGGGAGAGCTGGTCTTGCGGCAGCGAGCCTTAATGGCCCCCTTTGCTAAGCAGGGCTCAGCTTGGTTTGCATTTGGATGGGCGACAACATGTGAGCACTGTCTGCTGTAAGATATTCGCCTTAGGGCCAAGGGTGCTCAAATTTTCTTAACAAGTAAACCCCTTATGTTGCAAACCTTCAGTAGAGTGTATGCGAGTGTGTGTGTGTGCGTGTGTGCGTGCGTGCACGCGCGCGCATACAAACAAATTTAAGTGTTATAGTTAGGGAGACAGGCTACTCCCATCACTGGCTCACATCCATATTACATTACTCATAAGCAGTCTTATTATAATTAATGGGGCAAGTTTATTCGTCTCATTAATCTCAATGGGCATGCTGATTTTCTGAAGCCTGTCAGTCAGGCTGAGGGGAGGGGTGTGCTGAGCTTCAGCATGGAGCCAGCCAATCAGGAGCGGAGGAGGAGGGTCTTCACCCTCCTCGCTCCCCAGCCAGCCAATCAGGAGCGGAGGAGGAGGGTCTTCACCCTCCTCGCTCCCCTTCTTTAGCAGACACATCGCTGAGGACTCATTGTCTTCAAGCCAGCAAATCCTCTGATGGGGAACAAAGAGAACAGCTGTAGCATAGGGAAGTTAGGAAAGCTGGTCTTGTGGTAGCAAACATGAATTGCCCCTTTGCTAAGCAGGGTGCACCCTGGTTTGCATTTGAATGGGAGGTCACATGTGAGCACTGTAACCAATTCCCCTTAGGGGATGGGGCCACTCTGGGAAGACCACCTGCATGCTTGCATGCAGAAGGTTCCAAGTTCCCTCCCTGGCAGCATCTCCAGATAGGGCTGTGAGAGACTCCCGCCTGCAACCTTGGAGAAGCCACTGCCAGTCTGGGAAGACAATACTGAACGAGGTGGACCAGTGGTCTGACTCGGTATAAGGCCACTTCCTATGTGGGCTCTGAGTACCACCTGGGAGCCGTTCATGTACCCCTAGGGGTGGACTAGAAGACCTCCAAGGTCCTTCCAACTCTAAAGTGCTAGGATTCTATGACTCTACTTTTTTTTAAAAAAAAAAAGAGGGCTACACATGATGAGTATCTTTTCATTCACTTTTTCAAAAAGAAGAATTCAAAAAGTGCTCCAAGCATTAGGAATACAATGAGCTGGGAATGGAAGAGGGTGTTCATGTGGTAATAATTCCAAGAGGCATCCACAAGAGACACATCGAGATGTACGTGCCTGATGAAGATATGCCCAGCCATGATCTCAGGAGCTCACTTTGGCCGTTCCCCAAGGACAGTTCAAACCTGCAAAGCCAACTGGACTACAATGAAAAAAGAAAGCGACCTCCTATACATACCGCATAAGCCCCCATTTTCCCCTGACAGATGCAAGCAATTATTTCACAGTGGCCAAGGGGTAAACACTTGAAGAAAAGG
This sequence comes from Hemicordylus capensis, assembly GCF_027244095.1. NCBI lineage: Eukaryota > Metazoa > Chordata > Lepidosauria > Squamata > Cordylidae > Hemicordylus > Hemicordylus capensis. The sequence goes on along the minus strand of NC_069666.1, from coordinate 15,162,681 downwards.
CACAGTTGCAAAAAAGCCAGGGCCATCTAAGAAAAGGTGTCTCTCTGTATCAGTGTAGGACAATGTCCTCCCAGCCATTCCCTACCCTGGATTGAGAGAGACACCTGAAGTCTTAAACCAGAGAGGTTGCTTTGAAAGACAACAAACTGAGGGTCCAAGTTTAGCAAGAGGGTCTCCATTAGCAACATAGGAAGCTGTAATATACTGAGTCAGACCATTGGTCCATCAAGCTCAGCATTGCCTGCACAGACTGGCAGCGGCTTCTCTAAGGTTTCAGGCAGGAGCCTCTCTCTCAGCCCAATCTTGGAGATGCTGCCAGGGAGGGAACCTGGACCCTTCTGCATGCAAGCAGGCAGGCGCTCTTCCCAGAGCGGCCCCAACCCCTCAGGGGAATATCTTACAGGGCTTTCACATGTCGTCTCCCATCCAAATGCAAACCAGAGTGGACCCTGCTTAGCAATGGGGTCAATTCATGCTTGCTATCATAAGTCCAGCTCTCCTCCAGGGTGCGCGCTGCACAAACTCCAGAACCACATCCGCCTGGGCAGAGGGGGCCAAGGCCCATCTGAGGAAGGGGTGGGGAACGGGTGGTACCCATCTAGACCAGTGTTTCTCAAACTTTTTGGAGTCAAGGACCGCTAAATTCTTCGTGCAGAGTTTCAAGGACCGCTACATTCTTCATGCGCAGTTTCCCGGACCAGCAGTTAGTAAAGGGGTTTCAAGTCTGTCTATCTATCTCTCTATCAGACTTCTATACTGCCCCAAACATGCATCTCTGGGCAGTTTAGAATGAAAATAATATAAGCATTAAAATAATTAAATTTGGAATCTTTTGCAAACATGGAATATTAGGGGTTCTTAACCTTGGGTCTCTCAGTTAAACTCCCATAACCCCCAACAACAATGGCATTTGGCCATTATGGCTGGGGATTATGGGAGTAGAAGTCCACCAATGTCTGGGTACCCAAGGTTGAGAACCCCTGAATCTAAAAGCCTGGGTGAACAAATTTGTCTCCAGTATGTCTTCAGTATGTGCGGGGTGGGGGTGGAGGTGCTTCTGATTACTCAGTGGAGAGGGTATGTTGGGCCATTAGAAAAATTCAAAAGCTACATGGGGCCAATGAAAACAACATACAAGCAAGCCCCACTGATGCAAGAGGGAAACAGCGTTCCCTCTCAAGGCGCCTCGACCACAACAGGCAGCTGGGTTTCAATCAACCAACCTTTGGCTGCAAATAATGAGCAGGCAAGAACCAGCAGCCCTTCAAGTGGCGCCCACTGCCATACTTTTTCCTCCATGCCCCCGCACCGCATACAGTTTGAAGCTGTAAAGATAGGGAATAAGATAGCTGTAGGAAGATCTCAGCAGCACATGGAGACAAGGCACAAGAAGGGTTCCATGCCTCCGTGATACTCTTCCTCTTCCGTGCCATGTGCAAAATTGAGGAAGTGAGTGCCTTGATTTCAGTTGGGGGGGGTTGACTCCCAGTCAGGGACCGGCACTCAAGCCTTCGGGGACCGGCAGCGGTCCAGGGACCGGTGGTTGAGAAACACTGATCTAGACCACTCCCAACCTGTTAGCTGGCCTGGCCATCACAAAAGCGGCTTCTTGAGACGGCGACAGAGAAAGCGTTGCATTCCGTGGAAAGCTGAAAGGTGGCAATGTCCGGGGAAATGCAGCCTCTTTGAACAGCTGAACTTCGCTACCCAGCAGGGCAACAGAACTCCACGGTCATGTGGTGCCCGGATTTCTCATCCTCTTGCCCATGTCACAGCAAAGCTTTTCCACTCCAAAGACAGCACTCGGCCAGCAAGGGCAGGGGGGTGAGGGTGGGGATGGGGCCAGGAATTAACGGGCCCAAGTGTAGCAAAAGAAAAAAGAGGGGCAGTGCAGGAAAACAGACATTCTGTCCTAGCTGGCAGATAGAGACGTGAAATCGTGCCATGCTAACAATACAGGCCTGTTAGAGCAGAGACCAATAAGCCTCCCACATGCTCTGTGTCCAAGCCATCCCCCCTGTAGGGCCGAGTTTCCAAAATAAAGCAAGAGAACTTCATCAGAGGGCTGAGGGAAGCCCCAGGAAAGCAACCCCTACAACCAAGCACCGGAAGGAAAGGGGGCCACACAGGATCTCCCGAGTGCCCAGCTGAAGGGGCAAAACCGCACCCTTCCGAAAGAAAACGGTCTAACTCACCAGACACAGGGCTTAGCGAACCCCCTCCTGGGATTCCGTGGCATACACAAGTCTGAATGTGTCTGTTCGAAAACAGGACTTGCTCGTCTACTGCCGAGAGTCCCTCCAGGTTTGAAGAAACTAGAGCCCAAAGTCTAAGCAACAGACGGTTGGTTCCCTGTCACTTAGTTTTCCAACTCAGCAGCAGCCGGAGACAACGCCGAGATTGTGTGCGGAGAAACGACAACAAGCCACGGCTCCCAGATCTGCCACACAATCTCTCTCTGCCCTACATGGCTGTATGATGCAATTTTTAGCGATTGGGGCGCATGCATTTGGACAGCGTGCCACTTCTGCCAAGACTTTTTGGGGGTGCCGTGTCGAGGAGAATCAAGAGCAGTTTCGTTTCTTTCACCATGGAACAAAGAGATTAACTTTTGCAACAAGCCAGGTATCTAAACATCCAGTGTAATCCACATTTCTTTAGAAGTGCTCAGTGTTATCCGGCAGAAGCACAGGAACTGACACATCAGCTCCTCACCCCAAATAAACAAGCACCCACTCACTACACAGTCAGCAATGTTGGGAGAGCTTTGAGATTTAGTTCATTACACTACACTGCCTGTCTGCAGCGATGTGTGCACATCACTTCTCGACCTTAGTTCTCTCATAAGTACAAGAAGATGTTTAAAGTGTCCTACCTCACAAGGGTGTTGTACAGAGAGCCACAGTGTGCAAGATCACCACAATCCCACCATAACCTTGCAGAGGGGTCTCCTGTGGCACAACCCCAGGCCACCGGTGATGACAGTAATGTCCTCAACCCCAAACGATAGTTTCTTTAAAAGTCCTGCCACAACTGAAGCACCTTGTCAGAAACTCGGGCAAGCGAATTGTACAATAAACGTAGAGGGGACCCAAAAAGAAAGCATCTGTAGGCAAACTTAAAAGCAAGAAAGGAAAGAAAGGCAACAAACCCCTGCAACAAACACCACTATGCTGGGCTCTCTCACACTATAGGAAGAGGGACGAGGCAGCATTGAAGGTTCTGGGGGCTGACCTGGAGACACATTCCCAGGACGTTAAGGACGCTACTTCTACCTCCATATTTATATAATGCTTCTCAACAAATGTTCTCAAAGCAGTTTACATAGCAAAAACAACAACAAGATGGTTCCCTGACCCAAAAGGCCTCATAATCTTAAAAAAAATAAAATGATTAAGGTTGGCTTCAAAACAGCCACTGGAGGGATGCTGTGCTGGGGCTGGAGAGGGGCAGCTGCTCTCCCCCTGCTAAATATAAGAGAAGCATCACTTCATAAGGTGCCTCTTTGCTCAGTTAGCAGGGGAGTGCTTCTGCTACTATGGATATTTATACACTGCTTTCCAACAGTTCTCAAGGCAGTTGACACAGAAAAGCAAACAACAACATGGTTCCCTGTCCCAAAAAGGTTCACAGTCGAAATATAAGACAGAAGACACCAGCAACAGCCACTGGAGGAATGCTGTGCTGGGGGTGGGCGGGAACAGCTGCTTTCCCCCTGCTACATGCAAGAGAATCACCATTTTTCAAGGTGCTTCTTTCAAGGTGCTTCTCCTAGCTCGGACAGCCCCAGATCTGAGCCCTCATCCTTTGGTGGGTCAAAGCAGATGCTCTTGGCCCCAAAGGGTTCCCAATGGCAGGAGCGCAGCGCAGCCAGACACCAACGAAACTTCCCACTCTGCATAAGCTGGGGGTGGTGGTGGTGGTTTGGAGTCTGGAGGGAAATCGTTTGCCCTAATTAGGAACCAGAGCCCAGGGAGAATGCGCTCTTCCCCGCTGCCTCCGCATCCCCTTCCCAGGTACATGGAGATCACCAGCTGGTCCTGGCCCCCCGATTCCTAAGCCTCGGTGCAAAGGGAGGACAAGGACCCCTCCGACTGGCCTTCCCAAGGTGGCGCAGCGCCCCCCAAGGCACCCTTCCCCAGCCCCGAGCCACTGCCGCGCATTGCCACCCAGTTCCCACGTGCACCCGACACGGGGATGATGTAACCCGCGCATACCTGCCCGGCGTCCCTGCACGATCCCCCAGCCGCGGCGCCGTCATACCCCGCAGCTGGCGATCGCCCGGCACAAGCACCGCCCACTCGCCAGCCTATCAGCGGCGGGCCTCCCCTTCTCGAGCACACTATCCTCAGCCGCGCGCTCCCATTGGCTACTCCAGGGGACCATCCATCTGAAGGCTCACCCTCTGGTCTGGAGCAGGGAGGGAGGGCGGGGAAAGCGCCCGGCCCGCCTCTTAAAGGCGCAGCTGCTGGGGGAGCATCCTTGGCGCGGGTGGGGTTTCTGGTGAGCTGCCCCTTGCCCGTCTCCCTGCAAATATTCTCCGCTGCAGCCTGCGCTCCCCGCCAAGACTGGGAGATAACTTTGGAGCCTGGACCTAAAAGCCTCTGGAGCCCCCCCCCAACTTTGCTGGAGACACACCCCCTGCTGCCCCGGCCCCGCCCCCCGCCCAGGTGAAGCATCATCAGCACCACATGCCGAGATTTCCAGAGAGAGGTAAGACAATCTATTTGGCAGCAGAGCAACCACAGCCAAACCTTTGGAAACATCTGAAATTCACACACACACAAATCCGAGGTGGAGGGGGGAGAGCTGATCTTGCAATAGGGAGCAATACTTGTCCCCTTTGCTAAGTAGGGTCTGCCACGGTTTGCATTTGGATGGGTGACCACCAGTGTTGCCTGTAACAGGGAGTTTCCCATGATGTTTTTTTTTTAACTTTTTAAAAGTCTTTAAAAACACATGTATTGTATAAAAACACAAGCTTTTTAACTAGACCTGTGGTTTTAAATTGTTTTAAGGGTTTAATTTCTGTTTTAATTTGTTTATGTTGCTGTAAGCCACCCAGAGACAGAAATTTGGAGTGAGACGGGGCAGCAGCACTCAAACCTACCTGATCATGCCAAGCGGTCTTTGTCACAGGCCTTCGCCCTAATTTCCCACCCCTGTGCGAGTCTGATTGTGACCATTTGGGAGGCTTGCAGCTATCCCATCGGTGGGGTGAGGGTTTGCATCTGTGGGCGGGGGGGGGGGGGCTTCAGTGCTTCACACACTGCAGAGTTGACCCTGGCCATGAAAGCCGGTTCTGGGACCAACCACCAGTGTGCATTCTGGCAGGCACAAGCCCTATTCAGACATTATGTTGTACGAGTGTACAGAGGTTTGTATACTAACACATGCTATTGTTGTTTTGCATGAATGAATGTGTGTACATGACCCTTAGATGCGTGGTAAGATAGGAAGTGTACGGCTGTGTGCCTGTGTTCAACATATTGTGTGAATAACTGTCTTGGGTAGGGGTGTAGCTAGGGGAGAAGGGGCCCTTGTTCACCCCTCTTTAGTGGCCCCTCGGAGTGAGGGAGATAATTACGAAAACAGGGAAGGGTCGAGCTGGGGCCCTCGGCTTTTTTTAAGCCATCCGCTCAATTATAGTTACACCCCTGCACTATACACTCGCATGAGTGTTCAACATAATGTCTGAACAGGACTACAGTGTTGGTGTGTGCGCAGGGGTGGAGGGACGGTGGACTGCCCTCGGGGGAAGATTGGCTGATGGAAATTTTGGAGTGTGCAGAGATGGCGGGGCTTGCAGTATTGATGAGAGATCCGAATTTGGAGGGTTTTGGAGAGGATTGGAGATCATTCTTGCTGTACCTGAGGAACTATTTTCCTGATATCGATTTTTCAGCAGGGTTTGAAATTTAGTAATATTAGCAGGTTGAGTACACTAAAATCGAGTTTGGTAAGATATAGGATATATGTTTTGAATTATGGTAGCAAGGGTTAATTGTATATTTAGTGATTCGCGCTGATTGGTGAGCTGGAAGTCAATTTTTGTTTAATTAGATGTAATGAGATGTTTAAGACATTGTTAAAATCAATAAAAATTTAAAGCAAAAACAAAACAGGACTACAGTGTTCTGCAAATGGGGCGCGCAAACAAGAATTACACATACCTGACCACTGAAATGCATTGGAATTTCTGAATGGAACGCAGAGGTTCTCAGAGTTGTCCCCCAATATTGTTCTGCTACAGCTCCTATTATCCCCAGCCCCAATGACCTGAGTTTCGTCCGACAACCTCAGGAGACCCAAGTTCGAGAACCCCTGGAATAATACATTCATGGGTTGCTTCTTGATGTACATTACAGGGGGGTACATTATTAGCCTGTGAGGCATTCCAGTGGCCATTTGGCAATTCAGTCTGAACATTTGGAAGGAATCAATGTCACTCCTCCTTCCTTCATTCATGCTGATCCTTCTCTGCCAACAGAATATCCCATCAGCACCACCAGACCAATGAGTCCAGGGCAAAGCCATCTTCCAGTTTCTCACCGAAAAGTGCATCCTAGGAACACAGCAGACCAGCTGCCTTATATCAAGGCAGGCCATTGGTCCATCTAGCTCAGCATTGTCTACTTAAGACTGGCAGGGACTCTCCAAGCTTTAAACAGCCAGGTTGGTCTCTGGGCCATCTCGGAGAGACCACATTGCTCCTTTACTGATGGAACTACACTGGCTGCCAATAGGTTTCTGGACAGAATACAAAGTGCTAGTTATAACTTACAAAGCCCTAAACGGCTTAGGCCCTGGGTATTTAAGAGAGCGTCTTCTTCACTACGAGCCTCACCGTACATTGAGGTCATCTGAGGAGGTCCGTCCCCAGTTACCGCCAACTTGTTTGGTGGCTACACAGAGACGGGCCTTCTCGGTCGCTGCCCTGAGATTGTGGAATGCGCTCCCTGCTGAGATACGTTCCTCCCTGTCTCTGGCAATTTTCAAAAAACACCTGAAAACCCATCTTTTCACCCAAGCTTTCTCAGCTTCCTAAATTTTTTAGGTTTTAATCTCTGGTTTATTTTTAAATTGTTAAATTGTTTTAAGTTTTTGTAAATGTTTTATGCTATTGTTAACCACTCAGAGATGAAAGTTTGGGGTGGTGTACAAATTTGATAGATAGATAGATAGAAGCAGGAGTCTTTCCCAGCCCTACTTGGAGATGTTGCCAGGGATTCTGCATGCAAAACAGATGGCCTCATCCCTCCTGCCTAATCAAGCATTCCACAAAGGAACTGGAAGAAATTCTTTCTAAAGAAAGATAGGGACTCCTGTACACACAGAAATAATCACATGGGATCCTCTTCCTTTAAAAAAAATGGTATCTCCTCCACCCTGCAGCCCTGCAAGCAGTCTTCGACTTGCTCTTCTCTGATAATTTGGTATAGCATCTCCCACCACACCTACCCTGCTCTTGGGCCTCTGACAAGGGCACGACAGGAAGATATGCAATAAGTAAATTTTCCCTCCATGCTGGGGGAACGCACTGACTTTTGAACTTGGCTGCAGTCCATACTTACTGGGCAGCAAGTCCATTTGAATGGGGCTTACTATAGAGTCAATTTCTTGAGCATCAGGATAAAAGTGGATTCCCTCCACTCGCTTATATGTTTTTAACCCAGCTCTTCAGCTCCCTGGAGCACCTTCCCATGGGAGCTGTGTGCACCCACATCACAACATGCTACATTAATTCATTGCAGGTCCTACTCAAGAGAAAAAGAGGCTTTGCCAATGCTCTAGCTTGGCTTCAAGAGAGAGCCTGCAATTCTCCCTGGCATGCCCTTGGAGGAGTCCCCTCCCTTGGCTAATCATTCCCATCATCTGTGGGTAAGAGCAGATACCAGCTCTACACTCCCACAAGGCCAGCAGAGGGCGGAGAGACTTTCTCGGTCTTCCAACCTGTCATTATGCTATTTATTTCCTTTCCTTGAACAAGCACCCAGCCTGTGCTCTGGGCATCTGCCTGGAAGCCAACTTTCATAACCAAACCCTGCTGAGTCCACACTGGCACGAACTGGGCAAACACACCCAGGCTCTAAAATAACATCAGCACCATCAACAGCAGGCAGGATGGCAGGCAGGATGGGAAGTGAGGCTCCTGGCTGAGACGTCTTTCTTCCCACCTTACAATGTAAGACAGTGACCTTATTTTTCAAGCGGAAGCCACTCTGGGAAGAGCATCTGCATGCTTGGATGCAGAAGGTTCCAAGTTCCCTCCCTGGCAGCATCAGGGCTGAGGGAGATGCCTGCTTGCAATCTTGGAGAAGCCACTGCCAGTCTGGGTTCTCTCTTAAGAGCTCTAGGAGGAAAACACTGGGAAGAGTTATACTTCCCAGAACTCTGTGCATGTTTTCCAAGATGGTGCTGGGCCTCAAGAGGGCTGCATTTCCATTAAAGGACCCCCCCCCCAAAAAAACACCCCAGGGCACAGCATTGCACAGTGGGCAATCAATCCCTTCTGCATGGTGCCAGGGGGGACCATGCAGAGTATTCCACTTTGGCCAAAGCTTCACACAATCCCAATAAACAATTAGGATTGTAGGATTGAGGGAGGCTGCCATTTGCCTTGGTGCCTTACAGTGAAGAACATCGCCATAAGATAACTACAGGACCAAACCAAAAGCCCAAAGAGTCTACCATCCTGCTACATAGAGGCCAACCAGGTCCTTCTGGGAAGCCCACAAGCAGCAGCAAGAGGCATTCCTATACATATGAGAGAAAGGGGAATGCCTCTTCTACATAGGTGGCTACAGCTATATAAAAGGCAGTGGGCATGTGGTGATGGCAACACTAGGGAGTAAGTCTGGGCCAAAAATCCAAATAGATTTTAGTTGTGCTTATTTATCCCAAGGCAAACCTGGGTCTGGACAGCGGGAGCCTAGGCTCTGTGCTCAGATCCGGCTGTGTCTTGTGAAAATCGCTCTGAGAATCTGGGGTTTCTGCCAAGTCTCTCTCAGCTGATATTGCCAGCATGCTGCGAGTCCACAGAGGGTCTATTGTGGACACAACTTAAGAACAGGGTGTCTGCAGTGACCGTTACCTGGATCTAGCCAAATCCTCTGCCCCTCCACTCCACCACTGTGTGGATTTCATGTCTCAAGCTGTCCAATACAGCGAGTTCTCTTACTGCTGTGTCTTAGAGATTGTAAGCTTTCTGAGCAAGGATTGCCCAACACACTTCCCACATCATGTACAGAACCTGCTAAGTGCCACAAATAACATATCCTGTTAATGTAAGCTGTACTTTAGGCACATACATCTCTTTATCTGGCCTGACACCGAGACAAGCATGTCTCGCCGTTTGTTTTCTGTGCAGATTCCTCAGCCCCAGTGATATCTTTCTGTCCTTGCAGGACCAGCCTGCTGCATTGCCGGAAACTGTAAAGCAGGCACCTTCCTCATTAAGCGATCCCAAGGGAGCCTCTTGCAAGAGCAGGTGTTATCCCTACGGTCCCATCCAGTCTCTTGCACAGCTAATGATGTCCTAGGAGCCTCAGACTGCAGAGCCAGCCTGGAACCTCGCCAGAGCATCTTGTAAGACGTTTCTTTCTCCTTAAAATGTCCCTCCTTTAATACCATTTGAAGCAAGCAAAGATAGAATAGCAGGATATATCATTTGCTGATTAAAGAAGACTCTACCTTCGGGAGAATCATAAAACCTGGATATCTCATTTTCTACCACCCTTGACCGTTTTATTTTGCAGCATGGATTGGCAGAACTGTCCTCAAAATCACAGGAGAACAGATTACCCCTCCTTTCCTGAGGAAGATCTAAATAGATGTTCATAGGAAGGTGATTGCTAAAAATTTGCTCACCCATTTCAAAAAAAGATACATAGGGAAGAATAGATTTAGAAGCCATCGCATAATCCACAACACTATTTCCCCACGAGGAAAGAAATGTAAATTCCCCAGGAATATCCGGGGATATAGTACCGTTTAAAATGGTCAACTCATGTATCTTAGTTAAATAGAGCAGTCGGGCTCCTGATGGGTTGATGAATTTATCTTTAGAATAAGGGTTGGAAAGCGGGGCACCATCTAAACAATCACCCCATTTCCATAAGTGCGAGGCCATCAACATTTTATCATCGGAACCACATCTGGCGTTAAAATCCCCCATAAGAATTACAGAAGCTTGGGGGAAATTCAATAGTGCTTCAGTTATATACGTATCCAACTGTTCCCAAATAATAATAGTGGAATTAATTGATTGACCAGGAGGCAAATAAACATTGATCAATAACAAGTCTCCACTCCTAGCCTTGATAAAAATTGCCATGGCATAAGGGGGAAGGTCAGCTAGTCGGGTGGATTCTACCTTCAAGGCTAGCGATATACAACATACTAAGCCAGCCTTCAGCCTTCCCCTATTAGTGTCAAAGTGGGCTTTCAGTGAATCAATGGTATAGCCACTGATACTGATCTCGTCTTTTGTCCACATCTCCTGAAACACTAAAATGTCCCACTGTTGGATAAAAGCAATGAACTCTGCATCATTACTCTTCCCATTCCACCCAGCAATATTCCAGCCAAGAATTTTCCAAGTTGAATGTTCACCGCTCGGATAACAAGTCTTTGAGCAAGCAGGAAAGAGCTGTTTGGTCAAAGACTCCCAAGAGTGAGGAACCCACACCATTTCCTGCTGTGGGCTGTACCGCCAAGGGTTCCACCTCTAAAGAGTCTCCCACATTCCCCTCTAGCAGTACATCCCCAGATGTTGAGTTCAAATGCTTCAGTTTGGCCAAGACCAACTGGGACTGTCATTGCTGCAAGAGGGAATTGGCTACATTAATATAACTTCCTGAAATCTTTTCCAAAGGAAATAGAAAGTTTGTGATTTTAGTTTGTCTCAAATGATGTAGGTCAGCAGTAGCCAAGCTACTCGGTTTATCCTTCAAGTGGGAGGAATTGGACTTATCATTCTCCTGTCAATGAATAGATGGAATAATATTGCTTGCACTTTCCTCTGGAGGAATAGATGGAATAATATTGCTTGCACTTTACTCTGGAGGGATCTTCTTCCTTTGATTCCTATTTTCTAATAGTATAGCCTCAAGAGATGTTAGCTTGGAGACATTGGTCCATAAGCCATCCTTCAGGAGTGATCCCGCTATTAATCCAATCCCATCTACTTCATCCGACAATCCCCTTGAACTGATAGGGTTAGGAACTAACAGCGAATTCTTAGGGATAAAACCAGTCAGCGCTTCTGTGGAATGCAGACTATCGGAGTCCAGAGACTTCAGTTCTTGCAGATTAGAAACTAGACTAGACTGGGTATCCACCTGCATTGCCAAAGATAAATTAGATAAATTCCCATGTAATTCAACTGTATCACACTCCCCCCAAAGATAAGGAGGTTGCAATCCATCAGATAGTTCACCAACTTCTGAAATGGTAACAAACAAGAGATCGTTTGCTTCACTAGAACCTAAAAGATTTGAGCTGGGTACAGCGATAGTGTTCGAAATAGGGTCTGTACACCTAGTCTGAGTTTGTTGAACCTTCATAACTGTGGGAGGACTACATGGGAATTTTCTCTTCTGTAGATTACCAGAAGTCTGATTTGCTCGCGTAATCATGTGCTTCCTCATGGATCCCAAATATAATTCTGTTGCATCATCGGGAGAAAGCTCCCCAATAACCCTCCTGGGAAATGAAAGACAAAGTCTAATGGGAGGGACTGCTCCAGAAATTTTCATTGGGTAGAGTGGAGGAAGGTTCTGAGATGGCTTCCGCGCATGTTTGGAAGCCCATCAGTGTGAACAACATACAGACCATGTAGAAGATGCTTGCCTTGGAGCAATGTGTTCCAAAATTATTTACATCCATATGCATGGTTGACTCAGATATAAAACGTGGTCTCAGCAGTTGTGTAGACAAAAGCAGAGCTATACAAAATGTATTCCTCGAGTCTAACGGCACACACTTGGGAATGTCAAACGGGATAGACACTTAATGAGGTCTTCGTCATAGTGATGCACTGACAGCAGTTTATCCAGCTGTGGATAAAGATAGCTCTTTATAGCACTGTCTCTTTTTAAGTCCTCATTTGAGTCCATCTGAAGTCTGATGGGGCTGGCTGCAGAGAAGAGACAGGCATAGCCTGCTTTCCATCCTAGACCGAAATCGTTGGTCAATAACCAAAATAAAGATATCTGTCTGTCTATCTTAGACCGCACTAACTACTCTTGATCCTTTGGGCCTATCATGGTGGGTAAGTGTTCTTATCCTCCAGAAGTGGCAGTCCCTGAAAAGGAAAAACAACACTTTCGGAGAAGTGAACATCTTGCAGGAAGCAGGGGGTTATGGAGCAATTGTATCTCTTTCCGCCAGAGGTGGTCTTTTAACAGCCAACCTGTCCAACTCTCATCTAGTTGACATTTATCTCCTTTTTAAAGGGAAGATTCCTCCCATATCAGAGAATTAACAGAGAACAGTTCACTGATGAGCTCACCCATCCATTTGCTTCAGCGGCTTAGAGGCCTAGTGACTGAGTTCCACACATGTTCTTGTCTAGGGAACTCTAGGAACATGAGGCTACTGTTAAGTTGACCTAAACATACAACCTCTTCTTTGCTTCGCACATGGTACTGTACTAATTTCCCTATTTGTCTATCAGTAAAGTATCACATGAGAAAGAGCTCTCTGTACTTCCAGCATGAAGGTTTCCCATTGTCCCAAAACAGGTCAAGTTACTGGAAAGAATACTCTGGTTTCTTTAAATACCTTGCAGACTCTGAGACAGGGATCCTCAACGTTGCGACCCCAGATGTTCTTGGACTTCAACTCCCATAATCCCCAGCCAAAGGCCACTGGGCCTGGGGATTATGGGAGTTGAAGTCCAAGAACATCTGGGGGCCCAACTGAGGATCCCTGCTCTGAGACAAACAGGGGCAGAATGTTCATTGGTGGTGGTGGGGTCCTACCCCTTTCTTCTGTTTTGATTGACATACCTCACAACACTATGCTCATGGTGGAATGTACGTTGCACAAGAGCACGGTTGCATAATCCTAGGAGGAAAGCTGGTCTTGTGGGAGCAAGCATGAATTGTCCCCTTTGCTAAGCAGGGTCCACCCTGGTTGCATATGAATGGGAGACTAGAAGTGTGAGCACTGTAAGATAGTCCCCTCAGGGGATAAAGCTGCTCTGGGAAGAGCAGAAGGTTCCAAGTTCCCTCCCTGGCTTCTCCAAGATAGGCCTGAGAGATTCCTGCCTGCAACCTTGGGAGAAGCCACCATCTGTCTGTGCAGACAATACTGAGCTAGATGGACCAATGGTCTGATGGCAGCTTACTATGTTCCTAATTGCAGAGTAGTTATATATAATGGGTGTACTGTTGCACAATTCCATTCACACTTTTTGTACAACTGCTCAAACATTATGTTCCATCCTGTGTGTGTGTACTGTTGTTCAGTATGTCACACACTGCATCTTGAGTCAACATAGTAAGCCTAAGACAACCTATTTTTGTAACCTACTAAGTATTTGAGTGTATTTAAAACCTAAAAGCCTAAGATGGAAGCAGACTGTAGTAATTGAATAAAACTGATTTTTGTTCTTTTCACAAGCCTCTCAGAGTTTGTTTTTAATTCAAGAAAAGGGGACGACAGAAAGGGGATTTCTCTGGTGCAAAAGTATCCTCAAGCACTCAGCAGCTATAAGTTTTCTTATCCCATCCTACACACAGGTGTTTGTTTTTTTAATTTGCCCAATACCAAGTTAGAGAGGAACCTTGGATTGAAGCACCCAATCCACTGGTCCAGCTCTCTGCAAGCTTTAGGGTGCTTGATGGCAGCATTTTAAATCTACTAGAAATATAGAAAGGTTTTATGTGAAGCCCACCCAGGTAGCTCAGCAGGGATGACTCACATGAGTTAGCTCTGAGACAACCCTAACCCTGGAGTCAGACCATTGGTCCATCCAGCTCAGTATTGTCTACAGTCTGGCAGTGGCTTCCCCAAGGTTACAGGCAGGAGTGTCTTTCAGCCCTATCACAGATGCCAGGGAGGCAACTTGGAACCATCTGCATACAGATGCTCTTCCCACATCCCTCATCCCTTAAGGGGGAGAATATCTTACAGTGCTCACACATCTCCCATTCAAATGTAAACCAGAATGGATCCTGCTTAGCAACGGGGACAACTCATGCTTGCTACCACAAGACCCAGACATTTCCCTAGGCTGACCAATAGCTTTAACTAAGGCAGCTTTCTATGTTCATATGCCTGAATGTTCATATTTTGTAGTCTGTTAAAACTGAGCACAAGCAGCTTTTGGATAAGTGATCCTTGGCAGGGAGAGTTGTTTGAAGAATAAGTTGGGCATATAAGAATAAGGGTAAAGATGTTGCATTTGTATTCTACAGAAATGGCACCTCTTAAACATGTTCCCTGCCTCTCTTGTGCCGAGACCTCCTCACTGCCAAGTGTTGGATGGTTCCTACACTGTTCATAGTGTAGTTCATTGAACAGTTTGTTTTTCTTTACAAGGAATTACACAGTATTTTGAAGAAAGCTTGCCCTCTAATGGAGGCACTTGGAAGTGCACTGAGTGACATGCACGCCACCTTGGGGTCACTGGGGTGCACAGCATCAGTTCCTTGTTCATTTAAGCATATACTAGATATTCCTACAAATCCCTAGCGTAAGCCATCTGATGTATTACACTGCTCCATAACTAGTGGGAAGATAAGGGGGGGTGGAATAGGGAAAACCTCTTTCTTCCCCTCATCTCTCTATCAGTCATGGAACAGTGTTATACATTTAACAGCTGGGGAACAGAGGTGGTTTTCATCTGTGCTCATTTGTTTATCTGAGGATGGTATGTTATGTTTACCAACATTTAGTTTCTCTTTTTTGGACAATAAGAAATATTTTTGTTGAGTGTGATCTGTTGAGTTAGTGGGTAGCATCCAGAGTTCCACTGTGATTAATAGGACTGAAGTTATTCATAACTAGTCTGATTAAGCACCACTGAAATCAAGTCTTAACTAGTCTCATTACTACCCATTACCCCAAACATAAGAACAGCCCTGCGGGATCAGGCCCAAGGCCTATCTAGTCCAGCATCTTGTTTCACAGTGGCCCACCAGATGTTTCTGGGGAGCCCACAGGCAAGAGGTATGTGCATGTCCTCTCTCCTGCTGTTGCTTCCCTGAAACTGGTATTTAGAGGCATCTTGTCTCTGAGGCTAGAGGTGACCCACAGCCAGACTAGTAGCAATTGAAACCATCCAAGCTGGTGGCCATCACTGCATCCCATGGCAAAGCATTCCATAGATTAATTTCAACAGGTGAGGGCTTGATTCAGAGTCCTTTAATTTCACACACACCCCTTTTTAAGCAAGGATATGCTTAGCAGCCACCTCTGTTCCCATGTCATTTTGCAACCCAGACATTAACAGTATCATTCTCAGAAGTCAACATACCAACTGCAGTGATAACATGAGACACCTAAACGAGAAAGGCTGCGACTTGGCCTTCCAATGTCCAAGAAAGAATTATTAGTACAAAAAAAAAAAAAAAAAAAAACAGAACAGGCACTGATAGGTGTGTGAGCTCTGCTTTATTGATGTACAAAGTTGTACTCTACAACCTGATACCTGTTACAGTAGGTAACTTATCCAGATGTACAGAGGATAGTGCTCTCAGGAAACATGACTCAACTTCAACACAAAACACAACACTGCAACAGGTGCACAAGCAGCTCAAGTTATGGGAGTGCATTGCGTGGAACAATTTTGGCTGCACTGCTCAGCCCTTCGAGTACCATACATGCGATCTGCCTGCTTTCTTTCCAACATATCCAACTTAATGCAATCTGTGCCTGGAGTTAACTCCTGGTACAAAAGCACCCGGCAGATACTCAGGTTCAATCCCCTATTCCAGCACTTCTGTGAAAAGTACAGCAGCAGCTTTAAAAACCGGTTTTCCAGATCTTAAAAGGGTAAGCATGTGATGCCTTCTATCACCACCTATTGGAGTGTAGATTTGGGTATCAGTTATCTGTGTGGTACAATTTGGTTTATTGTGTAACCAAGAACCCCAGTGTACCCACAGGGACACAGCAAGACTACAGAGATGCTGCAAGAGCTAGACAGCTATGGCCTAGTATTGCTCCTAACTGGAGCGTTTCAGTGGAGACCCGACAGTACAGACCTACAGAAAGGAGCCTTTGGGGGAGTAAAGGGGGGTGGGGAGGGCAGGTATGACATCAAGCCACTGCAAGAGTGTCTTGCCAGACTGACTGGCTGACCTGGACTACCCCGGACTGCCCCACTTCTCTGCATCCTAAAAAGTTACAGAAGACAGCCCAACTTGTCAGGCTAGACACTCAAGAGTGGCTCCCAACACGTAAGGCAGGGTAGTCTCGGGAAGGGAAGATAGGGAAAGGCTCTGCTTTATCAGAACTATTTCAAGTATTTCTAGACTTCGTTTCTCTTCCCCTCAATTACTGCGCTTGGTGGTTTTTGGCAGCCTCTATCCACTCTACAAACAAGGACAATATTGCAAGCAGTTGCTGGTCTAATGCAGGAGGAAGGTGGTGAGACAGGAGGAGAGGGAGAAGGTTGCTAGGCTTGATGTCTATGGTACTGGCAGCACACGCATGGTGTTGGTGAAGCCAGAGCCAGGGCGCCATCCTGTCAGCACGATGATCAGATCACCAGTCTTGAAGAATCCACGAGCTTTGCCTGGAAACGAAGAGAAAGCAGTGAGAGGTTAAACTAAACTAAAAGCAATCACTAAGCTTGAAGACACATACTTCTTCAGACAGTAGTACCATCGTTCTGGGAGCAGGCTTTCCATACACAGTAGGGCCAATATGTGACCTAGCAATTCTGAAGCCTAGCTTCAACTAGTTTGAATTAGAACTCATTGCCACTGCAGCCCTAAGAGTTAGATGATGTTGTCTCATAAATCTAAATGCCCAAATATTGAAATGAAGCAACAGATGTTGCCAGTTGCTAGAAGAGAGATCTTGTCTAGTTTTGGGTAACCACCACATTGTGGGCCCTTGTAGCTTCCATGCTTGTTATCAAATGCGGAAACCAGAGCCAAGGATGACAGCTTACCAACATTTATGCCTAGGTTAACTCTGAGGTCAACATCTTCTGCCCAGGCATCGTGGGTAGGCTCTTTACACAGAACAGGGAAAATGCCACGGTAGAGATGGGCCTGGCGTGCTGTCTGATCATTGCGGGTCACAGCGATGATGGGAGCACGTGGGCGGTACCTTGACACCAGGTGAGCAGACCTAAAGAAGATAACATGCAGTGACTGAGCAAATCGCAGAAGCTTCAAGGGACAGTGTGGAGAATAGATCTGGTTCACCAAAGACTGGCCAAAGCAAAGCCACCATTTTCTCCAGGAGGCCCAAAAGCTTGGTTGTAAAACCTGGTTCTTTGAACCCAAAAGGCAAAGCGACTCAACAGCCACAGCTAGCTATCTGTGCTGTTGGTGGCTTGCCATCCACCCAGTTGAAGCAAGTTAATTCATGCAACTTAGTAACTTGAAAGTAAGTTACTCCTATTTTTCATCTTCTGTACTGAAAACAAGACTGGGAATGGCTGGAGTTTCTCCAACCACTTCACACATGCTTAATAGCAACCTAGAAATCAGGCTTCCAATGAAGAGAGGGTTCCATTTCTGATGGGAATTATTTCCTTTTGCTATTTTATTATAAGAGAAGGAAATGTGAAAGCCACTTTCATTCTCTTCTTGGAAAGGAAAGACTCAAAAGAACTATTCATTGTTATGCCAAATTAAAGTCTAGGATTTTTGCATGTCTGGTTTGGTTTCTGGCTAGGAACAAGGAGCAGCCGCCATTATTTTTTGCATTTTGGAATGGACCACCTTTTCCCAACTTCGTAACCACCTCCTGACCTAACTGCCAGCAGATCATGAAGTATGCCAAGTGTGCATTTTCCTCCTGAACCATGGCCTGAAAACTATTTAGTTTCACATATGTTTGTTCAGGCTTAAGGTGGCATCTAGTCAGCCTTAAAAGGTCGGTGGTGGAGGCAGTAGAAAAGTTTGATTTAAAGCATGGCTGGCATGGAGCTGAGACCTGGTATGCATACTGCATCCAAGCAGCAGCACAAAGCGCCCAGCCACGAGCTGCTGCAATTTCCACAGGCTGGATCAAGTATGCACAACAAATTCCAGGTAAAAAACAAGGTCCAAAGATAGATAAGGCAGCTTCTAAGTGGAGATGTAATATGCAAGTTGCTGATATTCTCCATCTGGTTTAGCCTCCAGATTCTATGATAGCAATTTTTTTTACTGACCAATGAACAGGCCATCATAATGCAGAGCGACTGAAATCCTGCCATGCTTTAGTTTGAGAGGGGCTGTATAAGGCATCCTATCCTTATGCAGGTGAGTAGCCCTGTCTACAGGAAATGCCTACTATCCGTTTAAGTTGGTATTACTTCCATTGCACTCCCCTTGAAATCTGGTTTTATAGCAGCACCTGGACAACATTAGGGCCAACAGTGGCCAGCATTGTAGGTTCCTACAATAAGAGTGGCCATTACAGGACAAGTTATCATAATAAAAGTGGAAATACTTCAGGTTGTTCACTATGCTAGTGACTAAGATTTCCAGCCATTTTGTGGCCAATTCTCCCTCTTCTGGGTGGCACAGAGGGGAATGAAGGCCTCAAGTTGAAAGTTGCCAGTTGGGAAATTTAGTCAAGTTTGTCTAAGGCAGAGATGCACTTGATGGATTTGGGCTAGCCAGTAACTTTGAAGACTCGTGATAAAAATAGCCAATTACTCAACAGCCTCAAGATGTCAAAGAGATCAGATTTCCATGTTTACTTCTGGTTGTTTGCCACCCTGAGTCTCCTATGAAAATACTCCCTAGCACATTTGCAAGGCTACCCAGACTATGACAATGCCTCAAGCAATCAACTTTTTATATGGTATGCAAGTGTGAAGATACTAAATAGTATTTACTAATAGTTCAATGCTACCTGCTAAGAAAATATTGTTTAATACTTTGACCAACACAGTAACCATGTGCTAAATATATGAACTGGCGGAAATGCAAACTTGCATGCTGCTCAGTAATGGAATAGGGAGAAACACCATTGTTTTTCCCTTCTCCGAAGGTTACCAGGAAGCTGTGTTCCAATATTAAGATGGACACACAATGGCTTCAGAAGGGCACAGTATTCACTTATAGGTCTGGCCCCAAGAATGGGGCAACATAGACTAACACAGAAGTCTGACAAAGAGAAAAGGCTGTGTTTTTCCTGCTTTATTCAAGCCCCGCCCCCCTTTAATATTTCCAAGTTATCAGAAACCATTGAGGAGCTCAAGGAGACCCACAGTTTAGATGAAATTGAATCCAAAGCTAAATTAGACTCCTAATATTCAGATTTCTTTAGAAAGGTCAGGCATAAGGCCAGCAGGAACCCTTTATAAACAAATGTTAGAAGTAAAAAGGAAGGAAACTCATGATATGTCTGCACTATAGCTTAAGCCCATTCTAATTTTACAATCTGTGCAGAGATTGTAAAATCTCTGCAGTGTGATCTCCAGTGGGCTGTTGGTAGTGTCCGCTTGTTCCCCCCGCTCACCCTCTATATTGCAATCATTTGTTCACAAGTTGAAATGTTTAAAAACTGCACAGCTAGTCATATGCCCCTTGAGCAATTCTTTGTTCCAGTTAGTACCTCTCTGGTATATTTCACATCAGAATTCTCCTCCAAATCTAGCTCCAAACAATACAGAGATTATCAGCTGATAAATGGCACATTCACAGTACACTCCAGACACACCAAATATAGCCCAAATGCACTGCCGTCCCCACTGAATGAGCGCTCAGTCGAAGGTAAAGCTCATTTATCATTCAGTTCAAGATACTTGCAATGTACTGCAGTTCGGAGACATTCTATCTACTTCACATGCATCTAAACTAAATTACAAACCAAGAACCCACACTCACACAGTTTAGCAGCCATTAGGCCTCTGGTTGATTGTAGAGGCCAGAGGGTGCTTCTTTGCTGCTGCCAACCCTGAGCAACTGGCAGTCGGAGCAGAAAGTCCTTTTCTGGTGGCGGAGGAATAGGGGAGAGGAAGGAGGCTCTCTGCAGCTGCCCTTTCCCTAGCTAATGACACTGGTTTCCCCTTGCCATGATGTTCTTCCTGAGAGGCAGGGAGTGCAACCCCCAAGTGGACATCAGCCTTCTGGCTGATCTAGATGTTTCCACCAGCCTTGGGTAGGTAATCAGGCTTTGAGGAGCCCAATTTTTCTAGGCAAAGCAGAAGTTCCTTTACTGGGGTCTTGATCTGGAAGCTCTAAATCACAGATTTAACAACGTTGTCAAATCCCAAGGTAGTGCACAACCCACATTAAACCATTTAGGTTTCATGCTAGAGTCCCAAAGGGTAGGCTCTGCAGTGCAGTTCTGCATACATGTGCCCATGTGTGCCCTCAACCTTTTCACCAAGAGGATGCTGGCCATACTCACTGGGCTCAGAATTAAGTGACAGCCTAGCAAATGCCACAGTGTGCTTCATCCAGGTTCATAACCCTGATTTCATGGGAAGTGACATCTGTGGCTGCTGGGAGCAGTGCTCTGGGGGTGTAGCTCCACAGTCATCCCAATGTTCCCAGGAGGACTTGGCATTTTCAAGCCTAAATTCCAAGCTTTTCAACTTTCGTTTTTAAACTGGGCTGATCTTAGCCCCTTTTTAAAGTTTTCCATCCTGGCCTTTTTATGCTAGCTTTTACAAAGCTTGGCTGTGTGCTCTTTTAACTACTCCCATAGTGGAATTAGTAGGGGTGCTCCTTTTAATTCTACCTTGATGTACTGAAATACACAGGTTTAATAGTTATTTTCATTGTTGTAACCCATCTTGACACTTGCTTTAGAAAGACAGTATGAAAAACCACCAAGACAACTTTGAAGGCAAGGAAAAGTAAAGGAGAGGCAACTCCGCCACCCAGAATTTAGAAGTAACAATCCTTCTGGCTAAGGCAGACATTCAGACGTTTGCTTTCTGTCCGTTATCCGTCCACATGAAGTCCACGCAACTGCTTCCAGATTCTGCCACCTCCTACCTTCCAGACTTGGTGAGTACGATTATGGCCCCACTGCAGCACTTGAAGGAAGCTTCTACAGCGCCAACAGCGGCAGCTTCAGTAGGATCCCGGTTCACGGGGGTCAGCCGGCGGAGTTCTTCAAACAATTGCCTGTGAAAGATGGCTGCCTCTGCTTCGCGAGCAATCTATAAGAGCAACACGCGTTCGGAAGACGACATTCACGTCAGTCATCACTAGCGGCCAGAGTGAATGTGGAGTGCTGAACTTGGCAGAAGGCAGTTGATTAAGCCAGACATTATCGATGGGGTGATTTTAGACCTTCTGGAAGTTAACATCTGCCAAGTCACTCCACTCCATTCTGCCTATCATATTTACACTCATCCATGCGCAACTGCCAGTCACTCTTGCTCTGCTTTTACCTACCTCCAATCTTGCTAGAAGGATGAAGAGTTATAGAAGAGTGCTGCATGAAAAATTGGTTTACCACATATAGGAGCCACTGGCTTGAAGTAGTCCTAGATTTTAGACAGCCTCTGATCACTCTGGGAATGAATTGCGAATTATCTTACAAAGTCTAGTTGCCTAACTCCGAGCCCTACCTGCCAGACTCTGTCAAAACTATCACAGCTGCAGCTAAGCACTTAAAAGAAGCCTCCACAGCGCCTACAGCCATGGCATCAGCAGGGTCCCTGATGTTAGCAGTGATGCGTAAAAGTTCTTCAGACAGCTGACGGTGAAAGATTGCGGCCTCAGCCTCACGAGCAATCTGTAGGCCAGAGTAAAGAGGGAGGGAAAAGGAGCAACATAGAAAGAAGGGAAGAGATACACCAGAGTATATGTGATAAGGTTAATTGTAAGGAGTATTAATTGCTTATTTGTCAGTCTTGCATGCAAAATTAAAAGAAGTAGGGTAGTGCAACTGCTTTGGTTACCAAACCAAGAAAGTCAGTGTCGTAGTTCTGACAGGGTCCCAATATAGTTTAAGATGCCCACTGGATTAGAGACCCTTACAAAAGAGACGCTTACATGTGCAAAGTCAAAGTTTAGAAATAAGCATGTTCTTCTAAATATAGAAAGAAGGATGGGCATCTCAGACTGGTAAGATTTGGGTTTGGAGATTCTGCTACTGCAGTTCTCAGCTATATCAGACTGCAGGAGCAGTATTACACCAACAAGTTAGTCAAAGTTTCTATAGCCTGCTTTTTGGTGGCCAAGAGCTCTTGCCAGACATTTCACTGGTTTGACCTTTAAGAGCAACTTTGAAATTGAGTTCTTCCACTTGCACCACCCTACCTTTAAGAAGTCAAGTCTCCATCATTTGGCTATACAAGTCATGTGTATATTTAATCTAGTAGCAGAAGCACTAGTCAAATGTGTAGGGATTTTGTTAGTGTCCAGTGGATGCAGAAGTATACTGATGTAAAGTAGACAACTGAACAGTATGACCCCACTGGGTTGAGCCTGAGGGTGCAATCCTAGGCATACTCACCTAGGATTAAGCACTACTGACCTCAATAGGAGGTAATAATACCTCAAAGTAAAATTACACAAGGATTAGGCAGTTACTCTTCAGAACTGAAACTGTAGACAGTTGAAACCATTTGCCATTAAAAATAATTGTTGTAGTGGTCAGATTAAGCTACTGTAAATTGACACATATTAACTCAAAAGAGTCTCATCCAGAACAAAGTGTGATAAACATGTCACAATTTTAAACTGAGCGACATGTGTTCTTGTTGGCCAAAGGAGAGAGAGTTGTATAGCATTTTTTAAAGCATGCAAAGAGGCATTCAAGAATTATTTCAGCCAGACAGTTCAGATAAGGTGTGTTATTTACAACATGACACATTAGGGATAATTTCATAGTACCTTCTGTGTAAGAAGTGCAATTTATTCCTGTTATTCAACCCCATGAGGGAAAATTAGGCTCATTTTAAAGAAGAGCAGGTGGAACAGGACAGTATAAAGCCAGAAAACCCACTGTTACCGAGATGATCAGAGCCAACTGAATGCTCAGCGTTGCACAGCTGCACAGCCGCTACTTGGGACCTTAAATGCATCAGACAAAGGTGACAAATGCATACAAGAATCTACTCAGGATAGCACATTAAATAAGGCCTCATTTCCACAAATGGAAGTGTATGGGACACCTTAACAGTTTTTAACTCCACAGGCTCAATTCAAGGTGCTGGTACTTTTAAAGCTTTAAATAGCTTTGGAAGCAGGTACCCTGAAAGACTGCCTGCTCCCATATAAACCTGCCCAGCTGTTAACATCTTACTTGAAGATCCTACATACAGTCCCTCCACCTTCTGGAAAGAGGCAGGTGATGGCTCATGAGAGGGACTTCTCAGTTGTCACGCACCAACTCTGCAGTGTGCTCTCCCAGCATCATGTTTGGTGGCCTTCTGGTACCAAATGAAGATTTTGTTCAGAGACAACTGCTAGTTTTTAAGTGTAATGAGGACAGGGTCTTAAGCATCATTTCTTATCTTTTCAGTGCTTCATTATTCACAATTTCTCCCCTAGTTTCTTCTTTGGGAAAATACAACTTGCAAAACTAAGCCAGTTTGGAATGTGCCACAGTGGTGGTAAGCTCTGTCCACAGAAGCAAGAGCATCCAAGCCACACAGAAAGGTAAGTTTATTGGCCTTGAAAAACTTTGAATCAAGGGTCTTATTTTCACATCGGACAATGATGAGCACCCCCCAGATCTCAGCTAGGCCTACTCATCCCAAGTTGATTAAAGGCAATTTTAAGATCTCAGCTATAGCAAGGTATTAGAGGCCAGAAGTCAAGCCTTTTGATACAATGAAAGAAGCTTTAGGTCATTAGTAACCAAACTGCATTACAACATGAACATGCTCATTTGCCACTGGCTCATAGAACTGGTTCACACATCCATTTGCTAGTGTGTGCCAGGTTACAAAAGGAACAGAGTCCAAATGAAGAAGTAGTGTTAAGTACACTTCCTTATTATGTGAGAATTGGATCAAGGTAGCTAACCTGAACTGCAGCTCTCAAACTAGTAGGTTATCAGGGCTGTAATTCACAGCAGGCAGCCAACACAATCAATACTTCAGTACTTTAATTCTGGTACTCAGTGTCAAGTTGTCAATGGGAAACTGGAGAACTCCAAAGCAGAGCAAAGTCTTCTGGCAGTTTAAACATGTAAAAAGGTCAGTCATGCACCAAACATTTTATAGGCACTATCCAAGGGCACAACTGTTTCCAAGTTAAAACAAAGCATGTTAGAACTGAGCAAATTGCAGTGGTCCAGCCCCACCACGAGATAACCCTAGGGCATGGTAAAACATTACTTTGCCTCCAGAATGAGACTAGTAATCAGCCACAGGCTCATGTACTCCCCTTGCCATACAAAAAAGACATGGGAGATCTAGTTCACTAGTTACTTTGTACACACAGAGATCAAAGTGCAGGAGGGGACAGGGAGGATAGTCCGAGCCCACTCCTGATCTTATCTCAGGAGTATGATTTTGAAAGGACTTAAGATAGTCTATTCTAAGTGAAGGCTATATGGAATTTGAAGAACACAGTAGGAAAATCCTACTTT
Organism: Hemicordylus capensis; assembly: GCF_027244095.1. Taxonomy (NCBI): domain Eukaryota; kingdom Metazoa; phylum Chordata; class Lepidosauria; order Squamata; family Cordylidae; genus Hemicordylus; species Hemicordylus capensis. Next base: position 15,137,994 of record NC_069666.1, on the reverse strand, counting down.
GAGGCTTTCAAAGCCACTAATGAAGTTAGTGGTTCCACCTCTTTGGTAATGAACTATTCATAAAACAATGTTTGTGCCTCTTTGACCAGGACAGGTAGCTTATGGCAGACCAGACTTTTCATAGCCATGTATACAAGTCATAGTGGTGAAGAGCCAGACACTTACCACATGTAAATGGCTAAGCTAGCCACAAGACTTGGAAGGGGGGTTGATAACAAGGGCATTGGGGGGACTGATGAACTAGGGTGTTGAAGTCTAATATTTCCAAGATCTTCCATTTAAAACTAAATGGGGATCACTCACAAGGTGCTGCATGCGGACAGCCTCTAGAGGGTAGTCTCCTTTAGCAGTCTCTCCAGAGAGCATGATGCAGTCTGCTCCATCCAGGACAGCATTGGCTACATCACTCCCCTCTGCACGTGTTGGACGTGGTTTCTTAATCATGCTCTCCAACATCTGATGAGAAAAGCACAAGTTAACAGCTCCGGTGCCAGAGAAGCCACCTAATGTAAACAAACTTGTGATGCTTCAGCATATGCCATTCATCACCAGAGTTGAATCCTTCTCCACATCTGTTTGATATGGAAGCCATGCTAGTATCTACACAAGTGAAGGCAATTAACAATTTTAACTAGGAATCTTTTCTTGTTTTCTATTATGGTCTCCAAGCCAACCCATTAACATGAACGAGTATTTAGGTGCATGGCATACTTTTTTATTACCTAGACCCTGTGTGAAGGAATGACCAATTTAGAATCAACTGGTCTCAAATACCTGAGTGGCACAGATGATTGGCTTGCCAGCCCTGTTGCAACGACCAATCATCATTTTCTGGGCAAGGAAGACTTTTTCAGCAGGAATCTCGATACCAAGATCGCCACGAGCTACCATGATACCGTCACTAGCCTCCATGATTTCATCAAACCTGAAAATCAAAAAAGGAAAAGAATTGTATTCCATGGAAAACCATATTTTTAATTTAATTTTTATTTTTTTACATTTTATATCCCACTCTTCCTCCAAGGAGCCCAGAGTGGTGTACTACGTACTTAAGTTTCTCCTCACAACAACCCTGTGAAGTAGGTTAGGCTGAGAGAGAAATGACTGGCCCAGAGTCACCCAGCAAGTATCATGGCTGAATGGGGATTTGAACTTGGGTCTCCCCAGTCCTAGTCCAGCACTCTAACCACTACGCCACACTGGCTCTCTGATCTTGGAATCAGATGGCAATGCAGGACACATAAAACTGGTCATATGCTCCAGTTAAGAGGGCATATAGATACCAGTTACTTATCTGTATCTACAGGGATCTTGTTCAAAACAGCATGCAAGACCAATGCTTAGCACAAAGCTCTTGCTTCTGATGGACAAGACAAGGTCAGTGCTTAATTCCTTTTTGCATAGACTCTCTCTCAGAACTAGAGAGATTTGAGCAAGTTCAACTTGATATGCAGCTCAGTTTTTAGGTCATGTCTTCACTGGAGTCAATGCCATTTGAGAAATAGCGACAGAGCCAGAAGAAAGATTTCTTGATATAAACTAAGTGATCCTCGGCCTCAACTGTAAGAGCCAGATTACCTGCGTACTCCCTCATGGTTTTCAATCTTGCTAATTATCTTGATGTTCTTTCCCTTTTCTCCGAGCACATTCCTGACAGCATGAACATCAGCTGCCTTGCGGATGAAGGAGGCAAATACCATGTCTACATTCTGTTCTACACCAAATTTTAGATCCTGGATGTCCTTCTCAGAAACAGCAGGAAGGTCGACTGCAGCACCTGGGAGATTTACACCTTTTTTGCTTCCTAGCATCCCACCATTTTCAACTTCAGTGATTACATAGTCCGCACCTGTAAAGGATTTGAAACCATTAGTGTGCTAACTCAAAGTCTGTTTCCTGATGAACGGCATACTTCCACTACAATTTTTTGTCTACATCAACCCCATTTTCCTAGAACCAATTTACTGAGTAGTAAGCAAATCATGAACACAGCAGTTAACATGCTGAGAACTGTTGTGCTCTTGCAAGGTCTGTATTCAGGTTTGCATATAATGGTGTGGACAGCTCAGCTGGATATTTAAAGACTGGTTGGAAGGCTGTGATTGCAAGTAAAATCACCACATTCACCTATAAAGGTAAAGTGTGCTGTCAAGTCAATTTTGACTCCTGGAGCCCACAAAGCCCTGTGGTTTTCTTTTGGTAGAATACAGGAGGAGTTTACCATTGCCTCCTCCCACGCAGTATGAGACGATGCCTTTCTGCATCTTCCTATATCGCTGCTACCCGATATAGTACCAGCAGGGATTTGAACTGGTAGCCACACCTTAAATAGGAACACACTTCTCAAGTGCATTCTGAACGTACCTTTTTCCTTAACCTGAAGTGAAATAAGGCCATCATCCACATAAATTTTGCTGCCAATATCTACAACTTTGATGAGATTCTTGTAGTCCACCCACAGTACATTTTCATCGCATTTCTCCATAAAGGCATTGTCCAGAGTCACTTTAAGAGCGGCACCCTTCTTAAGCTCTACTTCTGCTGTGCCACTCTAAAGAATAAGCAACATAAAAAGCTTCAGTGGCATTATTCAAGGATAATCACATCTCACAGGTGAATTCTAGCAATTATCACAGCTCTCCTAATTCAGTAAGGTTCCCAGAAGATGCAGGAAGCCTCTAGCTCACAGTCCTACCCTGATGCTCTTTGTTTTCAATGTGGCTTGCTTCTTTAGGAAGGTGATAGCAACCGTAGTTCAGAAGTGCACAATAACCCTATTGAGTATGGCTCTGTTACCAGTGGAAGACTGGCAGTATTGCAATTACTCAATAATACTCAAACCAGGAGTTATTAATACCTGAAGGTGTGTGTGCACGTGCATAAAATTTCAGGGAAGAAAAGAACCAAGCCATGTGAAGTGTTCCTCTCCCACTGAGCTCTGGTAAAGTGAGGACCTTTGCCAACCTATACCAAATTTATGGAAATGACTGTACCTCATCACCCTAACTCAATCTAGGAAGAGCAGCTGCTTTGTGTTGGAGAGCTTACTCTTTCAGAATGCCAGTGTTCGGTTAGACTCCTAAATCATGAATTCTTGGCACATGGCAACAAGCTGAACACAAATGTGTAGGATAATTTGCTAACTGGGCGAAGAGGCACCTTTTTAAAGTGATGATTCTCTCTATTTAGCAGGGGGAGAGCAACTGGCCCTATCCAACCCCAGCACAGCATCCCTCCAGTGGCTGTTGCTGGTATCTGCCTTATGTTTCTTTTTAGATTGTGAGCCCTTTGGGAACAGGAATCCAACTTTATTATTTCTCTATGTAAGCCACTTTGGAAACCTTTGATGAAAAGCAGTATATATTTGTAGTAGTAGTAGTATATAAATATTTGTTGTAGTAGAATCTCTGCATGTTCAGCTTGGAATTCGTTATTGGTTCAGACACAACGGGGGTGCAAGATTAAGAAATTGGAAGAATGATCTCAATTTATACAATGGGAGCTGGGTCAGAGAACAAGACACTTACACCTTTGATGAGTCCAGTTCGAATTTCAGGTCCCTTGGTATCCAGTGCAACAGCAACAGGTCTGTAGGTAATAGGATCAGAAGCAAAGCTCTCAGTAGCTTCTCGTACATTCTTGATTGTTCCTTCGTGATACTAATAGGCAAGAAAACGCAACATTACAGAATGAAAAGAACCACTTTCATTAGCAAATGGTTTTGCTGACTTATCGATACCCAGCCCCAACCCAAATTTGGATTCATTAGTGTATTGCCAAGGCCACAGTGTCCAAGCAGCCAGTTAATTAACTTTTCCTACTAAGAAAGCCTTACCAAATATGAATTAATATATTCAATGGTGCTTAGTTCTAGGAAAATATGCATAGAAGTGTAGCCTTCCTGCATTGTATTCTGGAGACTGAGCACTGATTTGGTTAAGCCAGTGTCTGTTTTCATACAATAGTGCACTTAGTTGCAGTTTTGGGTACTCACACCCATGTTAAATGTGTAATTAAAACTCAGCTTCAGTGAACACCATCAATTCAGCTGAATACATACCCTGCATATAAACAGCCTTCAGTTCTAGTCAACCAAGATCAGGGTAGATCCTCGTTATCTGAGGACTTTCACTTCACAGATTATCCCTACAAGAACTGTTTGCTTATCTTGATCAAACAGAAGTATAGGGCAGACAAAGTTGGCAGACAAGGTTATGTAAACTTTATCCCCTACAGCTATTAAAGGCAGAAATAAGCGAGATGGTTTGTTTACAATGGAATTCCAATGAAAATGAAATACCAAGCTGCATCACCAAAAAGCAGTAAGCAGCAGGACAAGAAAATTATCTAGTGGGTTTTTAAAGAAGTGAGCCAACCCCTAGATGTAATTTGGGTCAGAGGCCAAGTTAGCTACCTCATGAGATATTTCTGTGGACCAGGACTGCTCAACTTTAGCCCTCCTGCAGATGTTGGCCTACAACTCCCAAAATCCCTGGCTACTGACCACTGTGGCTGGGGATTATGTGAGTTGTAGTCCAAGAATAGCTTTGGGGTGGGGGTTGTTGAGCGAGCCTGCTGTAGACACAGATGAGCAGCGCCAAAAGCTAGTTTGTATGATCATCAGTCAATAAAGTAGTTTAAGTAATTTGCATTAAGGCAGTATCTCTAGTAGTAACTTGTAGCGGAATTGTTGCTAGTTCATTATGACCAATAGGTTGGGGTGGGGGGTGAATGTACAAGAGCAATCTCACTTCTAATTTCCCTTCATCTTACACGTTTAGGACCGCTGCAGTATTTTTACACACACTTTAATAGGATTTTTTTTTAGGACTGAGGAGGCCACACCATTTTGTATACTAAGATGGAGCTCAGTAAGCTGCTGTCCAGGCAGCAGCTTGACCTTTTGAAAGCCAGAGCAGCCAGCCCAAAGACATTTAGGTGGCCTTTATGGAAAGCTGCCATTGAGGATGGGAGCCTTCCAGCCCAGAGGTAATAGTGAGACGCCTGTGATATTTATAGAAAGGGGCTTGCCCTCTACTACAATTTACTTGCATTTCTTCTGACCTTAACCTAAGACACGCTGAGATCATTCACACAAACACACACTGTTCTACCCGGGTTTGGGAGCTCCCAATTTTCACTTGTGTGGAAGCAAGCACTGTTCCCACACACACGCACAAGTTTTCTGACATCCATTCAGTTAATTTTAGACCCCGCTCAGGTTGAATTAGGAAGGCCCCATTCTGAATGCATGTGTGCGCACACAGTGTCTTGATATTGCTGCCCATAACAAAGCTTATTCCACAGATTTAAAAAAAATCAGAGGGACCACTAGAAGCAAGGTAGGAGGAAAACCCAAGTAGGTTTTCCTCCTACCTTGCTTCCACACAACCAAAAATTGGAAGCACATACAGCTCCCAAACCCAGGCAGAACACAGTTCGATTGTGTGAATGACCTCACTATTTTTATAGAGGCAGGGTCCTATCAGTTATTTGGCAATAATCTGTCTGCTTCAGCAATAACTACTAACATCTTTGCAGATCTCATGACTTTGCAAACGGGCAGTTAGTAACTTCTCTCAGTCATTGATAAGTAGTTTTCAACAGGAATTGTACCTGACCAGGCCCCATAAAATTGAGAATAGTGGCATTTAACCACTTTACAGAAGGAGATACTTGTAGCTACAAGGGTAAGCATGTTTAAAGAACATGTTTATAAGTCAGGCATGCCATCACCAGTATCTGGTAACAGAAGAGTGACCTTTAGCAGGTGAACTTTCAGTGAGTACTGAAATGGACACTCTGTACTCTTAACAAGCAGCAGATTTTTTGGGCTCTACCAGTCTTGACATTTGCTGCTGGATGTTCAAAGCCTGCATGGCAGATTAATGCTTAGAGCTTTGTATTCAAGGTGGTCAAGACCCTTGAGAGCACAGTAATTCCTAAAAGACCCAATTCTGCACTTCAGCAAGACAGTGCTGTATTTAGAACACCAAGCAGTTTGTTTAACCTCCACTTATTTGAAAGCAAAAGGAAAGCAACTCCAATATTAAGCAGCTCCACAGAAACACCACCTCATAGTTTAGTTTCAAGTGGTGGAATCAAGTTGTCAGACTCACTAAGAAAATTCAACATTACATTATTTGGTGATCCCCTTTACCAGCCTTAAGAATAGAATCAAGTAGAACTTTTAGTCATGTGTACTAGTACCTTACCAAATAATTTTAGTACCTATATTTGTTAGAATAAGCATGTGCATTGCCCAAAGCTAGAAGCTAAACCTCAACTAACAACCATTCTCACTAAGTTAATACAATTTTTGCCCTCCAATGCACTCTTACCTCATGTGTTCCATGAGAGAAGTTGAGACGGGCAACATTCATGCCAGATTTAATCATTTCTTTCAGTATTTCCACTGTCCGGGAAGCCGGGCCTAGAGATTTGAAGACAGAAACTCATTATCAAGTATCATTTTGATGAAAGGTAGGTTAACTATAAACAAGGCAGACATGAAGATAAATTATGTATATTGAGAAGGATGTACACCACTTATTTTATGGATTTCGTCGAACAAAGGCTTTTTTCACTGCAGAAAGTACATACTGGCTTCACATCCTGACATCGACACAGAATGATGACCTACAAAATGCATGCAATAATCTTTCATTTGATGCTACAGCTAGCCAAGGTCTCTCCTGAACAGCAAGCACTGAGAATACTTTAGTGACAGACTACAAACCCCTCACAGTAGTTTCAGGTTAGAAGCCATGTTGAATGCTATGAATGTGTGCACACTTCTGCATCTGAGTGGCAGTGCTTCCTGTAGGAACTTGCTTACAACACAAAGAAGCATTTCCAGCTAGATAATGTCCAAAGCTACTCTGGAAGTCTACACTATAATACTATAAAAGAACCAGGCAGAATCCATAAGGCTTTTAACTCCATTCAAAGTACAGTTCATATCACATAGTATTCTTGTTTTCAAAATCTTGTGAAAGCTTCCAAGAAAGGTTGCACACTTGCACTGTTTTGTCATGCAAAACAGGGAAACAAGTCCGTCCCTCTTATTTCGAGGTGCATTATACCTTGAAGAAAGGACAAAAATTAGCCTAGGAGAGGAGAACATAGCAACCAAATTCAGGAAAGCCTCTCAGTTACAAGGATTCTACTAGGAGTCATGTATTTGCTATATCCAATTTATCACTTTGACCATGGCATCAAGCGTTTTGCTGCCTACACAGGGCAAAGTAGAGGTTGCTCAGATGCAAGACCAATTAGATAACTGGTTCCATCTTCTACTTTAATAGCTACACATATTAGTTCTCAATTGTCTTGATTTTCTTATTAATTCTACAGTTACAAGAATGGACAGTTATATTATCTATGTGAAGGCTTTGCGGAGGAAAGAGTAACAATTTGTTCTAGTAAGAACTAATCTGCCTACTTGCCTTTCACTACTATCCCTATGACTGGACTAAATTTGGTCCAAATTGGTTAGCAAGTTCACAAGTTAGCCCAATTGCACCTCAAACGTTTGTGTCCACCATCTGAATTGGGTGGATATCATCACAAACTGCTGTAGAAGTGTCCCTACAACTGTATCCAGTTTGGTTCATATTGGTCCAGGCATTGCAAAGTTGATGGGGACACACAGAATGACAGGTAATCTCATAAGCCTACCAGAAAGTAGGCTGAAAATGTATACTTTGTGAATAATAGTGGCTCATACTGTGGTTCTACCAGACAAGCAATTCAGTTCACACTGCTTTATGTAACCGACCATGACTGGACATCTAAAAGGAGTTGGACAACATCCCATTCAAACCAGTCACAAGTTCCATTTAAAGATTTCACTGGACTCTTATTTCAAAAGAGCAAAACTTTACTTGAGGAATGCAGCTGGATTTCATTGCTATGTAAAGTGGGCCAGTCAAACTCATGAAAGAGCAGGAAACACAGACTATGCCTCATAACTTGGGTAACTATGATAACGCTCCACTTACCAATTGTGCAGATAATGCCAGTGTTTCTTGCAGTGATTGGTTCAGAGTCAATGTCCAGACGGCACATGTGTTCCAGGAATGTGTCTGCCATGGCAGCATGCAACTGCTGAGTCTGGATGAAAGCAGTTCCTGCATCACCGTGTTGCTTAGACATGGCTGCTGAGATTTGTTATCTAACAAAAAATAAGAATATTAAGGAACATGCAATAATATCCCCTCTAGACAAGAAACCCAGGATCCCCAGTTAATTGCACATTCACTTCAACTATCTTTAATCAATTTCTCTTTACTGGACTTCTGAACATTAGGAAAACAGTGGGATTACTCTAACTCAGGTAACACAATCACAATAGAGGGCCCTCCTCCTGAACAATGTCATGTCACATGATCAACAAGTACACTTCAGGATTATGGGTGATGACAACCGTCACCTGTGAAAACATGTTTCCCAGTTCATCCATTGCTGAGATTTAGCTGTGGAGCAGCAGCATGGCAGGCTGGAACCTTTAACTGCAAGCTAATCAGCTTCAGGTCAAGAATTACAGCCTGTCCCACAGATCTGCAGAGGAAGACTGAATTTTCCCTACTACCAGATATACTCTGAGCAATTCCTGTCTAGCTCTCTCTATGCACTCCTCGGCATATCTGCAGTTTATATAAAAATACACGCAATAAAGGAAGGACAAACTACAGAGCTTGTCCTTTATCGCAGGATGAGACAGCTTTAAAATCAAGCCATACTTTAAACTAGATGCAGAGGCAGTTTATTGCATAGCCTTATTAACCAGAGTTCAGATACTTTGCCTAAGTGCAAAACCTATATTGATTAATCTTATGGGAGTTTAAAACTAGCCCAGTAAGCCTGAATAGCTAAACAGGCTCTTGTTTAATGCTGTACTTTGGCAGGCAGCCTATATACCACTTTCCACACTTTATGTAACAGATACAAAACACACATACTGTTGCTAGAACAGCTATTCCCGGAGTTTAGGAAATCCACTTCCCCCCTAAACCTGAAGCCTCCAGTGTTTTTCTCTGTGCTGTATGATTCTATTGCAAGACTGGCAGATACACTCCAACGTATCATTGAGGTAGATTAAAGGGAACACAGAGCCCAGTCATTACTGACATGTATGTTCACATTTGAGGTGTGCAAAAATCATGCTAGTAAGAGAATCAAGAGATCATCATTCACCTGAAAAAAGAATGTTGGTTAAAACTATTTTATATTCTACCATGTATTCCAACATCAATTGTGTTAAAGTAGCATCTGATATTAGAGAACTTTCACTTCCTGTATCAGTAGTGCCCTAGCAATGTAGTAGCTAAATAGCCAACTTTTTCTAGTTTAACACTGCTGAATCCTGCCTGCAATTGCACACCTAATGCCTTACAATTAGATATTCACAATACCCAATGCAGCTTCTCGGTAATAGCATGGTGGTTTCCACTAGCTACTATTTTCTCAATATAAACTGTGTTCAACAAGTGGCAATGCAATTTCAGCTTCTGAATTCCATTTGTTACAATGAAGATTTGGAACAGTTTTGATTTCTCCTGCAGGTTTATTCCAAGCAGCTTTAGGCTTTGTGCAGCAGCTCTTTAACGCAGCTTCAGTCATCAAAAGAAGCTCCACCCTTTCTGGTCAGAACCTCTGCTGTACGTGCAGCTTCCCTCGCAGACAAGGCTTCAACTCATTCAGATCCTGATTAATGCATGAGCATCTCCCCTGTCCCCACCCCCTATTTTCCCTTCCAGTAGCTTGATTCCAGCCTCATTGAAGATGCTGACTCACCTTCAAATAAATTTAGACAAGCATCTCTGGAAACTATGATTCAGTAAATATTGGCTGCAGTAATGCAATGTTTCCCAGCACAGGAATATTTTAATGCAACCAGATGTGTCTCTACACAGACTTTGCAAAAAAAATGTATGCAGCATAAACACACAAATATCCTTGCCAAAAGGTGACCCAACTTATAACTACCTCCTTTTGAAGAAGGTTATCGTGAGCGTCACCCTCTATAATTATAAAGCTGTATGTATAACTCTAGAGAAGGACAACTGTGGTCCCCCCCCGCCCCCAATAGGATGCAGTTTTATGTGGGGCCACCTTTTGGCAAGTCATGTTTGTGCTGGATCAAAGCTGTGTTAAAGAACTGGTGCACAAAGTATGTATTGCACATTCTAGCTTGGGTTATTCACTATGCTGTGGTTAACTACAGATCAAAAAACAGCCAACATCCTCTACAAAACCACTATCATTTCATATTCACCATTCTCTTCTTACATTAAATGCTCATAATTTCCACTGCCACACTGGACCACAACATGGAGCAGGAGGGTGGCAGTGGTTAGGAGCTTCTGTACTAGAGCCTGAAGTTGGCTTCTCCTTTATGTTGCACTAAGCTCTTAAACAATTGGCTGGTGTTTTTTTTAAGCATTCAAACACTGCTCTTGGGCAGAATCTGGAGGACTGCCCTCCTCACAAATCAAATGCTTTAAGATGTATACATACACTAATGTTTCAGGCAGTACCTCAGAATAAAACAAAGACAAACAAAGGCCCAGAGCCCTTGGATGGATAGGGCAGTATAGAAGTGTAATAAATAAAATAATAATTCCTATTTCCTAGTTGTATATAATTCAGCATTATGAGATGCACTAGGAAAACTCAGACCAAACAACAGCAGCTCTCTATATATTAGCAATCAGATTATTCTGGACTGTGCCAAAAAGCGAGTTATATAATAAATTGGAGGAAACAAACTAAAGTCACAGTCACTTCTGTAAAAGCCAGTCAAACTGAAAATTGGTTGGACTTGCTTTAAATTCTAGTTTGTTCATTAAACTCAGACCTTAAAAGCAGCCACTTTGTAAGATGAGTGAGACGGACTGCCTGTCAAATCAGTAACACCAACACTATCATGATTTTATGACTGATGATGACTTTATGAAGTAAAGGGTTTCACAGTAATCTCCTTAATGCTCAAAGCTTTCTTTGCCAAGCAGGCAGGATACAGTTATTCAAAGCAAACTGAACTAATCAATGCATCTGATAAATTAGTTGGCAAGCTTGTCTTCTGCGTAAGAGAAATGTGCTTGTCTTCCATAAAAGTTTCTTTTTAGTATTGCCAGTCAATCCTGGCAATGCATATCAAACAAAGCCACATGAACATTTCATGTTAGCCCAAATATCACATTCTATATGCCCTGAACTAAATTGGTACCTGTAACCCAGAACACTTTAATGCTAGCTCGCAGAGTATAGATTAATCTATTATTACAGAGGGTCAGAATACAGAACCGATGAGCACTTTTCTTGAACAAGGGCAGATAAGCTGGCAAACCCACAAGTGATCCAATATAACTGGACCATCACAGAAGAGCTGCAATACATGATAAGCTTAAGGTCATACGTATCATGAGTTAGTGAGAAGATAACAGATAACATTGAGACTATCCCACTCAAGGACTGTAAATGCTATAAAATATGGCTATAAATATTTCAGTTCCAAGCTATGCATTCTGCTCAGGAAATCTACTGGTCTGTTTGTAACAAGTGAAAAATGATTCTCGGTGCGTGGAAAAAAAAATCTTGACCAACACTGCTTGATCCCAAGAGAATTTTTAAAACACTTAATCCTCTAAAACATGCCTTTACTAGATCTTCACTAATTTACTGCTTACTTAAATGTTTTTAAGATAGTGCTTTACTAGCATGTACAGCTTTAAACCCTCATCCATTTAACCATCCATGTGAAATAAATGAATGTGTTATACCAAGTAGAATGAGAACAAGCCCTCAGCTAAATTTAGAAACCCTGCCACCACTAGCTGCATCACTGGCCTGAAGCTTTTTTGCCGACGCACAGTAGTGGCCTAAAATTGCTATTACAATCCTATTTGACTCCTACGTGCCAATAGTCACAGCACACTGCAGTAACTCTGCTGCTTTTAGGAAAGCCTGGCCACACATCAGAAGGCATCTCTTGCCCCCAAGAGCACAAAATTGATGTCCTCACTAGATACCTCAAGTCTCAGTACACATCTAATATATTTCCTTCCCATTTATATACCATCACCACTATACTTTAGAAAGTGTAAGTAAAAATGTTAGGACCCCAGAGCAATTCAACAAATTAGTATAAGTTGCAGTTAGGCTTTGTTGCTCTTGCAGGTGTAGGGTTAAACTAAAGACTTTATGGAAGAGAGGATTTTTGAGAATGTCTTAATATGTTGATCATGCAAACTTTACTGCAGCATAATATGTTGCATATTATGCTTATGGGCTCATATGAAGCGACTGCCTCAAAAATTCCCATATAACAGAATTCCAAGTTAATTCTTGGATTCTATTACTCCACCATAGTAATTTATGCAATTTAGATGCTATACCCAGATATATCCATCTGTATAAAAGGAAATGTTTAACATGCTTTGCTCTTCGTGCTGCAAGCAAACTTCTAACAGTTACTGTACTTTGTTCTACAGAAAGCTTTGTGTCATTTTAGAGACAGGGTCTATTTGTTTAATTTCTAGCTTCTCTTAAAATGAGATTGTCCCTGCTTTTATGGTCAAAAACATGGCGCCATAGAGTATTTGGAAACATGTATTCATCTGCCATCCAGAGTTCTCTTCCTTGAAAAACCCAAGCCTGCAAATCAAAGCATCTATAGTTTTATCATCTCCTGCCAGCAGCCAGTTGAAAAGGTTTGCGCCAATCACAAAAGGTGTTCTATCTTAACAGATGCCTCTAGTTCCAAATCAAATAGGCATCCTGGTGCCTACAGGGTCATATTCAACTTGCCAAGACTTTTTATCTCAACAAAATTCAGCCCTGGAACAAGTTTTTACATGAGGGCAATGCAGGGTGGCAGCAGATGTCAGGGAAGCTTTAGCTGGTTAGACATTGTCCATGGACCTTGTGCTCTATAATAATAACATACTAAAGTGCAAGAATACAACTCTGCTCCATACAATGTACACTTACTATCTGGTCCCCAAGAAATTTTAACTAACTAGATTTCCAGCAAAGACAAAGCTGAAACAAGATGCAACAATCAAGAACCAGTTTCCTTAAAATTCCATTAAACGTGCATTTGCTTAGTCATTTCCTTCTTTCAGTAACTGGAAATTACATCACATCTGCAGGATGCCTACAGTTTGCTTGCCATTCTCTTCTCCAAACGAACAATACTTTAAGATCCTTGCAAATACAGGTTGTTATCACCTGATACACAAGTAGTATACAAGCGATACACCAAATGATCCCTTGCGGGGCCTACACATTTTGGTTGGACTTGAAAGCCATTATTAAGTGGACTTCCAAAGCTTGGTGTGAAGCAAGCCTCACCCTCCCTCAAGTTCTCTGCACCATGTGCTAGAGAGAAAGTAGAGGCAGTGTTCCTCTCTTCAACCTGGGATGGCAAGATGTCCCCCGCCCCCTCCAGTTATCTGTGGTATGCAGAGAATTTGGGAGCGAGATTGTGTTGGACATTCAATGGCAGGTGGTCACCAGAAATATATGGCTTGCTAGTTTCTATATTTAAGGTAGGTTTTTAATTCCTCCCCCTAACCTCCATGGATTGTTCTGCCCATGGCAACCTTAGCTAGGTGATACTTTTAGCTCTAAAGTGTAGGGCTGGCTCAGTTTTTCATTGCCCTAGGCAAGGGAGAGGTAGACTGGAGTATATGGAGTAAGCACTCCAGACTCTGGTAGTAAGGAAGATTCTGGAGCACACAGTTTGAACAGAGAAGCAGCCATGCTGAAAGCAGAATTAAAACCTTCTGGCATGACAAAAGAATTGTGCCTACAGGAAGGATGCCTAGTCTGTTATGGTTGAACCATGCTTGCCTGTGTGGAATGTTAGAGACAAACTCCAAGTTCACTGGACAGTGAACAACTGAAGGCATGCTTTCTTCCTACAGTATTTAATTCTTCTGATAGATTGTTTGCCATGACCTGTAGTTATTCAGTTTCAGCCAAAAGATATCAAGGTGAAATTTGCTTCCACTTCAAAAGTGATATACTATGCTTCATTGGTTATGAAGTTCATAACAATGTTCCAAAATAGATCTTTTAAAAGAGGTTGGAAAAACCCTACTGATTGAATCTCTTTGTTCCTACACTGGCAAGCATACAACGTTTGCGCCAGTTTCTGCAGCAGCATCCAAGGTCACCTCAGGGAGAGGCCTTATCATGGCTGGCTAGCATTCTTGGGAAGCAGTTTTAACTTCTCAGAAGGTCTCATCTTCTGAACAAGGATATCAGTGTTCATTCATAGATAGGGAGGGGGTGTGTGTGTGTTTGCTTTCTGAAAAACCTTTCCATCAGGACTTTGGGCCGGAAACACTCTCCTTGAACCAATCTGGCTGTAGTAAAGGCTATGTGCATGCTTCCTTACCAGTAAGCAATCTTCTCAACAGGGCTCACTCCCCTTTAAATTTTGCATGCATGGATGAGAGCTGCATATTAAGGCTTTGATTGCTTTCTCTGAGCAACCTGATAAGGCCTATAAGCCAACCCCACTCCCAGTTTCCTCGCACGAAGTTGAGACCTTCTCAGAGAGAAAGGGCAGAATGCAACACGATACCCCCAGCCTCGCCAAGGCCCTCGCCGAAAGGACAAAGAAAAGCAGCCGCTGCCCCGGGGGTGCCCTAGAGCAGCGCTGCCCAGCTTCGTCCCTCCAGCTGATGACCGACTACAACGCCCATCATCTCCAGTGGCAAGAAGAGCTAGGGAGGATGGAACTTGTAGTCCAACAACAGCTGAAGGGCCGAAGCTGGGCAGCGCTACACTTCGGGGAAGAGCGGGGTGCGGAAAAGAAGAGGCGAGGAAGAGAGGAAATAGGGGTGGGGCGCCAGGAGGATCCAGGAGACGCAGCCATGATGGGGGGGACGACACCCCAGGCCACGCGTTCCTCGCGTGCGCGAGCACACCTCCTTCCGCACCCCCGGGGCGCGCGCGCACCAGCACGTTCTCCTCGCCATCTCCAAGGAGACGGAGGCCGAAAGAGGAGAGGCTGCCCGTAGCGCGCCGGGAACTCACTCCAGACCCCCTCCCGGCCCCTTCCCCGGGGTTTGCCGACGACGGAAGGCCGCGCACCGGGCCCTGATGAGACATTCACCGGGCTTACATCCTGCTCTGTCAGCGCGGCTGCCCACGATGCTTTAGCCACCCGGTGGGCTCCTCTGAGGAAGCAGGCGAAGAAATACCCGCAGCGAGGCGTTTATTAAAATAATGATAATGATAATGATAATGATAATTATCAATTATTATTAACAATTATCGTAATATATAATTATTATTGTCAGCCGCACTGACTCAGCGAAAGAGGCGGTCAACGAAAAAGGAAAAGCGAAAAAAATAATTGCTATGGGGAGGGAAACGAGGCAGCGACGGGTTCCTCACGGAGGGCGGCGACGCCAGCCGCGCCCCGCCTGCCTCTCTCCATCCTTACCTGCCCGGCTCCCACACAACGTCAGTCCTCTCGGAGAGTCTCCACCTCTCTGAGCGGCTCCTCCGCCGGCACCGAGTCAAGGTGGCCAGCGGGCCGCGTCACACAGCGCAGCCTCGCAGATTCTTCCGCCACGCTCCCCTGCCGCCGCGCCCGCCCCCCCCCCCGCGCACATTCCGCCGGGTTCCTTAGCACGACTGGTAGGCGGGGACTCGGGACTCCTTTCTTCGGAGGAAGCATAACTTGCAGCGGGAGGGATGAGAATGTGAAGCGTCATCTTCGCCTAACGGTCCAATGAGGACAGGGCCAGCCGGCCGACATGCGGGCGCTGAATGACAACGGCAGCGGCGCTTAAAGGGGCCGCGGCACAGGCACGCTTACCCCGGAGTCAGCCCCGTTGCGCAAAGTGGGGCTTACTTCCAAGTAACACGCCGCCTGGATCGCGCCTTCTGTCTCCAGCCCCGGCGGCGGGGGCTGGGGGAAGGAGGCGAAGGGAGGAGCATGCTCCTTTGTGCAGTTATTTGGGTTTTTCTTTGAAAAAGCAACACAGTTTTTTAGCTAATATGGAAGCTGCATCCTTGGTTTTCTCTTCCTAATCCACTATGCAAGAGGCGATCGTGGTAACTTAGTGATAGGATGATAGGAGGCCCCGCCTGATGAACCCATAAAACTGTCTTAGGTAGTCGGGAGTCCAAAATATCTCCAAGAATAGAAGCTAATAGAAACTTTTTGGAGTCCCCAAAAAGACCAGAAGTAAACAACAAACTGGAACCTCAACCAAAAACCAGGATGGAGTCGGTGTTGTTGACTCCTGGCGACCACAGAGCCACGTGGTTGTCTTTGGTAGAATACACAGGAGGGGTTCACCATTGCCATCTCCTGTGCAGTGTTTCAGCATCTTCCTATATCGCTGCTGCCCGATATAGGAGTTTCCCATATCCTGGGAAACACACCAGTGGGGATTCGAACCAACAGCCTCCTGCTCTCTAGTTGCTTCCCCACTGTGCCATTAATGGTTCAAGTGACTCCAAATACAAATAGTAACCATACATTTATTTATTTATTTAACATATTTTTATACCACCCACTACCAAAGTCTCTAGGCAGTTTACATATTAAAAGATCAAATTAAAATAACCATGAAAACTATCATATACATACATATAAAACATATGTGATGTGTTTTCTGGATAATGACTCTCTTCTATGGTTTATCAAACATACAAAATTTTTGTTAATACTAATACATAGAAAAACTCAAGTGGAAAATAGGGACATATAAGATTGCCAGAGTGAAAATTGACCCAGATGAATCTACAGTTCAAAGTAGAAAATATATTTTGCTGAATTCTTCAGCTTAATAAGAAAACTCTTTCAAAACCAAAGAAATCACTCATGGCAAATTTGCACTAGGACCTCCCAACTACCTAAGAACTAGAATCTTCTGCCAACAGAAGAAGAATCTCGGGCTGCTGCCCCGAGATTGTGGAATGCGCTTCCTGCTGAGATACGATCCTCCCCGTCTCTGGCAATTTTCAGAAAACACCTGAAAACACATCTCTTCAACTAGACTTTTTCAGCTTTTTAAAACTTGTTTTTAAATTGTTCTGATTATTTAATTGTTGTTTTATGATGTTTTTAATTGTTAATTATTGTTTTATGTTTTATAATTTTTGTTTTAATTATTAATTGATTTTAATGGTGTTTTAATGTAAACCGTGAGCCTTTTAATGTGAGCCTTTTGGAAGGGCGGTATAACAGTTTTAATAATAATAATAATAATAATAATAATAATAATAATAATAAATAACAACATTGTGCCCATAGATCAGAAAATTATTTTTAGCTTCCATATTGTGCATATTAAGGAATTTCATTCTACATAACACAAAGGACAAGAAATACAAGGCCAGAAATCTCATGCATACTTCAGAGTAAGTTATATTGTAGTCAGTGCAATTTATTCTCAGGGAAACATGCATAAGTTTGAGCCACGCTGACCTGAAAGTCACCAAAGGATCTTCAAACAAAGCCATAGAAATAGCTTAATTAGAATGTATCAGAACGTTTTATTAAACCTTTAGGTTTGAAACTGAGATAACCTTTTATCTCCTGCTCCAGGTGCTAATTAACTTACAAAACTAGGAAGATAATGATTTAGACATCAATTCTTGCATTTGGGAATTGGGCTTGACTATGTGTACAGTTAAGCTTTACATAGAATTGTCACAGGCTGTAGCTATTGTGTTTCATTGCCAACTAATTATGAAATTCTACATTTTCCCCCCTGTGTACCTATGTATTGTATATATACCTCCCAGCTGAGGTTTTCATGCATGTGACAAAGTGGGCTTTCTAGTCCCTGAAAGCTTTCACCACTCTAAATGTGTTAGACTTCCAGATGTCACAAGATGCTGTTGTTTTTACACCAGAGATAAGCATGTGTTCCAAGGCAATTGCAAAAAATATCTGGATCCCAGATTCCAGGTCTCTTACTGACATTTAGCCAGGATCATCTGATGGAGATCATCAGATCTTAGATTAATGAATCATTGATCATTAACAATGATCCCGGCTAAATGTCAATAGGAGGCAGTGGGATTTGGGATCCAGAGGCTTTTTGCAGAGCACATGGCCAGCTCCGCGGATGTGTGCCTGCAGTGCTGGATTGAGACAGAAGCTAAGTAAGCTACACTGAGGACCTCACATTATGGTGGGGCCTCTGGGGTGGGGGGAGACTAAATTTAACATTTTACATCACGTATTTTCATTTAAAGGTATTTCTAATGCAAATAGACTTATTGCAAGATAACTGGTTTCCCCCCCAACTAATACTTTTCTGTTGCATCTTTGCCAAGTAAAAATAAAGCTTCTATGTTCATTGCCCTTTTTGTTAGAATAATTTTTCCCTGTAACACCATGAGGCCTTTTAAGCGTGACGTGGTTTAGAACAAGGCTGCACAACTCCAGCCCTCCTGCAGATGTTGAACTACAATTCCCATCATACTTTATTGTTGACCACTGTGACTATGGATGATGGGAGTTGTAGTCCAAAAACCAAAAGGGAGAACAACTTTGTTCTATCCTCTTCCTTCACACATAATTTCATAAACTCTATCATATTCCTTCTTTAGTTGCCCTTAAACAAACAAACAAACAAAAATGTCCAAATGTTTTTGCTTTTTCCTCATAGTAAATGTGAGAATGCAGTCAGATTGGAAGTTAGGGGGGTATGTAATGTGGAGAGGAGTTCCAGAGGTGATGACCAGCAATTGCCTTGAAGTACTTGGAACACATGCTTATCTTTGGTGTAAAAACAACACAGTCTTGTGACATCTGGAAGTCTAACACATTTAAAGGTAAAGTGGAGAGGAGAGCAGGTCTTGTGGTAGCAAGCATGACTTGTCCCCATAGCTAAGCAGGGTCTGCCCTGACTGCATCTGAATGGGAGACTTGATGTGTGAGCACTGCAAGATCTTCCCCTCAGGGGATGAAGCCGCTCTGGGAAGAGCAGAAGGTTTCAAGTTCCCTCCCTGGCTTCTCCAAGATAGGGCTGAGAGAGATTCCTGCCTGCAACCTTGGAGAAGCCACTGCCAGTCTGTGAAGACAATACTGAGCTAGGTAGACCAATGGTCTGACTCAGTATATGGCAGTTTCCTATGTTCCTATGTAAAGTGTGCCCTCAAGTCAGCGTGGACTCCTGGCGATCACAGAGCCCTGTGGTTGTCTTTGGTAGAATACAAGAGGGGTTTACCATTGCCATCTCCCGCGCAGTAGGAGATGATGCCTTTCAGCATCTTCCTATATTGCTGCTGCCTGATATAGGTGTTTCCCATAGTATGGCAAACATACCAGCTGGGATTCAAACCAGCAACCTCTGGCTTGCCAGACAAGTCATGTCCCCGCTGCGCCATTAGTGTGGTGGAAAATTTCAGGGACTAGAGCCCACTTTGTCAGATGCATGAATACCTAAGCTGGGAGGTATATATACATGGGTAGGATACAGAAAACGATTGTAAAATTTCACCGTCCGATGGCAATGAAACACAATCGGTACTGTCTGTGACAATTCTATGTAAAGCTTAAATGTTTCAGTGGCTTAGTCTTGTTTCTGGAAGGAAAGCCATAAAAAGTTCACTCAAAACGGCAACATTTCAGCTTGCTGTATTGGTGTAAATGGGGAAAGAACTGGAGGGCCAGTTTAGGGCCTTGGCGTTTGGTAATCCAGCCCTGCTGTGTGCACGGCTCTGCAATCTGGGATTTCCTGGTACTTGGGCACCCCTGGAATTGTGAGAACAGCCCCTACAACTTTGGGCTAAGTGAGAGAGGCAGTGAGGCCTTTTTCATCAGCCTATCTGCCAAGCTCCAGGTAGCTTCCTCATTCCTCCTCCATCTCAGCCCCGTCCCCAACAACAGCCACTCCACCTGGCTTTTATGTAACTTGGTTATGTAACATTATGTAAGAGCCGTAGCTGCATTTACTTCATATTCCACTTCCTTTCTCATTTCGTCTTGCTTTTGATATGTCTTCCAAATCATAAGCCATTTTGGCAGACACCCATCTGTTTTGCTCTCTGTAGATCACTACTCAGGCGTGTTGTCAGAAAGACACAATAATACTGCTAAAATGAATGGAATCCTGAGTTAGTCTCATACCATCCTGTGCTTCACTCCCGGGTTTTGCCAAGGCCACACTCCAGCAGTAATAGAAATTAATGTGCCTCATCCCTCAGCTCTGGCAAGACAGAGCAGGGAGAGATAAACAGTTGCTCAGTCCATTGGTCTGTGTCTGTGTCTGTGTAAATCAAAACAACAGTCTGTGGGCAAAGGAGATAGGCAAAGGGGAAAGCTAGCAGGCACTGGAGAGGAAGCCAGTTGTCCATCTTGACAGCAGCAACTTGCTCAGAATGAAGACTATATCAGCAAGCCCTGGAAATTATCTTGTGGGCTGACTGGTGATTGTTCTACTTCTGAGCTCTTTCCTCCAGAGAGAGCGGGGTAAAGGAGGAGATGAGGAGGAGGCGGAGGAGTTGGAGTTGCCAACCCACAGAAGCACCCAGGGCTGCTTTTTAAATGTGCAACCACACAAAAAGCATGCCAAAAACGTTGCAATTCTAAAATAACTTTTGTGCAGTTCAAAAATCCAAGTCATGCAAAAGCTGAATTACATTAGATGCTGTAAGAAGAAATGGATGACAATGAGAAAAGTGAAGTGAGTAGTCCAGTAGTTCGGCACTGAACCGATTCGGGCGAGACTCGAACCGGTTCGGTGCTCCAAGGCACTGCCAGGGAGGGGAAGAGTGGCAAGCAGGACCTTTAAAAGGGAGTACAGCAGGTCATTGCCTGCTCTCTGCCGCTCTATGCAGCTTCCTGATGCAGCAGTGCTCTCTGCAACAGCCCATGGGCAGTGGCAGCCCACATATGGTGTCCATGCATGCACGGATGCCATTTGCATGGTCAGCATGGTATTGCATACACAGACACCATGTGCGTGCTGGCACCATGCACAGGCTGTTGAGAGGAGCACTGCTGCAGCGAGAAGCTGCATGGAGCGGCGGAGAACAGGTAAGGACCTGCTGTACTCCCTTTTAAAGGTCCTGCTTGCCGCTCCCCCCTCCGCCTCGGTGGCACCTCAGAGCACCGAACCGGTTCGGCCCTTGCCTGTTCCGATCCTTGCAAAACCGGTTCGGCCCCTCATGTTGTGCACATCCCTCCAGTCTAGGCCCCTCCAGAACCCAGAGCCTGATCAAGCACACCCATTCCTCCTCCCGCTGCCAAAGATGCTTCCTGCAGCCTCCTCTACTACTCCCCACAGAGTCTTCACCAATGAACATAACAACACTCTCCCGCAATTGTGCTTCCAAATTCCCACTCCTGAGGCCTTCCTCCCACTCTTGCTGGGTTCCTAAATTTCATGGAATGTGACTCTAGGGAGCAAAGGATGGGTGCTGAGGCCTGGGAAATAAACAGGTATGTGTTGTAGCAGTGCATGCTACATGCACAAATTACAGTCATACCATTGTACAGTTCTGAATTTTCCTTTAAAAATGCTCTGGAAGCAACTCTTCTGTTGGTATTTTCTACCAGATGGAATGAATAAAGGTTGGGGAATGGGGATTATGGGACTTGCAGTCCGACAGCAGCTGGGGACCTAAGGTTGAGAACGGCTAATATTAGTTTATATTGATTATATTTTTTAATATTATTAATAGTATAATTTAATATGATTAATTGTTAATATTAGGTTATATTACATTCTTATGTTACTAAAGTGATGGCTACAGGCCACCTCTAGCCTCGGATGCAAGATGCTTCTAAATACCAGTTGCAGAGGAGCAACAGCAGGAGAGAGGGCATGCCCTCAGCTCTTACCTGTGGGTTTCTTAAAGGCATCTGGTAGGCCGCTGTGGGAAACAGGATGCTGGACTAGATAGGCTTGGGCCTGATCCAGCAGGGCTGTTCTTATGCTCTTACACAGACTGCATTTCCAACTGTTGGGCCAGAAGATGCTTAGCTGAACCTTCCTCACAGGATTCTTGGGAGGATAAACATAGTTCACGAAACATAGTTCACTAAAAGTACACTGCTCTGGGCTCCTTGGAGTAAGAGCTGAATAAAAATATAATAAAATAAGTAAAAGTAAAAGCTCTCCGAATATACATTGGATAGGACCACAGCCCTAGGCTGACTTCCTTCCCAAATCCTTCTGTTATTCCTTTTAGGAATGTAAAATGGGAAGCTGTTTTAGGCAGAGCATTCTTTTGTGTGGCTTTTATTCGACCAGATCAGGTCAAAATGCAGGCCAGCCCTTCCTTTGTTAGGCAAATGCCTGGTGAATGGTCCAGATGGTCAGTAAATTTTCTGTCAATGGGAGGCAATCACTAGGAGATGGAATCTCTCTGTGCTTTTGAAAGAGATGCCTTTGAGCATCTGGAGAAGGCGACAGCCCCCAACTAAGGGGAAGGGGTGGGGCAGCAGGGTGAGTGTGAGAGAGAGAAACAACTGTTTTAAAGAAATTGGATGGATGCAGAGAAAGAGGGCTGAGGGTGAGGAGAGTTGTGAGGAAGATGAAGGCTTCGGGGGATGTCAGCCTCTCTTTGGGGGTCTGGTATGGGGTAGAAGATATGCTGTCTTACAGGAGTGCTTACACTTTGTGTTCTGCTTGAGTATTGCAAAGCAAATGTTACACAGACACTTTATGTTTCCAGTGATTTATCTTACCCAGGCTGCATAACTTCAGCAGTGGGGACACCAAGCAAAAAATGGAGTGGGGGACAGAAAGGGCAAAGTGCATTCCCGCTCTCAGGTAGCAAGCATGACTTGGTAGCATGACGTGGTAGCAAGCATGACTTGTCCCCTTAAGCTAAGCAGGATCTGCCCTGTTTTCATACGAAAGGGAGACTAGAAGTGTGAGCACTGTAAGATATTCCCCTTAGGGGATGGAGCCACTCTGGGAAGAGCATCTAGGCTCCAAGTTCCTTCCCTGGCTTCTCCAAGATAGGGCTGAGAGAGATTCCTGCCTGCAACCTTGGAGAAACCGCTGCCAGTCTGTGTATACAATACTGAGTTGGACTACAGCTATAATTGTAATTTAACTACAATTGTTATTTAACCACAATTGTAATTTAACTACAATTAAATTAAGTTATTATTCTTCCTCTTATTATTTTTTTATATTTTATATCCTGCTCTTCCTCCAAGGAGCCCAGAGTGGTGTACTACATACTTAGGTTTCTCCTCACAACAACCCTGTGAAGTAGGTTAGGCTGAGAGAGAAGTGACTGGCCCAGAGTTGCCCAGCAAGTATCATGGCTGAATGGGGATTTGAACTCAGGTCTCCCCGGTCCTAGTCCAGCACTCTAACCACTATGCCACGCTGGCTTAAACTCCCACCATCCTTCCCTACTGACTGTTGTGGCTGGAGGTGATGATAAGTTGTAGTCCAATCATCGTTGGAGGGCCACAGTTGTGCAGCTGTGATCCTATCCCAAAGTAATTAAGGCTGCAATCCTGTGGGCATTTACCTGGGAGTAAGCCTCCTTGAACACAGTGAGACATACTTCTGAGGAAACATGCACAGAATTGGGCTGTAAACCTGGTAGCGCTGCCTCTGGGTCTTAGGCACAACATACGAAACTGCCTTATACCTAGTCAGACCATGGGTCCATCTAGCTCAGCGTTGTCTACAACAGGAGTTCCCAATCTGTGGTGCTTCATGTTGCTGAACTACAACTCCCATCCCCACCAGCTACACTTATCCAGATGCACCCATCCAAATGCAAACCAAGGCCAACCCTGCTTAGCAAAGTGGGCAATTCATGCTCCCTACCGCAAGCCTGGCTCTTCTCCACCCCATTGCCCCCATCTTGCATGAACACACAACTCTGCCCCATGCAAGGAAGAAGCTCCCACAAGCCCTAATTCTGCCCTGGTGTTTCAGAAACATAGCCGGGCATGCGCTAGTGGTGTGGGTTTCTATGCTGCAGCAACAGGGGCTAAGGAAGGGGCATGGCAAGGAGGCAGAGTTGCAGAGAAGGAACAGAGGTGGAGTGGGCAGCTCATGAGATCTAATTCCTTGCATGCTGGAAGGGCCCCCTCTTTAGCCATTTCGAATACAAATATGACGGATATTTATATACCGCTCTTCCACTCAAGTTCCCAAAGTGGTTTGAAGGTGAAGTGTGCCGTTGAGTCGGTGTCGACTTCTGGTGCCCACAGAGCCCTGTGGTTGTCTTTGGTAGAATACAGGAGGGGTTGACCATTGCCTCCTCCCACACAGTATGAGATGAGGCCTTTCAGCATCTTCCTATATATCCCTGCTGCCCGATACAGGTGTTTCCCATAGTCTGGGAAACATAGCGGGGATTCGAACCGGCAACCTCTTTCTCGCTAGGCAAGTTACTTCCCCACTGCACCATTAGGTGGCTCAAAGCAGTTTACATGCATATAAATAAATACATAAATAAAATAGGAAATGTAGAACTTCATTTCAGTTTCAGTTTCCCTCCAGTGTTAAAGACCTGAGGATCACCCACAGGCTGCCCAGAGCGGAATTTATCTACCTATCTATCTACTTATGTTAAAGTCACATTTTCCACTGCGAAAAGTCTTCAAAGTGGTCTACAGTTAAAACCAGTTTTTTTTAAAAAAAAGAATAAGAAAGTGAACCAAGATCAAATGTGACTCTAGTAGCACCACAGCAGCAGCATCATATGGCTGCCTTTGATCAGCCAGATAAAGGAGTTCAGCCCAGATCAAACAGCTGCCAGAAGAAGGTCAACATCTGCTTCAGAAAGCAGAAGAAAGCCAGTTGGAAACGGAATGTGCCTCCATTATGGCCAATAAGAGCCAATGTTGTGCAATGGTTAGTGTGTTGGACTAGAACTTGGGAGACCTGAGTTCAAATCCTCATTCAGTCATGAAGCCCTTTTGGTGACACTCTGGGCCAGCCACATCTCTCTGCCTCACCTACCCCTGCAGGGAACCCTGGAACACTAACATGCTTCGTTTCCTTTGGATAAGAACAGCGATGTCTTTGCCGTATTTCTATTTACACATATGGAAGAAGAGCACAAGCGGAAGCAAAGAGGAAGCAAAGATCACTCAGATAACCATTTGGGCAACTCACCACAACCTGCATCCTCAGTTTCAGCTAACTAGAAACTGTAAGTTCTCTACTTTCGCTTCTGTTCCTTTGAGAACTGCCAAATCCTCCCCCCCCCCCCCCAGGGCTTTTTGAAAATAGGAACATTCAGAAGTGCACAATGCTATGAGTATAATTGGTGTATGAAGCACACGCTGCTACCTCATACCTGCATATTTGCCTCACTGGCCCACACATCCTTTGCTGCCTAGAGTCACTTTCACATGAGATTTAGAAGCCGACGAAAATCCTCAGTCCTGGGAATCTGCAAGCACCCTTGCAGAAGACTCTTATGCATTGGGGAAGACTCTGGGGGGCGGGAGCAGTGACAGGGGGAGGAGAAATTGGGGTGCTTGATCAGGAACTGGATTCTAGAGGAGCCCGGACTACTCATGTTGCTTTTCTCATGGTTATCAGTCACTTTGTGCATCTTATAACTTTTGAATGACTTGCATTTTTGAACTGCACAAATGTTCTTTTGTAACTGCTGATGTGTGTGTGTGTGTGTTTGGAACAGCACATTTTGTATCTGATTGCACATTAAAAAGAGCTCTGTTTCTTCTGCTGTCTCTGTGCTCCCTCCCCTCAGCTAGGGAGAGGGGCTCACCTCCTCCAACAATGAGCAGGGAGATTTCCGACTATTAGGAGACCATCTCTTGTCATTAAAGTTCCATTGTGGAGGATCCATTGATGACATCATGGATTGCCTTGAGCTATTAACCTAACAAAGGAACAGTCATTCAGTAGTGGTAATATGTATTATGAATTTGATGTAATCTTTTTTTTTTTAAATGGACTTTGCAAAATTTTCAGTTGAAGAGGAAGAGGAGGAGAAAGAGGAGACAGAGTCCCCACCCCCACTTAAGATGCAGTGATGAGGGTGCTAAAATGGTTTTCCCCAGAACTGGCCCAGAGTAACCCTCAAGTGTCGTGACTGAATGGGGATTTGAACGCAGGTCTCCCCGGTCCTAGTCCAGCACTCTAACCACTACATCACGCTGGCTCTAGATCTAGAAGCCCTGGGGGACCCAACTTCTGTGTGGATAAAGGCAATCTAGTTGACATAGTATACTTGCCCTTTCAAAAAGCTTTCGACAAAGTTCTTCATCAAAGACCCTTGAGGAAACGTCTCTCCTGGTCAGTCATGGGATCAGGGGACAACTGCATGTGTGGACTAGTAACTGGGGGTAGGTATAAATGGACAGTTCTCCAAATGGAGGGAAGTAAGAAGTGGGGTCCCCCAGGGATCGGTACTGGGACCAGTGCTTTTTAATGTATACCAAAAAAGGAGAAAAGGTACCACAACTAGAATTGTGGTTTTAAATTGTTTCTATGTTTTAATGTTTGTTTTAGTTTGTTTTAGGTTGTTGTAAACTGCCCAGCCATGTCAGTTTGGGGCGGTGTACAAATATTATAAATAAAATAAATTTTAAAAATGGGATGCTGGGGGGGAGCTTTTCTTCAAAATCCTCCCCCCCACCCAGCCTACTGGGAGCTCTTGCTGCCACTGCTGCAGCTTTTCTTCTCTAAGTGGGGCATAAACCCACTGAAACCTGAGAATGGAAATCTGACTCTGCCAAAATTTGACTAATAAAATTGTACTTCATCTTACTCAACGCTGAACTCTTCACAGGATATTGATGGTTAGGATCATGTGACTCAGCCTACACAGTCATCCTGAGCCTCTGACTCATGTTCCTGTCCTCTCCTGAGTCTTGTTCGGACTCATTTGATTGCTGCCTTTTTTCCTCTCAGCAATCTGGAGGCGGAGGCGGGCGTTCTGTCTCCTGCCGTGGAATTGCTTGTTTGTCCCTCAGAAGCTCATGGGTGTTTAGTACAAAGATCTGTGGGCAGAAAAGCAGTCTTAGGAAGAGAGGAAGCTCAGGATTGTCTACACAGACTGGCAGCGGCTTTTCCAAGGTTACAGGCAGGAGTGTCTGTCTCTCCTCTCTCTGGAGATGCAGGGAGGGAACTTGGAACCTTCTGCATGCAAGCAGACAGGCGCTCTTCCCAGAGCAGCCCCATCCCCTCAGGGGAATATCTTACAGTGCTCACACATGCCGCCTAGCATTTGCTCACAAATGCAAACCAGGGTGGACCCTGCTTAGCAAATTCATGCTTGCTACCACAAGACCACCTCACCTCCTTACTGCCTTAGGCAATTTTACTCTTTTATAAGGCTATAATCCTTGCTGAGAACCCTGGCCCACTCCCTGAGGCAGAATTGCACCATCGTGTTGCCTGCTGGGTGTGCCAACCCCAGACTGTAAATTCCTGAAGCAAGGAATGTTCCATGTAGGGCAATGAGGAACTGGAAAAGGAGGCTGTGTCTTCATAGGCTGTAATTGTCCCTTCTCAGTAGGTGACAGGCCTTGCTTTCTGGAGCCTGTCCTTGGACAGTCACTGTCCCTGTTTTCTCCCTACTTTTACCTCTTGGGGTTGGGGATGCCTTGTTCAATCCCAGTCAGTCCCATGTGAGTTGCTAGAGGTATTTATTTATATACCGCTTTTCAACAAGAAGTTCACAGACTCAAAAAGTTTCTCAATAGAAAAAAATAAGAGTAATGAGAAGATGGTTCCCTGTCCCCAAAGGGCTCACAGTCTCAAGAGAAACACAAGCAACACAGCCATTGGAGGGATGCTCTGCTGGGGGTGGACAGGGCCAGTTGCTCTCCCCCTGCTAAATATAAAGGGAAATGCCATTTGTATGCCTCTTTACCCAATTAGCAGTTAGAGTTGTCATCCTTCAGGATTCAGGTCCCTCCCCAGAGTTCCTAGATGTCAGGAAGTTGGGGGAGAATGCATCATGCCTCTAGTGCAGGGATTCTCAACGTTGGGTCCCCAGATGTTATTGGACTTCAACTCCCATAATCCCCAGCTGCAGTGGCCTTTGGTTGGGGATTATGGGAGTTGAAGTTAACTTCTGGGGACCCAACACTGAGAATCCGTTCTAGTGCATACAACACAAAGGCACTTTGCAGCACACAGCATCTAGCACAGGGCGGCACAACCTCATCCCTCCAGCTGCTGCTGGACTACAACTCCCATTATCCCCAGCCACAGTGGTCAGGGATGGTGGGAGTTGTAGTCCAACAACAGCCAGAGGGCCAAAGCTATGCAGTCCCGACTAGTGGGTGGAATCTAGTCTTCAGCAATGTGTCATAGTGAATGAGGGAGGGGTCTGTGCAGTAGTAATCCTTGGGGTGAGGATCGGTTTGATCAAGTGGATTCCTGTTTTCATCTGCAAAATGTCAGGGTACGGGACTTAGTTCACCCGCTTTGGTAATCTAGAATAATGTGGTCTGCATGCACATCTCTGAGCAAATATCCCTTTCACGTGGTAAGTATCATGGTGGTTCCTCAGGAATTCATTCTGGTTGAACTGATCATCATGAGGTCTCTTGACTTGACTAAGCTCACCAACGTGAACAGTCAAATGGGGAGTCATCTTTTTCAGAGAGGGGAAAACATTGTGCAGGATCTTTCAGGCCTGGAAATTCCCAGATGCCTGGTTACCAAGACATCTAAAACGTCGATTCTGACACCTAGGGTTTTTTATACAGGGCTGATGCCTAAAACTCAAGGAGGTTATTCGGCAAGAACTGGGGGCCAAAAAGAGAACTACTGGGGTAAACTGAAATCAGCATGTTGACATAAATGAAGAATCACAATTCACATGATAGGAGTATTCCATAGCTTTTAAACAGCCCCCTCCCGAGCCTAAAACGTCCACTCTGGTTCTAAACCTCTGGTGAGGGTACGTAGGGACTAGAAATCGGGCGTAACTATAATAGGGCAAGGGGAGACAGTTTTCTGGGGGCCCACTGCCTTGGGCCCCCCCCCCGAGGCAAGTCACATGACTGACTCCCCCAGCCGCACACCCGCCCAGGCTTCCTTCAGTTGTACTCATCCTCCCAAACTGAAGTGAGTGTTAAGATCTGGAGCTACCAGAACAATTTTACTCTGCTTTTTGTTACTACTATTCTGCCTCAATTAAGATTTCTTTACTTCATGAGCTGAGCTTCAGTGGAGGAGGGGTTAAAATCTTGTCTCTGGGCCCATTCCAACCTTGCTACGCCCCTGCTGGAAATGTTGTTATGCATTCTCCACATAATGTTAGGAAACACTAATTCATACTCTTTTGGTCAAGCGGAATAGAAAATCATGTGGCAGAGCATCTGCTTTGCATGCAGAGGGTCCCTGGTAGCATCTCCAGGTAGGGCTGGGAAGGACTCTTGCCTAAGACCTCAGAGAGCTGCTGCCAGTCAGTGTAGACAATACTGAGCTAGACAGGCCAATGGGTCTGACTTAGCAGATGGCAGGTCCCTATGGCCCTATGAGAGAGCACTGGAGATTTAGCCTGTAGAGAGCAATTTGGGCAGCCCCTCACAGCCACACACTCAGTTTCCGTTAGCTCCAGCTAGATACTTTCAATTTATCTCACCTCATTTCTCTGTTTCCTCTCATTCAGAATTGCCACCTGCTGTTTCTTCTGTTTCTCTACCCTTCCCATCACTTTCTCAAAGCTCTGATAACTATCTCATGCATAAGAAGAGCCGGGCTGGATCAGGCCAAGGGCCCATCTTGTCCAGCATCCTGCCCCACACATTGGCCAACCAGGTGTGTCTGGGAAGTCAGTAAGTGGAGAAAATAAAGCAACCATCCCCTCCCATTGGTGTTCCCAATGGGAACACCAGTTTCTGATCCTGATGGAAATATACAGCTACCAAGGCTCTATCCTCTATAGACTTTGTCAAATCCCCTTTTAAAACTATCTAGATCAGGGTTTCTTAACCTTGGGCCCCCAGATGTTGACGGACTACAATTCCCATCATCCCCAGCCACAATGGGCATTGCTGAGGATGATGGGAGTTGTAGTCCGTCAATATCTGGGGGCCCAAGGTTAAGAAACCTTGATTTAGATTGGTGGCCATAACCACCAATTTTCCCTCTAAGGCGTGTGCATGTGTGCGCGCTCAGATGTTTTTTGATGTCCCCTCAGTTAATTTTAGATCCCGCTCAGGTTGAATCAGGAAGGCTCCACTGTGAATGCATGTATGCACACATTACCTTGATACTGCTGCCCAGAAAACGGTTTCTCCAAGGTTGCAGGCAGGAATCTTTCTCAGCCCTATCTTGGAGATGCTGCCAGGAAGGGAACTTGGAATCGATATGCTCTTCCCAGAGCGGCTCTGTCCCCTGAGGGGAAGATCTTGCAGTGCTCACACTTCTAGTCTCCCATTCATATGCAACCAGGGCAGACCCTGCTTAGCTAAGGGGACAAGTCATGTCTGCTACCATTTTTTTCTATGAACGATGCCTCTCCGGTCATATTCTCAAAACAGCTTTTGAACGTCCTTGGGAGTTTCAAAGATGGTTTGCTATACAAATGTAAAGTGGTGTGTGTGCACGCACATGACAACAAATATTTAGCGTGGTGTAGTGGTTAGAGTGCTGGACTAGGACCGTGGAGACCCAAGTTCAAATCCCCATTCAGCCATGAAACTAGCTGGGTAACTCTGGGCCAGTCACTTCTCTCTCAGCCTAACCTACTTCACAGGGTTGTTGTGAAAGAGAAACTCAAGTATGTAGTATACCGCTCTGGGCTCCTTGGAGGAAGAGCAGGATATATATGTAATAATAATAATAATGATAATAATAAATAATAAAAGGTAACATTGTGCTGTTGAGTTCGTGTCAACTCTTGACATTCTTTGTGGTTGTCTTTGGTAGAATACAGAAGGGGTTTACCATTGCCATCTCCCACACAGTATGAGATGATGCCTCTCAGCATCTTCCTATATCGCTGCTGCCTGATATAGATTTTTCCCATAGTCCAGAAAACATACCAGCGTGGATTTGAACTGGCAACCTCTGGCTTGCTAGGCAAGTTACTTCCCATTAAGTGCTGTCTCTTTCATATTTAGCAGGGAGACAGCAACTGTTCCAGTTCAAGCAAGCACAGTAACTCTTTAGGGGACTGTTATGATAACGACAATGATGACTATTTATATATGATGGTTAATATTAATATACCACTTTCAACAAAAGGTTCCCAAAGTTGTTTACAGAGATATCAAACAAACAAACAAACAAATAAACAAACAAACAAAAATGGCTCCCTGTCCCCAAAGGGCTCACAAGCTAAAAAGGAAACATAAGGCAGACACCAGCAACAGCCACTGGAGGGATGCTGTGCTGGGGGTGGATAGGGCCAGTTGCTCTCCCCCTGCTAAACAAAGAGAATCACCACATTAAAAGGAGGCCTCTTTGCTCAGTTAGCAAAGTGTCTGGTATCTGTTGTTAGTTTCTCCCTTGTGTTTCTTTAGACTGCAAGCCCCTTAGGACAGGGAACTGTCCCCTCATTCATTTTGCTATATCAGCCACTTTAAGAACATTTATGTTGAAAAGCAGCATGTAAATATTCTTTGCAATAATGCATCATAATTGATCTGATCTCTTGTACAGATCTGTGTCACTGCATACATGGACGCTAAGGCACCATGCAGGACACAGACTGACATTTCTCCAGGGGGTGAGGTCTAGTTTGAACTAATCCAGAGTTTTGGGAGACCTAGGTGAAGCTTGAGTTTGGCGCCCCCCTCAGGAAAGAAAGCCCCAGCTTTCACTTGAGCTGCACAGGGGGCTCATTCTCCACCTGGGATGGCCAGCCGATGACTAGCTCATGGGCCCTAAAGTCCCACCTTTTTAGCCCGGCTTTTAATGATATTTAGCAATAGCAATAGCACTTACATTTATATACCGCTCTATAGCCGGAGCTCTCTAAGCGGTTTACAATGATTTAGCATATTAAGCTTTAATTGTAATTTTAATCTGCTTTTAATTGGTGTCTGACTGTAATTCGAATCTGCTTTTAATTTTAATTGTTGTATATGTTTTTATTTTAGGGTCAACCGCCCTGAGCCACTTTAGGAAAGGTGCTATATAAACCGAATAAATAAAATCCATAAATAACGATTAGCCCACATTAGTTTGGGGACACGGCGGGAAAGGGGAAAGAGCTGAGAACCCCGGAGCCTGCCCAATGCCCACCCTTCCTCTGTGCTGCCACCTCAGCAACGCAGGCCCTATGAGCCTCAGGGCCAACAAAACTCTGTCTCCCTGAGAGGTGGCTTTTAACAGAGCTGCGAGGAGCTTCCCTCTGCCACCAACCAGGCCCAGCCACAACCAAGTGAGCCAGCAGTTGCACACACTTCTCACTTCCTGTTTTGCGTCTGGGCGCTTGGGAAACCAGGGTGGTTTCTGGGCACTTTGGGTCTGGGCGCTTGAGAAACTCCTGCCTGAGCAAGAGCAACTGTAGCAGTAACAGAGCAGAGGGAGGCAAGGAAGGGGCTGGGACAGAGCATGCTGAGCGGGGAGGAGGGGAACATTAGAACAGCCCTGCTGGATCAGGCCCAAAGCCCATCTAGTCCAGTGTCCCGTTTCACACAGTGGCCCACCAGGTGCCGCTGAGAAGCCCGCGGGCAGGAGCTGAGAGCATGCCCTCTCTCCTGCTGTTACTCCCCTGCAACTAGTATTCAGAAGCATCCTGCCTCTGAGGCTGGAGGTGGCCTATAGCCCTCCGACTAGTAGCCATTGATGGACCTCCCCTCCATGAATTTATCCAAACCTCTCTTAAAGCCACCCAGGTTGTTGGCTGTCACCACATCTTGTGGCAGAGAACCTCACAAGTTGGTTATGTGTTGTGTGAAAAGTACTTC
This sequence comes from Hemicordylus capensis, assembly GCF_027244095.1. Lineage (NCBI taxonomy): Eukaryota > Metazoa > Chordata > Lepidosauria > Squamata > Cordylidae > Hemicordylus > Hemicordylus capensis. The sequence goes on along the minus strand of NC_069666.1, from coordinate 15,105,167 downwards.
CTTTTGTTGGTCCTATATTTCTCGGCAGTCATGGGATTTGGAATTTTCTTGGAATTTCATGGGATGACCCCTGGTTCTAGTGTTATGCGAGAGGGAGGAGGAGGAAGGCAAGCCCTAGAGACCAGCTAGAAGGTGGGCCCTGCCCACTTGAATACCACCCAGGGAGCTGCAGCACCCCCCCTAAGAATTGGTGGCATGGGTGACTGTCTAGATCTGCCTAGTGGATGGGCCAGCCAGCCCTGAATTGTTAGCACATTGCAAGCCAATTATGTTTTCCTAGCATACCTTTTGACCATCAAATACATACCCTTGGCTTTTAAGCCAATGGAAGACAGGTTCTTGCAGTGGAAATGAATACAACATGCATCCCTCTCTCTTTACATGCTGGAAGGTCTTCGTCCCTCCAACGTGTTGACAGAACGTCTTTGTGTAAGGTTACCAACAGCAAACACAAACAGGGCAAGTTTAAGATGTGCAGATTAGACAATGCAAAAATGGGTGGGTAAATGCATGATGGGCCCAAGATTCCACCCTACCCCCTACATAATTAACAGTAAAGGACAATCATCATGAGCAATGTGATGCACAAAGGAAAATAACGTTTTGTGAAAATGGAAAGCCTTTAGAAAGATGCTCAGGACTGAGTCCGAACTAGACCCTTGGTACAAGCTGCAGTTCTGCCAGCAGAGGGCAAGCACAGTACGTTCTATGGCAAATGAAGGCAATGCTCCTTAACAAAGCCGTACAAGCCATACAGGTACAAAGTTACACACCCATGAAAATGATAAAATACCTTCACCACTGTTATCTGGAAGGAAGGGGGGAAATCCCACTGATATCAGTGGGGTCTGACTTCCAGATAAATATGCTTTAGATTCAGGTGGGCAGAGAAATTTCATTTGAATGAACCAAGGACTTCAGTGTTTTTATTTTGGGGACCTAAGGAGTTATATACTGCTTTCAGAAAATGCCCCCCACCCATGGTTAAACAAAACTAAAATAAGAAAAAGGTAACAAATAACAATAAAACAGCAGCAAAAACGCAGCAATGCCAGTAAAACCAACAAAATCAACATTAAACATACAGCCCCAAAAGGCATGTGTAATAAAAATGTACTAACTGGGCCGAGCGCATAGCATCTGTGCCTCTAGTTTCCCCTGCCTGCGTCCCACTGATGCCGCTTTCTTCCCCTGCCCACTGTCACCGTTTTCTTGCCCGCCCACCACCACCATTTCTTCTTTCAGCACCGCTTTCCTCTTCCCCTGCTGGCAGCTTGCTTGCGAACTCTCGCAAGAGCTGCCACACCTGGTATTAGCAACGGTTACGCCTAAGAGAAGTATATATATAGTCTGAGGGCTTATTTGAACACAGTGTTGCAAATTAAAAGTTTGTATATTATCTTTATTCTTAATAAAGGGTATATGGCATTTTACAAACTGGGGAGGGGGGGACCATTCCTGATCCCTGCCCCAAAGAACTTTCCATCTAAATGTTGATACTAAGGAAGATCAAAAGAAGAGGCAGGAGATGCTGTAGAAAATCAATTGAGCATCTTATTCCTCACCCCACCTTTATCATGGTTAAAACTTCTCTATGTTTGGTACCAACAGTAGCAGAGAAAGTCATATTTGGATTTCCTGTTATTGGAATAGTCAGCCATCTTATCTCCCAGCACTGCTGTTTCATCCAATTTTGTCCTTGGGCCCTGGCCTGTTCAAAACAGAACATAGAAGTCAGACCATTAGTCTATCTAGCTCAGTACTGTCTACTCTGACGGGCAGCAGCTTTCCAAGGCCCCAGACTCTGTTACGACAGATCCTTTTTAATTCAAGATGCCAGGTAGGGATGTGTGGACCGGCCCGGAGGTTTGGGGGTTTGGTCCAGAGGTTTGGGGGGTTGGGATTGAACCGAACCCCCCCCCCCAGTTCCGTCCGGACCGGAACCAAACCTTCAGACAAGTCTATGAATTTATTTATTTTTTAAAAAAAAAATCTGTAGCCCCTTCAGGGGGCTTCCTGTAGGCCGTGGGGGGTGGGATCCACAAAGGTTCCCCATCCCCCCACTGGCCTCTGAAATTACCGCTGCGGCCGGGTAAAGAGGGTATTTTCAGCCCATTTGAGCCTCTGTAACTGCACATGGCGGCCATTTTGGCCGCTACCATGCATGCATAAATGGCTTCTGCAAGGCCTGGCCCATGGCCTCGGAGCGGTCATTTGCGCATACTCAGCGGCCTTTGGGGGGAAAACAAAATGGGCACCGCACATGCGCAAATGACCTCTGCAAGGTTGTGGGCCATGCCAGGCCTCGCAGAGGCCATTTACGCATGTGCGTGGCAGCCAAAATGGCCACCATGCGCAGTTACGGAGGCCTGAAAGGGCTGAAAATAGTCCCTTTACCCGGCTGCAGTGGTGATTTCAGAGGCCGGTGGGGGGAGGGGGAACCTTGCAGACACACCCACCCCCCCGGTGGCCTACAGGAAGTCCATTGAAGGGGCTACAGGTTGCTTTAAAAAAAATTGTGAACTTCCCCAGACAGGACCCGGGGGGCGAGTTTGATGGGGGCCGGACCAAACTTGGTTGGTCTGGTTTGAGTCCAGTCCAGATTCGAACCAAACCGGGCCAGCCGGTTCCGTGCACACCCCTAATGCCAGGGAATGAAACTGGGACCTTCTGCAGGCAAAGGGCCAAGCTGGTGCTCTACCACTGAGCCACAACTCCATCCTTACCCATTAAATGGGGGAGCCATCATACAAATCAGACATGTGCCTGAACCTAAGATGCTTTGTCCCTGAAACCTTCACACTGGCTAAGTTCAGATGTACAGGACAACCACAGTCATAGCTGGCTGAGGTTGTAACTGCAGTGCGCCCGAACGTGCAGAACTGTGGTTACAGGCCACAAGCTAACTCTGGTTGGTCTCGCCAGACTCCAACTGGAACCTTCGGTTATCTCCTGTCGGTTTTGCTGCCAAAGCATTACACCCAAACGCCGACTCAGCTATAACCATGGTTTCATGCCTATTCCAGACTCCAGTCACAGAGGAGGCAGGGCAGCAAAGAGGGGCTCTCCTCTCCTTCAACTGGAGTTTGGATGGCCACAGATGGTTGAATGTCTGTGGTGCAATTTGGAGTTAAGAACTGAAACCTCAGCCATGCTTACAAGTAAAGTGTGCTGTTGAGTCAGTGTCAACTCCTGGTGGCCACAGAGCCCCGTAGTTGTCTTTGGTAGAATACAGGAGGGGTTTACCATTGTCTTCTCCTGCACAGTATGAGAAGATGCCTTTCAGCATCTTCCTATATTGCTGCTGCCCAATATAGGTGTTAGTCTGGGAAACATACAAGCGGGGATTCGAACCGGCAACCTCTGCCTTGCTAGTCATGTCATTTCCCCGCTACACCCTTAGGTGGCTTTGGCCATGCTTAACTCCAGTTAATTGGTATGTCTTAACTGGGCCAGTGAGACAGATGTTTTTATCCACTGTTTTAGAGTCCAGGGTTTGAGAGGGAGAGTGAGCACCATCAGATTAGTACAAGTACAGTTTTAGCACTGTTTCATCACAAATTATCTGCTTGTTCGGTACAACATCCATGGATTTAGCAGCTTTCCTACTATCCAATGGACTTACTATTGAGATCTGATGTGATTCAGTGGGCTGTTGATGCTCAATGTGGGAAATGCATGTTCAGATCACTGCTCGGCTATGAAGTTCATTGGGTGGCCTAAGGCAAATCACTCTTAATTATCCCCTAAGCTCCTTGGGGGTAAGATGGGATGCCAATATATTCAGAATGGTATGTATGGCTATGTTGCTTTTTAACCTCACTTCCTATTTCCTGTCTTTAAAATGGAAACACCCTGATGCCACACAACACTGACATCCAATTAAAGGAATGCCTGGACTATTAATCAGACAACAGCTCTTAGCATTCTTCTTAGGCTGTTGCTCAGTAGGAGGACACCCATGCTTTGTAAGCCTGAGGTCCCAGGTTTAGTCCCCACCTCAGCCTCTCCATGGAGTTATTCACACAAGGCTTCATGCTGCAGAGTAAATGTAGAGTGAAGCCACTTCGAATCACACTCGCGGCATTGAGGGAAGCAGCCCCTCCCCTCTGCTCTTGGGTTTTGTTTTGATGCAAGTTCACATGGCATGCCTCCATGTTTTCTTTCTAGCCTATGCGGGGTGGGGAGAGATTACTAAAGAGCTACGTCTGCATTTCTAAAGAGAGTATCCCTCTTATCATGCAAATGATTCTACATCAGTGCCTCTCCCTATTTGCTCTGGCATTTTCAGAAAAAGTCTCTTAAAACCAGCATTTTAAAAACCTGGAAAAACAATGAGATAAGATAGAATTCACAAGACAAAGCCCAGCTTGTGTGTGGAGTGGGTCCAAGGATCTCGAAGGGACTTCCGGGTAAGTTTGGCTAGTGTGTGAACACACGCACTCTCTTCTGAAGGAGATTTGGGTTAGAAGCCCTGTCTGTAAGGCCTCCAGGATGTTTTCCAAACAGCAATTTGCTCCTGCTTCACTACCCTTTGGATAGCAGGGAGTTCATACATGGGATGGATTTACAGTGACTCCAATACAGTAGCAGCAAGGTGCCATTCATACAGCCCATTTTTTTGATGATTTGTGCTTAATGTGTCCTAAATATACATGTATACAAATATACATGTGTACAAATATACGTTAGTACATGTGTCCTAAATATAATCTGCCACCACAGGCAACTGCTTCATCTTGCCTCATGAAACGGCCAGCCTGGGAGTTAGGTACTCAGGTTTAATGAAGTTTTCTAACTTAACTTCTAACAAGCTCCCATTCAGCAAGCGAAGCAGAAGGTGCTCTGCAATCCACAGAGGAGGATGCTACGAAGCTCAGTAACATGAAGCAGCTTAACTGCTTTTGATCTCAGAATACACTCAGCTGGCCCTGGCGTGGGAGGGCGTGCCGTACGAAAGTGCAAAAGCACGTGGGTAGTATTTGCAAATGTGGTGCAGCTGGTGGTGCCCCACCCTTGAGGAAGCAATGTTTACTGGCTACCACAACACTAATATCACACTTGAATCAGGCCCAAGTTGCCATTTTGTATATTTTTAGAAATTGACAGGTGTGGTATAATGAATTTATGGAATGCACTGCTACACACTGTGACAACAGCCTCTAGCTTAGAAGACGTTAAAAAGGAATTTGACAACTTCATGGAGGGTGGGTCTATTGTTTTATAGCTGTGTCTTTCCTCATTCACCCAAGGAAATCTTATGTAGATTTAACTAAAAATTTATTCAGCAACAACTCCACTTTTCTCCTCTTCCCCGCCCCCTTTCCCTTTCCCTACACTCTCTACAGGATTCCGCTGGGGGAAATGTCCAAACAAACAAACTGCAAAACAGGGGCGTAGCAAGGTTGGAGTGGGCCCAGAGACAAGATTTTAAAATGGGCACCCCCCTCACTGAAGCTCAGCTCATGAAGTAAAGAAATCTTAAATGAGGCTGAATAGTGGTAACAAGAAGCAGAGTAAAATTATATATATATAAAGCCAGCCACCTACCCCTGCCCCTGCCACACGGAGGGGGTTTCAGAAGGACAGATCCCCCCTAAGCATTCTGAGGAGTTACTCCCCCCACCCCACATTTTCCTGAACCCTTTTCCCCTGCCAAAGTGTCTTTCTTCTCTAAAAAATGTATTTGAAGAGTTGCTCCTTAGGCTGTTCCTCTGATTTACCGAGAGTTCGGGGCATAATGGATACTCCGTGCAGGGGCGTATCTAGGGTGGGGCAGGCAGGGCACGTGCCCCGGCTGCCACTTGAAGGGGGGCGCCATTTCTTAAAATTAAAAATTTTTTTTAAATGGCCACCAAAAACAAAACGGCTACTGGGCATGCTCAAATGGCCTCTGTGAGGCCCTAGGCCATGCCAGGCCTTGCAGAGGCCATTTGAGCAAGTGTAGTGGCCATTTTGTTTTCAGTGGCCATTAAAAAAAATTTTTTTTAAAAAAAATGACCGCTGCACATGCTCAAATGGTCCCTGCGAGGCCCTAGAGGCCAGCAAAGGGAGGGGGAACCTTTGCAGACCCCTCCCCACAGCCTTTAGGAAGTCCCCTGAAGGAGCTACAGGTAATTGTTTTAAAATTGTTTTTTAAATATAATATAAGTCACTATACACATATTCCGACTGGCACTATGTATAGAGAATCAGGCTTGTGAATACTGAGCTGAAGTTTATGAGCTAGGTTGTATTCATTTGCTCTTACTTTGCTTCTTGTGATAAGTGAGTTAAATGTGATATCTTAATAATATGGCTATTAATGGTGAGTTTGTCTTTGAATCAGTGTGAAATCTTTAGTTAAGGCCCACTGGGAGTTTCTTGCTTTTCCTCTCATTTTAACTGTCTTTCTGAAATACTAGAATGTATTCCAAGCAGTGACACAGTTTTCTCTGCATATTGTTTAATTATTTTCAGAGTATCTGGGAAAAGTAAAATTCTCCATTTATTTTTAATACTTATGTAATAGTGATGCTACAGTGCAATGTAGAGAATTAGACAGGCACTTCTATTTAGATTTTCCAAGTACACCTCCACATAATATTTGGGTATTTCATGAGCCCTAGCTAACTGAAATTTGTAGTTTTCCAGCATTTTTTTGGTTTGGCTACGTCCACTGCTAAATAGTTTTTGAAATATTAAAAGATTAATGAGCTTGATTTGTATTTTTCAGCTGATATTATGGTAAAGTTATCTGAAAGGTGGGTGTCAGATGTTTGGACAGGGGGCGCAATTTCAGTGCTTGCCCTAGGCACTATTTTCCCTAGATACGCCTCTGCTCCAGTGTACAAAGAGGTTTGATGTTTTTTTTAACCCCGGACATAAATTGGGCTAGGTTCCAATATAGAGGGGAAAACCTGAATTGTGTGTGAACTACTCTCTTAAATACTGCATGAACTTTGAGGTAAATTTGGCTAATATGTGAACGCACACGCATCCTCCCAAAGTAAAGTCGTGGTAAAGTCACCCTCTAAAAAAGCTCCAGGTTCCTCTTCCTACTCCATTTCCCAGCAGGCATCATTTTAAAAAACGCAACAGCTAGATACTTCAGACCTAAAAAAGTGTGAACTGGAATTGTCAGCCAAACAGGAAATTATTACACGACAACAAAGAGGAATCTATTCCGTGAAGTTATGACTTCAAGTTGTTATGCATAGTTTCCAGGCCTTTCCTTTCCTGACTCTGATCCTTCCCTGTTCAAAGAGTTTCCGAATATGTTGTCCAGCTCTTAATTCCCTCAGCTCAACCCTGGAAGACGTCACCTTACATAATATTATGGTCAGTAACAAGGGCCACACCACATATTATATTTTAGATGTATAAAGTAAAGTTGTGCCCTCGAATCGGTGTTGAAGCCTGGTGCCCAGAGAGCGCTGTGGTTGTCTTTGGTAGAATACAGGAGGGGTTGACCATTGCTATCTCCTGCACAGTATGAGATGCCTTTCAGCCTTTTCCTATATCACTGCTGCCTAATAGAGGTGTTTCCAGTCTGGGAAACATACCAGCAGGGATTCAAACCAGCAACCTCTTGCTCGCTAAGCAAGTCATTTCCCTGCTGTTCCATTAGGTGGCTTGCTTTTAGATGTATACACACAGTCTTTTAAGCAGTAACATTCCATCTTAAGACTGTTTCAAACGGCAGTCTTTCTGGCTCCTGTCCCAGGCCCCGCAGTTTTCTCTTCGCCTTCCCTCTTTTGTTTTGCTTAGCATCCAGACCTAGAACAGGGTCACTGTGTACTCTGTCTGGGGAGTCTCCAACTGGTAACAAGGATCAGTTGGGGGAAAAAAATAGATTATGCAGAAATCCACAGGATTTGCACTAGGCTTATTCACATGGCCGCTGGCAGGGAAGAAGCACCCAGTCTGGGGAAGGAGAGATGGATGTGCTCTCAATTTTCAGTTGTGTGCTTGCAAATATTCAGGTAGGAGGCATGGAGAATGATTGTGTGTGAGGCGGCAGCCGGGTAGGACAGCTTTCCTTCCTACGCTGGTAAAAAGCTGGGGACGGAATCTGGGTCCAGTGCACACTACCTACCCAGCTGCCGCCTTGCACATGATCATTACCTTAATGTTTGCAAGCACACATGCAGAAACCGGGATCATCTCTGGCTCTCCTACCCAGGGTGGGCACTTGTCCTACCCTGCCAACGGACATGTGAACAAGCCTACTGACATCCTATAACACTTTGGCCATTGTTTACATTGCTGCTTTTATACCATTTTAAATTAGGGATGTGCACAAACCAGTCCATTCATAGAAGCCTCCGAACTTGTTCGAACGTGGCCCGGTCCGGTGGTCCGGCACCGGGGTGGTGGTGGTTCTTTAAGGGTGGAGGGTTGCATTTACCCCTCCCGCCACTTTCCCCTTGCTGCCCCTGCCCCTGTTGTTGCCCGGAAATACCGGAAGTAGCGATTGTGCGTGTGCCCGCTGCTGTGCACCCGCCCGCTGCACACATTGCACATTGCGTGCGTGACATGCGCACACAATGTGCGACATGTGTGGTGGGTGCGTGCGTGGTGGTGGCAGCAGGCGCACACGCGATCGCTACTTCCAGTATTTCCGGGCAACAATGGCGGCAGGGGCGGCAGGGAGGAATGCTGCCGCCCAAAAAACATTTCCAAAAAACGGGGCACCGGCAGGGGGAAAGTGGCAGGAGGGGTAAATGCAACCCCCCCCATCCTTAAAGGGAGACCTCCGCCGGCGCCGGACTGTGCCTCCACAGTTCCGTGAATATCCCTATTCTAAATTTTGCAAACCGGTCAGGGCCATAGCAAGATTGAAGTGGGTGGGCCCTGAGACAAGGTGAAGATAGACTCCAGGCCCCACTACATTCTTCTCCTTCCTGCCCTCTTGTCTTTGCTGAAGAAGAACTGTAAGGCATGGTGAACATCAAAACATTATTGGCACGCTCTCGCTGATGCTCAGCGACCTCCCCCTCTCTGCTGAGCCTATCAGTCAGGTTGAGGAAGGAGTATGCTGGACCTGAGCACCAGCCAGTCAGTCAGGAGGAAGGATGCTGCCTGAAACTTCTCCCCTCTTGGAGAGGAACTAGTCTAGCTTGGTCCTCCTGATCCGGAGCCAGTGGTATGCACGTGAGGGGGAGAATGAAAACTTGGTCAGTATGGTGTTTGCTGCCCATGCAAATGGCCGCTGCACTTGCATGGTAGCCATGTGTGTAGAGGCACCGCAGCGCATGAGTTGATGGGAGGACCGCCACATCAGGAAGCTGTGTGGAGCAGCGATGGAGCAGATAAGAACCTGCTGTTTTCACTTTTAAAGGTGCCGCATGCCACCGCCCCCATGCTGCACTCGATCTACCAAACCTATTCGACTTTGAACCAGTGCACGATCCGAGATTCGTGCACATCCCTAGTGAAAAGTGAGCTGTTGTCCAGCCAATGGATTCTCTTTCCCTTAAGGGACATTCCCCCCACCTTGTTCAGTTATAGCTACACCCCTGATATCTGTCATTACTGCTTCCAACCTTTCATCCCATCATGTTAATTTTTCTGAAACAACTGCCTTACTCATTCAAGTCTTGAACTAAGCTTCAATAATAACTCATAAAGGCATGCCAAGAGGCATTCTTGATTGCAGTCCTACTGCTATAGAACTTAGGAGTTTCCCCCATTTTTCTGGCAGGACTTTTATAACAGTAGAATTGCCAGAAAGCCACAGATGAACCTTTCCCCACACTGATGCATTTTTGCACTGGGAAAAAGAAGAGTCACGGAATTTCTGCCTATCAAGTTGCTGTAAAGGCATAGAAACCCAGCCAGTTTTTTTCTTTTTCTTTTTTCTTTTTAAAGGTAGCAATCCTCTTTTTATATTTTAGGGTGGCAGACTTGAGTATCCATCACAGCCAGTCAGGTGGATTTGTGGTTCCACTTTTCGCGACATGTTTTCTTTTTAAATTAAATTGGGTTTCCTTCTAGAATTTTGGAGGAGATGAAGCTGCTGAGATTTCTTGTATGGGAGGTAAGAGAGTGATTAAATGTCTGATTCAGGATAACGACTTGCAGATGTGAAAGTGGAGTTTATCTTTATAGGGAATGATGGCTGGAGGTTCTTGTTCCCATGATTACAAGCCTCAAACACAGCCACCTTTGTGTTTATGTGAGATATAAGACATATGAGATAGCATTTATATGAGACAGAAATCAAATGGTGTGGGAGTGCCATCTTGTTCTAGGACAAGATATTAAGGCACTATAATAATCAGCAGGATATAATTCCTTTTCCTTTCTTGAAGGCACTTGTAGCAGCTGCTTTCTTTTGGCTCGAGTTCTTAGAGTTGCAACGTTGCACATTTTCCTCAATCAGCACAGATGAGGTCATTGCTGGCATACAGAAGGTGGGTTCACACGACTTCTGGCAAAGGTAGGAGAAGTGTCCAGGCTGGGTAGGAGAGCTGGTAAGGGAAAGTGTACCATCAAGTCGATTTCGACTCTTGGCACCCTGTGGTTGTCTTCGGTAGAATACAGGAGGGGTTTACCATGGCCATCTCCTGTGCAGTATGAGAAGATGCTTTTCAGCATCTTTCCTATATCGCTGCTTCCCCATATAGTACCAGTGGGGATTTGAACTAGCAACCTTCTGCTTGTTAGTCAAGCATTCCCCCCATTGCGCCACTTAAGATGGCTAGGAGAGCTGGTAGGGTTGCCATATTCTCACGTTCCGGGTGCCTAATTTGCATATTATGTAAATTGGCTCAAAATAAGTTTTGAGCAGCATAATGACTGCCCGTTTTGCCCCATAACTCCACTTCTACAAGGCTAGAGCGTAGCTTTTTTTTTTTTTTAAATGAAAGCTGAAATCCGGGCAAATCTGGGTGGGCTAAACAATCTGGGTGAGATGCTTAAAATTGGGTGAAACCTGAAATTCTGGGAGACATGGTAACTCTAAGAGCTGAGCACGCTCCTGTTGGGCGGTTGTGTGCTTGCAAACATTAAGGTTGGAGAAGGGGAGAATGAGCATGTGTGAGGCAGCAGCTGGGTACGATGGCCTTTCCTCCTAACTTGGTAAAAAGCTGGGGATGGAATCTGGGTAGGGTGTGCTTGTCCTACCCAGCTGTCACCTTGTACGTGATTGTCGTCCCCCCCCCCCATGTTTGGAGTTCTCATGACTGCCAATTGTGGGTGAGCCCAGCTCTCCAACTCTGGCTGGGAGCTTCTCCTACTCTGCCGGCGGTCCTGTGAACAAACCTAGAACATACATTTGAAATATGGGTGTTCCAAAACTTGATTACCTGTAATCTGAAAATCACATAAGAGTCCTGTTCAATCAGTCTGTCAAGATGCTGTCTTACCTGGTTGCCTGCATGGCTCTGTGGAGTCCATCAGAAAGCACGGCATCCCTCCTCTGGGCCTTCTGTCTTCCCCCAATGGGAGCAGGGGCGAAATGGTTCCAGGCTGTCGAGGGCCCAGTAGAGTTGAGCAAGCGAGGCAGAGAGAGCTGCAAGGGACAGCTCCAGTGGGGCCGCCATATTGGGTGTGCCAGGAAGCAGGGAGTGAGACCAGGGAGGAGGCGGGGCTTGACGCTGTGAGCCCTGTCCACTCTGTATTGGGGCAGTGCCACCTAGCCCTGTTTTTAAACCTGGCTCTTAGACAGGGCTAAGGGCTGGAGCGAGAAACTGGGCTTCAGGATCTTGTGTTCTCTGGGGCTATGTTTAGCCCCAGTGGACACAAAGATGGGCTCCTAGAGTGCCCGTCTTCTGGAAGAATCTACTATGTTGCATGGTGCATTGTGAGATCCCTGGAGTGGGATGCAGTGCACTGTGGGATCCCAGAGGCCAGGAGCATAATATGTGAATATTATTATTTGCGGGTGGGTGGGGTTCTACAAATATAATAAATAAATAACTATGCATGCATACAGGTCTGTACTTGTATACACAGATTGCATGTGCATTGAACATAACATGTGAACAGGAGGTTATTCACACTTGGTTTCAGGCTTCAGGGTAAATGTTGAGCGAAGCCATTTTGAAGTACAATCGCGGCATTGAGGGAAGCAGCCCCTCCCCTCTGCTCTCAGCTTTCATTTTCACAAGTACACATGGCAGATGTCATTGTTTTCCTTCCTAGCCAATGGTGAAGGGGTGGGGAGAGAATTCCCTGCAGAGATAGATCTGCATTTCTGAAGAGACCATGCCTCTTATCATGCTAATGATTCTACTTCAGCGCCTCTCCCTGTTTGCTCCTGCATTTTCAGAAAAAAGTAGCTTTAAAACAGCATTTTAAAAATCTAGAAATACCTTGAGATAAGCTAGAATTTGCATCACAAAGCCTGACTTGTGTGTGGGGTGGGCTCAAGGATCTCATTGGGAGTTCAGGGTACATTTGGCTGGTGTGTGAAGGCACACACTCTCTCCTTAAGGAGATTCGAGGCAAAAGCCCCATGTGTAAAGCTTCCGGGAGAATAGGGAAAGCATTGTCTGGGGCAGTATCTTTCTCCAGGCTGAAGTGCAGTCTCCTCCAAGGCAGAGGTCAGAAACACACCAGATCTCAGAGAGCTCCCAGGACCACAGGGTCAGGACCTCCGCCAGAGCAAATCAGGGAAGTCAGGAGCTGGATGCTGCAACAAAGAAGGAATGTTGCTCCAGCAGGTTCTCACAGCAGACAGCTGGGTTTTACAGCCCACTGCTTAGTTAGGGTGGCTCAGCTTCAGCCTTTCCATAAGGAAGCTTTGGTTCTTAAAGGGGCCTTGCCCAATTTTGCAAGCACTTGCTCTGGCCTGGGTGGAGGAGAGCAGTGCCCCAGTGCCCTCCTACCCATGCTGGAGGACCACCACCATACTCAGTAGGTCCTTGGAGGATTCCTCTGAATTGGTGGGTGATGGCAGGGTTTTGTCCCTTGGCCTTCTTGGGAGAATTGGTTCACCCAGTGTGGGGGGTCTGACTGGCATAGAGTTACCTGTGCCAGAGTAATTGATGCCTCTGACTCTGTGTCTTTCCCCTCATTCCACTTAGACCGTTCACCTCATCCCCTGCCGGGAGGGTTCCTTAGACTTTCCACCCCATCAGGCCCAAGGCCCATCTAATCCAGCGTCCTTTTTCACACAGTGGCCCACCAGATGCCTCTGGGAAGCTCACAGGCAGGAGCTGAGGGCATGCCCTCAGCTCCTCCCCCTGCAACTAGTATTTAGAAGCATCTTGTCTAAGGCTGGAGGTGACTGATATAAGTCTATAAGCCATTGATATAAGGTCAATATCAATGGCTTATAGACTTATATCAGTAGCTACTAGTCTGAGGTCTATAGGTCACCTCCAGCCTCAGAGACAAGATGCCTCTGAGTACCAGTTGCAGGGGAGTAGCAGTAGGAGAGAAGGCATGCCTTCATCTCTTGCCTGTGGGCTTCCCAGAGGCATCTGGTGGGCCACTGTGTATGAAGCAGGATGCTGGACTAGATGGGCCTTGGGCCTGATCCAGTCTATTATTCCTGCAGTGTATCTAATAACAGGTATAGCCCAGGTGTTTATGGCTTGTATGGTGTTCCCGCCATTGAGTTTGGACTTGAGGATTTTTCTAACTCTCCTGATGTATTCACTTCCAATTTTTCTTTTAACTTCAGTGTGTGCGATATTATCAGCCTGGAGAATGCCCAAGTATTTGTAAAGTTCTTTCTCTTCCAGGTTCTTGATCTTGCTTCCATTGGGCAGTTCTATTCCTTCTGTTTTTCTTATTTTTCCTCTGTCCATTATTAATACAGCACACTTGTCTAGTCCAAACTCCATTGCTATATCGCTACTGGATATACAGACAGTGTTTAGCAGTGATTCAATTTCTGACTGGGACTTTCCATACAACTTCAGATCGTCCATGTACAGCAGATGGTTTATTTTGCTAGATGTTTTAGATGTTTGGTATCCGAGGCCTGTTTTGTTTAGTATTTGTGAAAGTGGGGTCATGGTGATTACAAACAACAGAGGAGATAGTGAGTCTCCTTGGAAAATGCCTCTTCTAATGCTAACCTGTCCAAGTGTCTCGCCATTGATTGTTAACTGTGTACTCCACATGCTCATGGCTTTTTAAAATAAATATCTGAATGTTTTTGCTGACACCATTTGTTTCTAAACATTTGAGTATCCAAGTGTGAGGCAATGAATCGAAGGCTTTCTTGTAGTCAATCCATGCAACACTTAGATTTGTTTTTCTTCTCTTACAATTGTCTAAAATCATTTTGTCAATCAGCAGCTGGTCTTTTGTGCCTCTGGTGTTCGGGCAATTTCCTTTCTTTTCAACTGGAAGCTGTTTGTTAGTTAATAAGTGTTGCATCACTTCATCTGCTATTATTCCAGTTAATAATTTGAACATGGTTGGCAGGCAGGTTATCCATCTGTAATTACTTGGAACTGCACCTTTTGCTGGGTCTTTCATTATGAGATGAGTTTCCCAGTTGTTAGCCATTGTTCAATATCACTGCCTTGCAAAATGTGATTGAACTGTTTTGATAGTTGTTTATGAAGGCTTGTTAGGTGTTTAAGCCAAAAGCCAAAAGCCTTGAACACCCAAATTAAAAACACTGGCTGACATGGTGAGGAAATTTACGCAAAGTAGTCCCATTGAAATTAAAAGGACAAGATAGGAAATGAGTAACTTGTGCTTCTAATTTCAATGGGACTATTTTGAGTAAATTGCCTCATCACATCAGCCACTTTCACAGTAATGTGTGGCTTGGCCCTCAGAGAATTCTGTATTGGCTGGCAAACTTTATTTATTATTATTATTTTACATTTTATATCCCGCTCTTCCTCCAAGGAGCCCAGAGCAGTGTACTACATACTTAAGTTCCTCCTCACAACGTCCCTGTGAAGTAGGTTAGGTTGAGAGAGAAGTGACTGGCCCAGAGTCACCCAGCTAGTATCATGGCTGAATGGGGATTTGAACTCGGGTCTCCCCGGTCCTAGTCCAGCACTCTAACCACTACACCACACTGGTTCTCTTATTGCTGTAAATCGCCTCAAGACTTGGGTAGTGGACAGTATACAAATATGTTAAATAATAATTTTAAATAATAATTATTATTATTATTATTAATAACTTTCTTTGAACTCTGAATTGAGGTGAACAGAAGACTAGCTGACGTTGTCATGTTTAGATTATAGGGTTGGTGTGCGTGTGATATTTTTACATGCAGGATTTTTAATTAGGCTTGAGAGGTAGGCAGATGAATTGGTCATTTATTTGGGCATATGTAGGTTAATTAATGTGCACGGCTTTGGAGATCCTTCCAGTCTGATTCTAAGCATGTTTACTCAGAAGTAATTCCTCTTGAACTGGATTTACTTCTTTTGTATGTTTGCTTAGGACAGCAGTCTTAAAATTATAAAAACGTAAATGGGGAAGTAGTGAGGAAGTGTAAGCAATTAAGGAATAACACAAACATTCTCTTGAGGAGATGCCATGGGCTGCCATTTTGGGTGTGAGTGACTTGCACTCAAGCGTGGGCAGATTATTGGCTAAATATCTAATGTGAAGCATATAATCTGATGTCAGGCCAGCTCTGTGGGTTCAGGTTTACAGTTCCTATGTCTTTATCGAAATGTGAGGATAAGGAAATCAGTATGCACAATGCTGCATTTCAGAGATTCTGAGAAGTGTAATGAAAGTATAAGTGGCATATTGGAATGCAAAGGCTTCAACCATCTTGGAAGTCTCTAGGGAAAAATACTCAACTAAACTGCTTAAAATTAGATTTTGGGAATTATGCAATATCCTTAGCACTCTTCTAATAAACCTTGACCTGCTGATTCCGTTGGTAAATTGCAGCTTAAACTAACTGCATTATTACTCTCCAATATTGCACTATGTATGCTACTTTCCTGGCCTGCTCTATTGAAAGACTAATTTAATTTAGACAGCACTGGCATAAGTCTGAAATATCTAAGACTGGCAGCTTTTCTTGACAGAGGTTTTGTGCCTAACAGCTGCATGATAGGAAGGAGTTCTACAGGTACAGCTTTATCCAGCACTGCATCTTTATGTGAGGAATAGCTGCACTGATTGAATTCCTGCATTGATGGAGTCCACAAATATGTGTGTGATTGTGTGGATGACCTCATTATCTGTCAAATGGCAGCTGGATAAGAAGGTCTTTTCCTACTACCTTGTTAAAGAGCTGGGTACAGCTCTACTCATAAACAAGCGGAAGACTCCCTCACTCCGTTCTTCGAGTAGAAAACAGTAGAAAACACCCAACCGGGAACAAACCCGGCTAGAAAATGAACTCAGAAGGGTTGTGTGGGCCTCTTGCATGTGATGTCACATGTGGGGGTGTGGCTAGTGCATGCGAGGGGCTGCAGGGAGAGGGAGCCCCCGCTTCCCTAGCTGTGCGCCTGAATAATGCAATAAAATAAATGCTTTATGCTGCACTTCAGACACGATGTTATAGATACAGTTGCCTATACAGAAATGGTAATAGTGCAGAAAACAATGTAATGTGTGATGCCGCCCTCAGGGTCACTAATTCTGAAAGATGATTAATAGAATTGCAGTTTATAATTCAGTGATTAATGACTTGAGTAAGATTTCTCATATGAGCCATCCGAGATTATATTGACTCTAGAACAGAAAATCCAATTTTGAGCAAGCATCCCAGATGTCAGGCATGCTGTCTCCTGAAAATGAAATTGAAAAGCAATCTAAATATAAAATATATGCCTCTGATTAATGAAAATTTTGACTCGGGCATGTGGGTGTGTGGGGGAAGTCACACGGTGGAAAAAATGTGCAGCTGGGAGCGTGAAATGCATGGATTCAAATTCCAGTGAAATCAACTTACATACTTGAGGGGAGCACCTACATTTAGACTCGCCAGTCAACCTTTATGGAAAGTAAAGTAAAGTGTTCCGTTGAATCGGTGTTGACTCCTGGCGATCACAGAGCCCTGTCTTTGGTAGAATACAGGAGGGGTTTACTGTTGCCTTCTGCGCAATACGAGATGATGCCTTTCAGCACCTTCCTATATCGCTGCTGCCCAAGATAAGTGTTTCCCATAGTTTGGGAAACATACCAGCAGGGATTTGAACCAGCAACCTCTGGCTTGCTAATCAAGTCATTTCCCTGCTCCGCCATTAGGTGGTTTGAAACGTATTGTAGGGTGCCACAAATATCACAGAAAAATGTCAGAGTTTGAGGGACTACCTGGCGGTATGCAGTACTAAAACTGTACTGGTCCACTGTTTAGGTGAGGGCCACCATGGAGCCAGCTTTGGGTGGGTTAACACGATTACCGCAATGCCTGCTGGCGGGCAAATCCCAGATTGCCGAGATGTAGCTTAAACTTGACTGGAGGAGAGCGACCTCCACCTTTCCCTTTCCTCAGCATGGGCAGCTTGAAAAAGCAGCTGTGAATGAATGAAAGTGTTGGGCTTTTCCCCATCTAAAGCTGGACTACAGACTTGGATAAGATTCTGCATGTTTTAGGCTCCAAAATCAAGGTAGGAGAATGGGAGAGTGATCAGGTGAGAGGCAGGAGTTGGGGCGGATGGCTTTTCCTCCACTCTTGTTAAAATCCTGGGAGAGATTCGGAGTAGGGCGCGTCCATCCATCCCAGCTCCTGCCTTCCACACTATCACTCTTCCCTCCTCCTACCTTGATTTTGGAGTTCTCACGGTGGCTGATCAGGAGTGCACCCAGTTCTCCCACCCTGGCTGGCCACTCCTGTAACCCCGATGAGGATTGTGTGAACAAGCCTACTTTATTTTCTCAGACCCCTGACATTCAGAATTTGAGGTTTGGTTTGGTTTTCACGAAAGGATTAAAAAAAAGCACAGTCTTCTGGAGCAGTGCCACAGAGATGCTCAGATCAGTGATGCACCCCCTCAGTTCTTCATGTGGGAAGAGACAGTCTGACTCTGTCAAGACTGTCAACAACAACACCCACCACCACGTACTCTATATGCGTCTCATTAGTATTTTCCATTTGCTTCAGATTCAATAAATATTGTCAATATCGGATCCTTCCCTAAGGAGACAACTTATGTCTAGAGATTCATAGATGTTGGGTGGATTAAAACAACTCTGTTGTTTTTGTTATTGCAATTATCACATGAGAGCCTGGCCAGCTTTCATCACATGGTGACTCACTGCAATGTGGGTCTCTTTGCTTCTGAAAAGCAGCAGCTGCGGGTGGGAAGAAAGATTACAAATGATGAGATCTTCATCACATGAATGGGTTGTTCATAGATCATCTGAATTCATAGCTTTAATCACAGCACTATTTACAGCATACTTCGAGGGCGCCCAGAGAATCTACACAGCTGAGATGAACAATGGCAAGCAGGAAGGTCTGGGACTTTGTGTCCATCAGCGGCTCTCTACCCTGAGGGCAGGGCTGTCTTACTGTAGGTCAAGAGCACTTGCTTTTCCAGGCATGTTCCCTACACTTCCACTTGAACCATGATGTTGGCTTTGTTGCTTCCCTGGGTAGGGAGCTCCACCTTGAAGGGGTTGGTGGATATGCTATTTACTGGGGTACAGTGGTTACAAGGCTGAGGCAAGTAGCTTGCTTCCACAGATGTTTTATTATAGGCTTGATGTAATGCCACTGTGGCACTACCCTGCCACCAACTAGCTGCAACGGGGGCTGTGTGGCTGCTGGGGCAGCAGAGCAGAGCAAAATTTATACCTTTGAAAATGGGTAAAATCCCCACCTCCATTGCCCAGCCCATCATCCCGCCTGGCTGACCTGCCCCACAGCCCCATCCCGCTGCTCAGCTGGCCAGTGTGCATGCACGGGCCATTTGAGGGGTCAGTATGGCAAAAACGCCATCAGTTGGCTGCCACTGAACTGGGGGAGTCTTCACGGCACATTATTTTCATGGCTGTGACTCCCCTGATTTCCCCTGTCTGATGGCATCTTCCTATCTATCTATCTATCTATCTATCTATCTATCTATCTATCTATCTATCTAATTCTCTAAGATGTACCCATTGCTAATCCCATGCATGGCAGCTCTTGTGAGAATTCGCAAGTGAGCTGCCGGGAGGGGGAGAGGAAAGCGGCGGCAGACAGGCATGCGTATGGGGGGGGGGAACAGTGGCAGGGTGAGAGAACAGCAGCGGCAGGGGGAGAAAAGAAAATGGCAGTGGCAGGGGGAGAAAACAGCGATGGAGGCAGAGGGGAGAAAACGGTGGCAGGGTCAGGGGGAGAAAATGGCTCTGGCAGGGGAGAAGAAAATGGCAGCAGCGGGAGAGAAAGTGGCAGCAGCCAGGGGGGCTAAGAAAGGGGGGAACCAAGAGGGAGGGGGAAAACAAGAGGCACAGATGCTCTGCACCCGGGCCAGCTAATTGTTGTTGTTGTTGTTATTAACAATAACATAATTAATGATTAATAAATAAATAGTGCGGCTCCCACATTGGCGGGTGTGTGATCAGGTGGTTCAGCTTGTTCCCAGTAGTTCCCCTTCATCCACCTGTGCTCACACGTGAGCATAGGGATTTGGGAAACTTGTGTGGACATGCCCTTTACACAAGTGTTCCCAGCCTTGTGTCCGCACATATTAGGGGTGCAGACAGGGGAGAAGCTTGAGGAGCAACTCCTCACTTAAATTGTGGAGGGGAAGAGAGGAACCATTATGGGGGGGGGGAGTTCAGTAAAATGAGAGAGGAGGCTCCTGAAATGCTATGGGGAGGATAGTTTTTAATTTCATTTTTTAAAAAAGATTTGTCATTTTAATTGTGTCATTTTAATTGACTGCTTACTGTTCTATATTCTATCTATTTTATTAATGTTGTAAGCCGTCTTGAGTAGTAGTGCACTGGGGGGGAAGGTATAAATATTTAAAATATGTTAAATAATAGAAACCACATCAATACTTGGAGTGCGGAAAGAGGGGAGTCCTTACTTCACACTTTAGAATCCACACTGGGGAGAAACCAAATAAATGCAGGGAGTGTGGGAAGAGGTTCAGTAGGAAGGATCACCTCACTGCACACACACACAAAGTCACCTTGGGTAGAAACCATACACTCGAAACTTCAGACACGTCTGAGTATCTAGGACCAGGAAGACCCGAGTTCGAATCCTCATTCAACCATGAATCTCACCGGGTGACTCTGGGCCAGTCATGTATCTCTCAGCCTAACCTACCTCACAGGATTATGAGGATAAAAATAACCATGTGATGATTGCATGTGTGAATCTGGCTCTGAACTCCTTGGAGGAAGAACGGGATATAAATGTAACAAACAAATAAATAATAATTATACAGAGGAGGGGGCTGAGGACAAAGAAAATGAAGACGACGGGTATGGGAACCATTCCCAAAAAGAGCCTGCAGATTTTTTCATTCATGTTTATGTATGTGTGTGTATGTGTGTATGTCTGAGTGTATCTTTCCTCAAACATATTCTGGTGTAAAAAGGAGTGCTTTCAACTTATTTAAGTGGCAGAATTGTTCATGCAAAATTTGATTTCAGTAGGTCATTGGGGCATATGACTTTGTTTCACACCAGCCTACCAACCAACCAACCAACTCTTCAAAATATATAATAGTTACGAATAAAAGGGCTTGTGGTTTGCAAGCATTCCTCCTGTACCACGATATGACCATGCACTCTCCGTTCACTCCTTGCTAGTTGATAATCTGCTTTGTTGCAGACTTGTAGCTGCTTTGCTTTGAGCATGTAATCATGTTGCTGCTAAGAAACGAGAAAAAGACGAATTCCAGGAGATTGAATACAATAGACGAACAAAGGTATCTAGTGCAAAATTTTTCATGTTTTTCCATTTCTTGAGTGAGTTTCATGGAAATCCGACATGGATAGAAACCCAGTCAACTTAAACAATATAGCTTGTTTGTTTCTTCAACATCCTGTGGAAGTCTGGACTCAGGGGCGTATCTATAGGGGGGCAGGGGGGGCACCTGCCCCGGGCGCCACTTGAAGAGGGGGTGCACTTTCTTAAAATTAAATAATTTTTAAAAATGGCCACCAAAAACAAAATGGCCACTGGACATGCTCAAATGGCCTCTGTGAGGCCCTAGGGCATGCCACACCTCGCAGAGGCCATTTGAGCATGCACAGTGGCCATTTTGTTTTCAGAGGCCATTTTTAAAAAATATATTTTAAAAAATGACCACCGCACATGCTCAAATGGTGCCTGTGAGGCCCTAGAGGCCAGCGGGAGGAGGGGGAAACTTTGCAGACCCCCCCACAGCCTTTAAGATGTCCCCCGAAGGGGCTACAGGTAATTTTTTTAAAATTAATATAATATGTCACTGTACACATATTCAGATTGGCACAATGTACAGAGAATAAGGGCTTGTGAATACTGAGCTGAAGTTTATGAGCTAAGATTGTATCCATTTGCTCTTACTTTGCTTCTTGTGATAAGTGAGTTAAATGTGATGTCTTAATAATATGGCTATTAATGGTCAGTTTGTCTTTGAATCAATGTGAAATCCTTAGTATTAAGGCCCACTGGGAGTTTCTTGCTCTTTCTCTCATTTTTACTGTCTTTCTGAAATACTAGACTATATTCCAAGCAGTGACACAGTTTACTCTGCATATCATTTAATTATTTTCAGAGTATCTGGGAAAAGTCAAATTCTCCATTTATTTTTAAAACTTATGTAATCGTGATGCTACAATGCATAGCAGAGAATTAGACAGGCACTTCTTTTAGTTTTTCCAAGTACAACTCCACATAATATTTGGGGATTTCATGAGCCCCAGCATACTGAAATTTGTCGTTTTCCAGCATTTTAACCTGAGCTATCCAAACAAATTAATGATAGCCCCACAATTTGGATAGTTTTAAAAAATAAATCTGAAGTGGTAGATAGGAGCTTGACCACATGTATGATATTGGTAATTTTTGTAATTTTTGTAATTTTTAAAATAAAAGTTTTCTGAAACATGTGTGTCAGTCAGATGTATGTTGGGGGGGTGGGGGGGGCAGCGGGGGGGGCGCAATTTCAGTGCTTGCCCTGGGCGCCGTTTTCCCTAGTTACGCCACTGGACTTCCCATCTGGAAAAGTACCCGAGAAAACGGCCAAAGTTTGACAGAAGACATCTTTCCCCATGCTTTTCTAATGGGACAGCTTTTCTGTATTTTCCAGGAAATTGGTGCATTTTTCTTGGGTTATTTTTCCCTCCTGGAGGCTTTACACTCAGGGCTTCTGCCCCGAATCTCCTTGGGGAGAGAGTGTGTGCGTTTACACACCAGCCAAACTTACCCCGAAGTCCTGTTGAGCTCCTTGGATGCACTCCACAGACAAGTCAGGCTTTGTCTTGTGAATTCTAGCTTATCTCGAGGTATTTCTGGAATTTTAAAAGGCTGGTTTGCTGGGATAAGTCCAGGGGAGACACTCTGCTCTTGGGTTGTTTTTACTTCTCTGCTGGTCTTGTGGTAGTGAGTATGAATTGTCACCTTTGCTAAGCAGGATCTGTCTTGGTTTGCAATCAGATGGGTGACCATATGTGAATGCTGTAAGATATTCCCCTTAGGGCAGGGGTTCCCAACCTGTGGTACTCCAGATGTTGATGATCTGCAATTCCCATCATGCCTTAGGCAATGGGGTCATAGCTCCGTGGAAGAAAATCTGCATGCAGAAGGTCCCAGGTTCACTCCCTGGCATCTCCAGGTAGGGCTGGGAGACACTGATGCCTGAAACCTTGGAGAGCTGCTGCCAGTCAGTGTAGACAATACTGAGCTAGATGGACCGAAGATCTGACTTGGTATAAGGCAGCTTCCTGTGTTGCTCACTGCAAGTGTGATGGCTGCTATCTTACAAAGCAACGGCACCACACAATTCAACAGTGTATTCATGAATGAAGAGCTCCTTTTTCAAGAAAGCAAAACCTGTATAGACTTGATGGTTGGTCCACAGGCAGAATTCTCTGCCTCGGTGGATTACAGCTGCACGCCACCCTTAATTCAGGTTAGATATCCATTTTCCATTTTGATTCAGGATCCAGCCATGCACATCAGCGCACCTGCCAAAGGCGACAGAGGAAAGCACACAGTGTCTGTGTCAATGTTTTTATGAGTAGTCCCAGCGTCATGGGCAGCAGGGCAAGCCGGAGAGATGATGCACTGCCAAAGAAAGCCATCTGTCAACACGTGTCAGTTCATGTGAATTATGGAGAAAAGATTATGTCAACAGTGCTCCGAGGCTTCTGATAGAAGTGGATGTATTACCATATTTTAAATTTTTTCTTCCCACCTCCCTCCACCCTCCTTCTAAGACCACTGGTAGGGTTAGTTACCACTTTTGTTGTTCCCAGCAATGCTGAAAGAGGTTGGTTCTGTGATGAGAATCGTAAAGAGGGAAAAATCTCCTCTTGGGAGGCAGATGTAGGGGTACTGGATATCCAGAAGCAGATCCACACATTCATTTCTGGCTTGCCCATAGATATGGAGCTTAGGAACCTAGGAAGCTGCCTTATACTGAGTCAGACCATTGGTCCATCTAGCTCAGTCTTGTCTACACAGACTGGCAGTGGCTTCTCCAAGGTTGCAGGCAGGAGTCTCTCTCTCTGCCCTATCTGGAGATGCTGCCAGGGAGGGAACTTGGAACCTTCTGCATGCAAGCGGGCAGGTGCTCTTCCCAGAGTGGCCCCAATATCTTAGAGTGCTCACACACATAGTCTCCCATTCAAATGCAAACCAGAACAGAGACCCTGCTTAGCAAAGGGGACAATTCATGCTTGCTACCACAAGACCAGGCAGGCACAGAGCCTGACTGCCAGCGGCCTGTGTGTGGCTGCGGCAGTGTCCCCGCTGACCCCACCCCCCACGCCTAATGTCAGATGTGGGGGCTAGCCACGCCCCCGCGTCTGACGTCAGATGCGGGGGGGGGCATGGTCTGGCTCCCGAACAGAGCCTTGAGGGAAGAGTCGGTCCTGGCTGTGCTGCGAATGCAGCGCCAGCCTTTAGTTTAGCTCCTGAAGGGGCCGAGTGGCCCCTCGCGGGAGCTAAACCAGCATCCCCGCATCTGACGTCAGATGCGGGGGGCGTGTCGGGGCCGTAAGGTGCGGCCCTTGATTGGGTGCGGCCTGGGTTCTTTGAACCCGTTGGCCCAATAGTGGCTCCGCCCCTGAGACCAGGTCTCCTCCCTGGTGGATTATACCCATTTCCTGATGCAGGAAATGGGTATAACTCTCTAGCCCTATTCAGACATTGAAGTCATTCACACAATCAAAAACTGTGTTCTACCTGAGTTTGGGAGCTGTGCGTGCTCCCAATTTATGGTTGTGTGGAAGCAAGGTAGGAGGAAAACCTGGGGAGCTTTTCCTCCTACCTTGCTTCCCACACAACCGAAAATTGGGAGCACACACAGCTCCCAAGCCCGGGTAAAACACAGTTGTTGATTGTGTGAATGACCTCAGTATGTCGTACGAGTGTACGGATGCCTGTACCGTCATACATGTTTTTGTGTTAATAACTGCACTGATGTTCATTTTAAAAGTGAAGCTGGGTACAGGCACTTCAAATGCATAGTAGAGAGGAAGTGTATTGCTGTACTTGTGTTCAGCACAATGTGTGAATAACTGTACCTGGTACTTTACCAATGTACACTGTACACTAATCATACGAGTGTTCAACTTAATGACTGAACTGGGCTTCTTTCTCACATTAAGAAGTTTATATGACAGGTAAGAGATTTGTTATGGCCAAAGCAGGCCTAGAGGACATTTCCTGTGGTGCAGGAAAAAGATGTCTACTCTGTACTTCAGGCATGATCCTGCTAACCACAATAGCAATTTCATATATAGCCAATAAAAAACTACGATAAAATACAAAAGCATTTTAAAAGTTTAAATGAGGCCAGCGTGAACCGAAAGGTCTTAGGGTGGCATCTAAAAGATAAAAGTCTAAAATAACAAGGTAAAGGTAAAATGTGCCATAGAGTCGGTGTTGACTCCTGGCGCCCAGAGAGCCCTGTGGTTTTTTTTTTGGTAGAATACAGGAGGGGTTGACCATTGCCATCTCCCATGCAGTATGAAATGATGCCTTTCAGCAGCTTCCTATATCACTGCTGCCCAGTATAGGAGTTTCCCATAGGGGGGATTCGAACCAGCAACCTCCGGCTTGCTAGTCAAGTCATTTCCCTGCTTCGCCATTAGGTGGCTAAAATAACAAAGAGAATATCAATGACTGTGGAGCAGAGGTGAGCAGTTTGCCCCAGAGCTCTTCAACTGGGCTAGGAGGAACCCTGACATGGCTACACACCAGTGTTGTGTTCTATCTAGTTATCTTTTGTGCTTTGTTGTTTAGTAGTTTGTGCCAGTGGCATGGAAGTGTGGGGGTGGAGTCAGAACAGAAAAGGGAGGGAAAGAATGAGAAAATGGAGCTGTTGCTGAATAAACTCTTTGTGAAATCTATATAGATTTTCTTTGTGTGTATGAGGGGAGCAGCTATAAAACAACTAGCTTACAATATAATTGTGATTTATCTCAAGTTCAGAAGTCCAGCTTTTCAGAATCGCTAGTGATTGACCACCAACTTTATACAGGATTTTATGTGGGTAGAATTCAGCCTAACCACTGCCTTGCTAGATCAGGCAAAAATATAACCCACCATTCTGTTTCTAATACAGCCAACTGTTTGTCTCTGGGATGTTCACATGAAAGCGGAAGCCCATTCCAAACTACAGCCCAGTTGTATCTGAAACTCCTCCATGAGGTGTGCAAAAATAAATTCAAAGTGGGAAGGTGGGCCATGTCTTTGGTCTCAGTCTTGGTTATCCATGCATTAAATGGAGTCTATAATGGATTCCTTGCTAACTGAGCAAAATGTGGTAATTCTCTTTATTTAGCAGGGGGAGAGCAACTGACCCTATCCATCCCCAGCACAGCATCCCTCCAGCGGCTGTTGCTAAAGTCTGCCTTGTGTTTCTTTTTTCGCTTGTGAGCTCTTTGGGGACAGGGAGCCATTTTTATTTATTTATATCTATGTAAACCACTTTGGGAACTTTTGTTGAAAAGTGGTATATCAATATTCGTTGTATTCATATTCATTGTATAACAATGTACCTAGTGTTTTAATCTGTTTTTGACTTTTGTTTAAATTGTTTTAAGTTTTGTGTATGTGTTTAACTTATTTTATGCTATTGTTAACCACCCAGAGACAAATGTTTGGGGCGGTGTACAAATTTGATAAACAAACAAATAAATATGACATTTATTCTTCTTCATTAGGAGTTCAACCACCCATTGTGATCATCTGGAGAGGTTCATCTGCAGTTGCCACCGCCTCGTCTTGTGGCTACTCAGGGACGGGCCTTCTCCGTTGCTGCTCCAAGGCTTTGGAATGCACTCCCTGCTGAGATAAGAGCCTCCCCATCTCTGATAACATTTAAGAAGGCAGTTAAGACACATTTGTTCACCCAGGTTTTTAATTAGACTTACCATTTTGAACATTGTGTTAAATTTTAAATTATGTTCATGTGTTAACATTTTAATTTTGTTTTAATTTGTACTGTTTTATTGTAAACCACCCAGAGACATATGTTTGGGGCAGTATTTAAAAAACAAACAAACAAATAAAATAAATGGTGGCAAGCACATAACTGGAACTTTGAACTGGAGAGCAAGGCTCATCCCTAAAGTCAAGCTGGCCTTTGGAAGCACTAGGAGTGTTTCCAAAGCCAACAAGCATTGTTTCCAGAGTGGAGCTGGAGAGGAAGAGGAAGAGGAGAAGCTTGTTCCTGACGCTCTGGAGAGCTCATTGAAATGTCAGCGATGAGCCCTCGGTGGCAAGCACAAATTTTGCCTGGCTACCAAGGCCAGCCAAAATTTGTGGACCCCGATTGCATTGCTTACCCAAGAGTATGATCATTAACCTGTCCCACTTGAACAAACAAACCAAATAGGCTTGCAAAATTTCCAGGGATTGCAAGTTGAACCGTGGTCAGAATATAGTTCCCAGGAGCACACGTTTATCCTCCTCTGAGACCACACGTACCATTTCTAATATCTCTAGGATCTCTGTGCTGGCTTTTCAAACACAGTTAGCATAAAATCTGTCACTGAGGCAAGCATTTTGAAATGACATGGACATACAAAAGACTCATCTACAGAGTCAAGCCATTGCTGTCTCTTCTAACTGGCAGTGGCCCTTAAAGGTGTCAGGTCTTTCCCAGTCCTGAGGTCCATTTGAGTAGAAATGCCAGGGATTGAACTTGGGACTTTGTACGTGCAAAGCATGTGTTCTGCCACAGAGCAATGGTCCCTCACCTTAGCTTAAGCACACATTGCAAAAGGTTAGATGCCAGAATGAGACAGGTACTGGTAGTGAATCATCTGGAGGTTTTACAGAAAGGGCTTTCCTCCTGAATCCACTCCTGACTGGCGTGTGCCAGTCCACATATTGGCTGGATTTAACCCGACCTCCCTGTGGGCTATCAGGGACCAGGACAGACAGGGCTTTGTTTTTCTCCAAAGGGAGGCTGCGAATTCTGGCTTAGCTCAAGTTATGTCCAGGGTAAAAAAATCCTCTATTTCCAGGTGGTTTTTCACACATGGCTCTATGCCTCAGGGTATCTGAAGAGCGCATCTGCTTCACAGCAGATTCCAGGCATTTTAATTTGAGGGATTAGATGGACCATTCGCATAGCCATCAGCACCTCCATCAACACCTTCGGAGAAAGCAGAAGCCCCAGAGTTTTTTTCAAAAGCTGCTGGAAATAGAGGATTTTTTTTTACACCGGACATAACTCGGGCTAAGCCAGAATTTGCAGCCTTCCTTTGGAGAAAAACAAAGCCCTGTCTGTCCTGGTTCCTAAAAGCCCGCAGGGAGGTCGGGTTAAATCCAGCCAATATGTGGACTGGCACACTCCAATCAGGAGTGGATTCGGAGGTCATGGGGAGCCCTGTCTGTAAAACCTCTAGCAGCTTTTGAAAAAAATCCCGGGGCTTCTGCTTTCTCCGAAGGTGTTGATGGAGGTGCTGATGGCTAAGCGAATGGCCCATCTAGTCCTTCGAATTAAAATGCCTCTTAAAATGCCTCAAATCAGCTGCGAAGCAGATGCCCTCTTCAGATACCCCGAGGCATAGAGCCATGTGTGAAAAACCTCCTGGCTAAGTGAGTCTGACAAGATAAGCTATCTTAGCAGGCAATTAGCAGTGACAGTTCATGTGAGCGCTCAGATCTGGTTTAGCGTTGTATTTAATTAATAGGTTATTTGTTTAAAGTCCTTTCACACCACCTTTTTTTAGTATAAAAATCATGGTTTGATTTTAGAGAGCAGAAGATATCTTATTCCAAACTCAACTAAGCATAATTGGAGTTGTGTTTTGGGTGGTTTGTTTTTTTTAGTAAGTGGAAATGAGCTGAAAGGAGAACTCATTTGGGCAACAGCACTGTCATAAAGAATAGCAGTCAGGTTCATTTTCCTGTGTTTAAACCATTATCATCCATGTGGTTATAGACAGAAGCGGCAGTTCTCTCTAACCTCTGGGTAGTCATATGTGCAATTATTATGCTGGAGTCTTCAGGTTTTGACATGAATAAAGTTCCCCACTATAGGGCTGCTTTTTGGTGGCTCGTGTTTTTAAACATGTGGAAAATAATGAAGTCAGGTGCTCATGTCTGAGGGCAGATAGATATCTTGAAGGAAGGCAAGTGACAGGCTGAATCTTGAAGGAAGGCAAGTGACAGGCTGAAAGTTTGGAGCACACAGAAAGCATCTATGGCTTTTGCCAGCGACAGGAGTCTGAGCTAATATGAGTCTAAGAGCCTGTATGCTTGCAAATAACGTTAGACTGGCCCTCCAGAATGACCTAGCTCCAGAAAGACCTGATGCTTCAAACCAGGAAGATTATGGGTTGTTATTCAAGTCTCCTTGCTGGAATTGCCTGCAGTTCCCTCTTCCAGTCAGCAGGGTGGTACTGCTTCATCTGCAGGGCTGATCTGAGCTCTGTGGTGATGCACAAATAGGTGTTATATATGTACACATGTGGAGGAGGAGGAGGAGGAGGAGTACAAGGCATGATAGGCCTGGAAGTTTTCCACATCCAGTTTTTAGCCTGCATCTCCTCCAGTTTGGAGGGTGTGTTTGCACATATCGACTAGATTTACCCTGAAACCCCTGCGAGCTATTGTGGGGCACTCCACACACAATTCACGTTTTTCATTGTGCGTTAGAGTGGAGCCCGATTTATATCCAGGGTAAAAAAATCCACTGTTTGCATCGGGGCTTTTGAGGGGGGCAACTTCGAACTTGCAGTAAAGCCTCACAGTAAACTTGCGGTAAAGTCTGCTGTGTGGAAATCTTCCGGGAGAAATGCAACCACACATTTGTTTCACGCTTTTGAATGTTCAAAGTGCTTTACGTGCATTATATTGTGGTAATCCTTACAACAACCTTGCAGAGTATTATTATTCCCCCATAGTGCAGATGTGGGGCTGATCTGAGAGGTGGCTTGCCTAGGGGCAAGTGGTGCCTGCCAGTTCAAAGCAAGGAGGTACGCTGCCGCCTCGTTTTAAAAGACAGCGCCGGCAGGGGAAATGTAGTAGGAGGGGTAAGAGCACCCTCCCCCATCCTTAAAGAGATCCCCACCACCACCAAACTGCTGGTCTTTCGCTGGTCTTACCAGATCCACAAATCCAGTACAGGAACCAACACCTCAATGTTCTTCCACACCTCCTCAACCTTAAGAGGCAATATAAACACCCATTGGCACGCAAGAAAAGAGAGGCAATGAAGACCTCTTGGTCACGGTTCATCTAGGTGGTCAGAGCAAAGGACTCAGCTATGTTCTTTCACATCACGACCAA
Organism: Hemicordylus capensis; assembly: GCF_027244095.1. Taxonomy (NCBI): domain Eukaryota; kingdom Metazoa; phylum Chordata; class Lepidosauria; order Squamata; family Cordylidae; genus Hemicordylus; species Hemicordylus capensis. The sequence goes on along the minus strand of NC_069666.1, from coordinate 15,075,394 downwards.
CTCCACCAGCAAATTTTGTTTCTGACCAACTTTTTATACTGACAGCTACTCCAGATGCTACGTCACTAAAGAGGGAGTAATTATCTTCAGGAATCACAAGAATCTTGACATACAGCATCACACATCATTTCCTTGAATGTGCCCAGCTGAGGTGACTCTACCATAAATGAAGCACTCAACAGGTGTTTGGCACACAAGGTATATGGAAGGCAGAGAAAAAAATGAGTTCAGCATGCAAAAAGAGACTATTATTCTTGTTGAAGATGAGGATTATATTTGATACTTAATTGTAGATGTCCATGACATTTGCCAACTTAACCTATACATCATTGTGTCAGTGTAACCTAGGCATCCCTGCGGGCAAAAATGCTATTTATTTATTTATTTAACATATTTCTATACTGCCCAAAACTTGCGTCTCTGGGCAGTTTACAATTAAAATCATTTCAAACATCAAATCAATTAACAATTAAAATCATTTACAACATTAAAAACATTTAAAACCCAGTATTATTTTTTAAAAAAACTATAAATCTAATTCAAAGCCTGGGTGAATAAATGTGTCTTCAGTGCCTTTTTAAAAGTTGCCAGAGATGGGGAGGCTCTTGTTTTAACAGAGAGCGCATTCCAAAGTCCAGGGGCAGCAATGGAGAAGGCCCGTTCCTGAGTTGGCAGCAACCGCAGACGAACCTCTCCAGAGGGTATTAACAGGCAGTGGGGCTCATGGTGGAGAAGATGTTCTCTTAAATACCCAGGGCCTAATGAACTTTCCCATAATTTCAACTGGTGTTTTTGTTTGTTTGTTTTAACCAGCACATTCTGGTCAATCCAGAGACATATATGGCCAAATCTTATGTTTGGATCTCTAGAAGTTTTATCTTTTAAATATTTAAAACAGACTCAGAGAGCTCAGAGAGAGCTCAGTAGAAGGGCTTGGGGAGGGAGTATTTAACCCATTTCCATCCCACATCATTTCCCACTTCTAAACTTCCTCACTCTCTCCAACTTGGCACAGATGATTAAACATCTGGGAGATAGGAATTACAGTCATCCCTTGCCAACCATGAGGGTTCCGTTCCAGGAAAACCTTGCAGTTGGCGAATTCGTGGTTGGAGATCAATCAAAATACATTGGAAACAGGGAGTTAGGGGAACTGTGGTCAGGAAAAGACTGAAAAATACAGTTAAAAATAGAAAAAAAATCACCCCTGACCCACCCAAATCAGCCCTGACCCCCGGAAATCACCCCTGACCCCAGAAATTGCAAAACAAGCAAACAAGGAAAAAAATTGCCCCAAAACCTAACCGCAGATACTTGGGCCGCGGTTGGCGAGACCTGCCACACTTTCCCAGTTACGGATACTTAAAACCGAGATTGGGAAACCCACGGTTGGCAAAGGATGATGGTATGGTGAGACTGACCAATTATGTTCCAATGAGGAAAGGATGGCAATTTCATGTACAAATGGCCTGTCCTTATTACGAAAAGGACTAAACGTTTATGTTGTATAGACTCATTATGCATATTAAGTGATTGTCTATTTATTAAGTAAGATATTTGTGGGATAACACTTGATGTATTTGGCATAATATAATATAAAAATAATTCTTTTGTTGCAATGTTGGGAACCTGTTTTGTTGACTCTTTTGTTGATGTTTTACTATTTATACTTTGACAATTAATTGATTTTTATACTTGACATATTTAGTTGTCAAACCTTACTTGTTATGAAATTACGAAGAAAAATATTATTTTAAAAATTGTTTTTAAATTTAGCCCTGCGATGGAGGGGAAGAAATACATGTACAGAGGTAGAGTTCTGTGCTTCCTTGCCCTGAGGACATACACAGAAAGAGATTCAACTGCCCGCCCAAATCAGCAGTCTTGTGTTTTGCTATTATGAAGTTATCCATGTACATGGCACTTTAGAGTAGAGGAGAGTACATGGCACTTCATATGCAGAGAGAGAGAGAGCAGGGGCGGCTAGTCGGTGAGGCTAGGTGAGGCCGTGGCCTCAGGTGGCACCTGCACCCGGGCTCAATGAGTGCAGGCATTCTGCGTCGCCCGCTGTGATGAAACATGGGTTGCTCTATGTTTTCCTGGGATCTACCCTCAGTAAAGATCTGATCCCAATCTAGGAGCATGCTGCTCCTTCCAGTTTGGCTTAGACATGACTTCAGCAACCTAGAACGTCTGGCTTTGTATTCACTGCACAGCCAGAGTCCACACAACCCAGCTCTAGACAACCATATCTTATTCTGAAAACAACTCAGCAGTAGCACATGACCTTACGAGGCACATGGGGAAGAGTTTTGCAAGTAACCGGCCAGAACCTGTTAAATCAGACTGAAGCCACTTCTTAGTATATGAACTTTGTTAAGAAACAAGATTTGCACACAGAATAAGGAACTGGAGGGAAACTGAGCACACAGGAAATAAAAAGAAAATACAAAAACATTAACTAACTAACTAGCATTAACAAACTAATGATTAAACATCTGGGAGATAGAAATTATGGTGAGACTGTGTTTTACTTTAGTCTAGCATTAGCAGGTCCTTGACTGAGAGAGAATTAATCCCTACAGCTGCTCCCTTTCTGGACACTAGGAACATAGGAAGCTGCCATATACTGAGACAGACCATTGGTCTATCTAGCTCTGCATTGTCTTCACAGACTGGCAGCGGCTTCTCCGAGGTTGCAGGTAGGAATCTCTCTCAACCCTATCTTGGAGAAGCCAGGGAGGGAACTTAAAACCTTCTGCTCTTCCTAGAGCAGCTCCATCCCCTGAGGGGAAGATCTTACAGTGCTCACACATGCAGTTTCCCATTCAAACGCAACCAGGGTGGACCCTGCTTAGCTAAGGGGACGTCATGCTTGCTACCACAAGACCAGCTCTCCTCTCCTGACCCTAGTAGCAGCTGGTGACATGGTGACTGGTTGCTGGCAACTCAGCAACCAGGTGGGTTCGCAAAATGGTGAGGTTCTTGTCCTCTATTTTATAGTGATTAAAGAGGGGGAAGTCTTCTCTACTCTTCCAGAGATAGACCGCTCTGGGTCCAATGGAAAGAGTCAGCACGTCTCAGATGTAGCCTAGTATCTGGGGCCTCATCTAGGGCCTAGTATCTGGGGCCTCATCTATCTTGCCACTGCTGCCCCCCTGGCTCCTTGCCACAAAGGGCCTTCTGGCCTTGCTCAGTCCAGCCCACCATCTGCAATGCTAGTGTCTGGGGGACAGGACAGGACCTCCTCCTGTGCTGCTCCAAGCGAGAGAGGAAGGAAGTCTACCAGCTGGCTAGCAAAGTGCTTACTGACTGGGAAATGTGGGTGGATGAGCAGTGTGTGGCCTGATTCTGGCTGTGCCCCCTGATACCAGTGTGTTGGCATCGAAGGCATGGGTGGTAGCATCTTGGTGTCACCTTGGATGGTGCTGGCACTTGAGCCAGCACTGAGAGGAGGAGGGAGGGAGGGAACTAGAGAGGTCCCTGCCCAAGGAGCTTATAGTCCATATTTTAACTCTGTGCTAGTAATGGGGACAAGAGAGGAAAGGGAAAGAAAGGAAGGGAGAGGAACGTAAAGCAAAGCAACAGAGAGAAGGGAGCCAACAGAGAAGACTAACATAAGAGGGGAGTGTAAACAGATGTACTAATGTTTTTAGGAGTGGTTGAATGACCAAGTGAGTTTCATGGCTGAATGGGGATTTGAAGTTGAGTCTTCCTGGTTCTATTCCAGCACTCCAACCGCTCAACTATGCTGGTTCTGTAAATGTCATAAAGCCTCATAATAAATGTTCTGGCATGGCAAAAAAGGAAAATGGATAGAGCAATGTAGAAAAGCAGAAGCTCTTGGACTGGCAGAGCCTTGAGGAGTGAAAGTCATGGGTGGGAAGCTGAACAACACAATACTGAATCTAGTGAGGTCATTCACACAATCAGAATCTGAGGCTGTTCTCACGAGCAGCCAAGCCCAGGCTTGGGGCTTGGTTGCCTCTGAGAATTGTCCGGATCCACATATGCTGCTGCACCAAACCCAGCACCGAAGCCTGGCTCTGCTGCTTTGGCCCAGAACCAACCCCCGTGCCTTTAACCCAGGTCATGGGATCATGTATCAGAGTGAGCTACTTGTAGTTTGTGCTGAGACAGAGACCTGGAGGAATCCCCCTGTGCATTGAACTCAGTGCGCCATGCACAGTGGGATACCCGGAGGCCGGGATGACAAGTCCCGGCCTCAGATCAGTCTATCCTGCACTGTGCTGCACAGAGCAGCGGGGATCATGTGGGAGTGCAGAACATGCTCCCACCAGGCTTCAAATGGCCTTCTATGGGGAAGGCAAGTTTTGAGAAGCCTTCCCCCTCACCTGCCTACCTAGTAGGTCGTGTGAATGGCTGCACTGTATTCTACCCAGGTTTGGGAGCTGTGTGTGCTCCCAATTTTCAGTTGTGTGGAAACAAGGTAGGAGGAAAACCTGGGTAGAAGTGATTGTATGGGAGCAAGGTAGGAGGGAAACTTGGGTAGCTTTTCCTCCTGCCCTGCCTCCACGCAATCACTTCTACCCAGGTTTTCCTCCTACCTTGCTTCTACATAACTGAAAATTGGGAGCACACACAGCTCCCAAATCCGGGTAGAAAATCATTTTTGATTGTGTGAATGACCTCAGTACTTCTTTTGTTTCGGTGAGTTTTGCTTCTTGTGTATCTGGTTTTATATGAGAGCACAGGACCAGGAATCCAAGAAGCTCCCAAAGGGACACATCCTGACTGGTTAATTGTGGCATTAATTCTTTTGTAGTATTAGCAGTGACAGGGATCCAGCAAACCAAAATATATGGAAACCATTGACTTAATGACAGGCAATAAGAGCTTTGTCTTGGTCATAAAGCCAGTATGAAAGCAGTCTAGAAAGATCAGACTCCCACTTGTTATTCCTCAAGGATGTGACTTTAAAAAAAAAAATATTAAGAACGTCACCCTCAGAGGATGGTTGAGTCACAGAGAGTACAGTCACCCATATTCATACATGTGTAATGCTTGTTGCTCAGTGAGATTCCTCCTTTTGTATTTCGGGATTAATGATTTTGCCATCATGCTACATCCGTTGATGAGATTCAGTATCTGTAATTATCAAGCAAGATTATGCAGTTGCACAACTGGACACTTCTCAGGTTATTTAGGAATCTAAATATCAAAGCACAGCTTGTGCCTTCTTAAAAACACCCCTCACCTCTACATGTCAAGCAAGAGAAACACAGAGAATGTCTTTGTTGGGTGGAGCTCTCCGTTGCTGAAGGGTTGTGCTAAGTACTTTAATAATTTGGGAGGTATCGTTTCAGAAGTTATTTTTAAGATCCAAAAGGTATGGAACAAACAATAGGAAAGGCTAAGCAGAAACAGAATATATTAATTATTAAAGCTGCAGGCCAGCCATTCATTTGCTACACACATTAGGGATGTGCACGGAACCGCGGCGGGGAGGCTAGAACAGGGATTCTCAACGTGTGGGTCCCCAGATGTAATTGGACTTCAACTCCCATAATTCCCAACCAAAGGCCACTGGGGGTGGGGATTATGGGAGCTGAAGTCCAATAACATCTGGGGACCCACACGTTGAGAAACCCTGGGCTAGAAGGTGGCGGGGGTGCTGCTTTAAGAATGGGGGAGGGTGCACTTACCTCTCTTGCCGCTTTCCCCCCGCCGGCGTCCATTTTTGTAAAAGCCCATTGGGGTGGCAGCTTACTTCCTTGCCACCCCATTGCCCCCGTTGCCCACATTGACCGCAAGTGCATGTGTGCATGCATGCACCTGATATGCGTGCGCTCATGCCACTGGGGACTTCTAGTCATAGCCAGACAATGGGGACAATGGGGCGGCAGGGAGGTACGCTGCCGCTCCAATGGGCTTTTGCAAAAACGGATGCCGGCGGGGGGGGGGGAGCAGGGGGAGGGGTAAGTGCGCCCTCCCCCGCTCTTAAAGCTAGACACACACCGCATTGAACTGGTGGAACTGCCGGTTCTGTGCACATCCCCATGTGTGGTTAATTGTCCAGATGGATGTTTCATCAGTGAGAGGTAGTTGTTGGTTTGGAATTTCTCTGGGTCCCCCCCCCATTAGATATCCATAAGAGTTTGGAAAAGGTGATACTTTTCGAGTTGAAAGGAAGAGGCAGGAGTGTGTGTGTGTGTCAGGGACGTAACTAGAATCAGGCAAGGGGAGACAGTTGTTTGGGGGCCCACTGCCTTGGGGGGGGCCCCAGAGGCAAGTCACATGACTGACTCCCCTAGCCATGCACCCACCCGGGCTTCCTTCAGTTGTATTCATCCTCCGAAATTGATGTGAGTGTTAAGACCTGCAGCTACCAGAACCGCATGTCTTTCTCTAGTGCCATTAACTGACTTGCATCATCCACAATTTACAAAACCTTTTAAAAAATAATTTAGGATGATGTTTTATATATATATATATATATATATATATATATATATATATATATATATATATATGCTTTTTGTTACCACTATTCAGCCTCATTTAAGATTTCTTTACTGCATGAGCTGAGCTTCAGTGAGGGGGGTGGCATTTTAAAATCTTGTTTCTGGGCCCACTCCAACCTTGCTACACCCCTGGTGTGTGTGTGTGTGTGTGTGTGTGTGTGTGTGTGTGTGTGTATAAATGTGAGAGAAAGCATGCTTAGTTGGAAAATGTGAAGACAGAAACTGGCATCAAGATGTGCATTCTCAGAAGGTGAAGCTCCTTAAGATGTAGAGTTTATCTTGGGGGATCTGATATTTGATCCTGCATCTGCTACCATGTAGGAGTGCCTGTTTGCTTCCACATATGCTATGTTTATATATTTGACAATTAAGCAAATTCTAATATTTGCTTAAGGCACCATAAATCTTCAGTGCTCTTTCTCACCCACAGGAAAATGGCATAAGCTTCTGGGGTGTATAATATTGCAGCTCTTTTCACAATCAGTGAGAAGAGCTTCTGGTGGGCCTGCAGGGAGAGAGGGCTTAGCCCGCTCTCCCTGTAGACGATCATGCCTGCAGCCCTGGGCAGACGGATCGGCCACACACATGACTACTGGCTCCATCTCAGAGCCGGTGGGGGCTGCAGGGATCGGGAGCCACATGGTCCCCAGAAGTCCCCGGATGCCCTGAGTAAGTGTGCAGGGCATTCTGCCCCCCCCCCCGAGACCGAGAGGCTGGCCTCCCGTTCAGGGGTCTACTTGTGTGTTACCACTTGCCGTGGTGGAACACGAGCAAAAAAGCTGAGGTTAATGGAGCGCTTGCTCCATTAACCTTATTTAAGGGGAGGGGGAATTAGGCAGGCTAGCTGCCTTGGAACCACTGGACTCGCCCGCAAGTCCGGTGGTTCCTACGATCAGTAGAAAGTGGGCTAGGCTCCCTTAGCCTGCTTTCTACTGATCGTGGGAATAGCTTCATTGTGTTGTCTCTTCTGTGATGATTGCTGCCTGCTGAGGTAGTCAGACTTGAATTTCTTTTCAAGTTGTGTTTTTAACTTATGCTGTTTTATGATTATGTGTTGTGTGCCACTTTGGTTGCCTTTATGAAGGCAGGAAGTTGGTAAGCAAAACTTAAAAACAAATCTTGCATTTGTACAGCACTTTTGAGTGTTCAAAGTACTTCACATGTTTTATCTTGTAAGCCTTAAAACAATGCTGCAAGGTACTATTATTATATTGCAGATGGGGCTGAGATTGAGAGAGAATGGCTTGCCTAAGGTCACTTAGTGAATTCATGGCAGAGGTGAGTTTGAACCAGGAACTTCCTGATCCACAGCTGAGCCTTTTAGATACTGTGCTACACCAACTCTCGTGACCTACAATCTGCCAATGTCGAAGTATGACCTATACTCCTATGCAAACTTCCATGAGAGTGAATTCCATTGCATGCCACCCAATCCTATGCAGGGTTGGGTGCACAAGGCTGTTTATTTTGATGGACTTAATTGTGCCTAATTTGCAGAGGGGAAATGACTTGACTAGCAAGCCAGAGGTTGTCAGTTCGAATCCTCGCTGGTATGTTTCCCAGACTATGAGAAACACCTATATCAGGCAGCAGCAATATAGGAAGGTGCTGTGCTGAAAGGCATCATCTCACACTGTGTGGGAGATCGCAGTGGTAAACCCCTCCTACCAAAGACAACCACAGGGCCGGTGGACAGGAGTCGACACCACCTCGACGGCACACTTTACCTTTAATTCTGCATAGATTGAATTGTTAGTGGGATTATGTCCCATGAATAGTTCTGTCCTGGGCTGCAGAATTAGGCACACTGAGTAAACATACATAGGATCAGGCTGCATATGTGTTTAGTTTTCTCTGTCAAATGTTTGCTAGCTTTGGTACCATAGAATTAACACAGTCCCTGCTCAGAGGACTTACAGTCTACTCAATTTACTTCTGAAGGGGCTATTTAATCTGGGACTGTCACACTGTCTGCTCACTCTTTATGGGGGCTCCCATGATGTTGCATCCATCTGTTGTCCAGCTGTACATTCTGTGTTCTCAAATCACCAAATGTGTTAATGTGGAAAACCGGAGTTTTTAAAGAACAGCAACACTGTTGTGCAATGACTGTACATGTGGACTGTTTTGTTAGCCCAACTGTTTCATTTCCTTGGATAGGCACAGTTTTGATGTGTTCTGTGACCTTAGGGTGGGGGCTAACCTCATCACACCATGTCTCTGCACTTTGGTGCCAGAACACACACCTTTTCCACTTTCCTTTCCTTTCCTTTCTGGCTCCTTCCATTGGAGGGTTTGTGGGGTGGGGGAGGGCAGGCCATACCATTATTCATATTTTTTAAAAGAACACCTCATTTTTGTGACTGTATTACTATATCAACATGTATATTACATTAGCACTTAAATGAACATTATGTGAATATGGCAACATGGCGCCAATCATTTAAAAACTACTTGTAGAGGTGCACACTAGTGCATATGTTCTGTCTGTGTGTGCATGCCCAGTTCCAACATAAACATAAAGGGTTAAAGTGTGTGTGTGTGGTGGGGTGTGTGTGGCTTAGTCATATCAAGTAATGCTATGGACTGCTCACGAGTGAGGATGGAACATAATGTTATGAAAGTGCATACAAACTGATGTAGAAGTAGTGATGCAATTCAGCTTCTGGCTAAAGTGGAAAAGCAACAACAGGGCAACGCTACAAGCAGGACATCTGGAAGTGTCAAAACAGACAAGACAAGAATAATAGGGAGAAGTCACCCCCTCCCCTCTATTTACAATGAGTAGAAAGAATGGGTCCACCTTAAGTGGCACAGTGGGGAAATGTTTGACTTTTGTAAACTGCCCAGAAAACTTGCGTTTTGGGTGGTATAGAAGTGTATTAAATAAATAATAAATAAAATAAAATAACAAGCAGAAGGTTGCTGGTTCGAATCCCTGCTGGTACTATATCGGGCAGCAGCGATATAGGAAGGTGTTGAAATGCATCATCTCAGACTGCAGGGGAGGAGGCCATGGTAAACCCCTCCTGAAGTCTACCAAAGAAAAACCACAGGGCTCTGTGGGCGCCTGGAGTTGAAATCGACTTGATGGCACACTTTACTTTACTTTAGAAAGAATGGAGTTGTCCATGGCTGTGGAGGAGCAAGTACAAGGTGCTTGCATTATCGTGATTCAAGAAAGAATCTTGACATGGAGGTGGGCACTGGGTGTCTGAATAATTGTTGCTCATAATTGCAAGGAACTTAAATAAAGTTTATTTCTGTTCCAAGCATTGGGAGGGATTTTTATTTATTTATTTATTTATTTATTTGCACCAGCATGAGCTGCTTGCACGGGGTTGCTCTAACAGAGGCTGAACACCGTGCCCACAGTCATAGCCCAAAATCCAGAAGCAGGCAGACAAGCCATTAGAGCACAGAAATAAAATAAAATAAAAATAAAAATGTAATCTAAATAAATAAACAAATAAATGAAGAAACTGTATTTATATAGCCACTCAAACAAATATTCTCTGCAGGGCTCATAGAGTAAACAGAGGACTGTTTGGTCTCACACTCTCAACAGGCCTAAGTTTTTACTTTGGGCTTCAGTTGCTATAACAACGGAGTTCCTCGCATGACTGAGGAGGAAGGGGAGGCAGGGACTTCGAGGGGATTGGCTATGGCCAGGCCATGTGACCGCGGTCGTGTTTTTGACGGGGCAAACAGACCAGAGAGGGAGCTGAGCAGCAGCGGAATGGGGCAGATCGCGGGAGAGGGATGAGCGCGTGCCAAGGAGAGGGGCGGGCAGGCGGGGCTCTAGAGGGGTCCTGGCGCTGCGTCGTGCATGTGAGGCGGGGCAGGGATCTTTGACGTTTGGGGTTTTTCTGGTGTGGTTTTCTTCAGCCCCTTCCTCCCGCTTCCGCCTTGCTTGGAGTTCGGCCGGCCCTCTGCCAGAAACCGAACTCTGCTTCTCTCGCTCCTCGCTTTGTGGCTGTGATGCGCGTGTGACCCGTTTGGCTGGAGACTGAGAAGTGCCAGGAGGAGGAGTGTTAGTCAGCAGAGGAAGAGGAGGAGAGGAGGAGGAGGAGGCGGAGGAGGGCACCGCGGAGTCATGGAAAACACACTGCAGCAACAGCAGCAGCAGCAGCAGCAGCAGCAGCCAGGGGAGGAGGAAGAGGCTGCGTGTTTAGGGTGAACCCAGGCAGGGAGGTCTTGCGGGGGTCGTGTGGATGCCTGCTGCGCGAGGGGTGAGGAGGCCAGCCTCAGCTCCCCTCTCCTGCCAGAGTCACCCGGGCTTAGGAAGGCGGTAGGGAAGGAGTGAGATGAGGCTGCGACGCTCCTCCCGGGCTTAAGGGGCTGCAGGAAAGGCGGCGGCGGGGGCAGCCGCCACCCCGGCAAGGGGCAGCCGCAGGCAGCAGTCACCCCAGAGCAGTTGCTGAGGGGCGTGAGGAAGAGGAGGGGGAGGCATGAGCTTGGGGCAGAGGCTGCGCTACGCTATGGGGCAGCCGGTGAGGGGCTGAGGGGAAGCAGGTGTGTGTGTCTTTGTGTGGAGGGCTGTCTATTATTATTATTATTATTCTCGGTCGCTGCGCGTGCGTTAGGCAAGTTGGGGGCGGAAAGGGGGGGAGAAAGCCGGCTGAGCTCAGGCTCAGCGTGTGTCTGTGGGGAGAGAGCAAAGGCCTGGGGGCGCGGGGCGTAGTTGCTCTTGGGGTTAGAAATGGGGCGGTGAAGGAGTCTGCCCTTCCTCCCCCCCTCCTCCTCCTCCGCTAGGGTTGTGTAAGGTAAGGGTCGAGTGAGTCAAGCCCGGGAAGAGGGAGTCCGTGTGTTCCATTCAGACGTGGTTGGTCGCCGCTTCCGACGAGCAGCACCCCGACAGCGAACGGGGAGAGTAGACTGCTTGGGGCTGGTGGGGGCGGCGGCGGCGGCGGGCTGTCTGTGCGTGCTGTTTTTATTTTGACAAAGCGACCGAGGAGGAGCCAAGTGAGCAAAGGCTGCGCCGTGGTGGTGGTTTTTAGTGCCCCCCACCCCCTCCACGACCCCCCTCCCTCCCTCTGGGACACCATGAGTGCTGGGGGGCTGTAGCCGGACCCTGTTTGTTTTTTATCTCGGCTAGACGCGAGCAGAGGATTGGAAGGGGGCGGGGGGAGGAGGAGGAGGAGGTCTAAGCTCAGCCCCTTCTGGCCGGCTCGGTAGAACAGGTAAAACGCAATGGACTCCAGCCTGGGTTGACATTGCCCCGGGAGGCTCTGTGATTCGGAGCCTTTGATTCTGCGTATGGGGTGCGGGGAGGCTGGGGGGAGTGCTAGCTTTTGTTGTCTAAGCTTTTACCCCGGCAGGTTATAAATAGACCTGTTCAGACGCTGTGTCAAGGAAGGACACATTGGCAAGTTCCAGAGGGGGGCGGGAGGGAGCGCGAGCGAGACGGGCTGTGTTTAGCCTCCCCCCCCCCCCCCCAGCAGACTGCTGTGCTGCCACCACAATGAATGCCAGGAGGAGGCCTAGCTGCTACGGATTCTTGTAAGCTGTTAAGGATAAAGGCTGGCTATTATTTCGTTATTCCTACCGAAAAAAAAAGAGATCTAGCTGGAGGCAGTTTCAGCGACCTCGAGGAAAAAGCAAGAACACCCGATTAAGGCTTCTTTACTGAGACTTGCGGGGGGAAAGACACTGGACTGAAAATGAAGCCTGACCGAGGTAAAGGATTTAATCAACCTTTCTGTTTGTGTAATAGCTTAATCATGGACAAAAGCTTTTAAAAATGTTCGGGAACATGTCACAGTGGGGAGATTGTAAATCTTACCTCTGCCAAGGAAAACTAAGAGGAGTCTGAATCTTACCAAAATGGATTAATACAGATCAGTGAAATTGATCAATAGAGTCTTGTTAGTGACTGGAACAGGTTTTTTAAAGCTGTTGTGTAGATTATTGGGTTTATTTCATCAATGAAGAGCTCGGAGCTAAAAACTCATTGTGGAATACACCTTTGCCCAAGGAGATGGTATCATTTAAATGTCAAATAGTGTTGCACTTCTTAAGCTATTATCATACAATTGCAATATTAGGGGGGGAAATCAGTCACAGATTACAATCAGGTCTGGTGTTAGTAATGCAGTATCTTTATAAATGCAAGTTATAAACTGTCTTGAAACTAATGCAAAGCAACTAAAACTCATTCTATTTAAATTGTCCACAAATACTTTTAGTATAATATTTACTTGCCTCACCTATAATTGCATTTGTGGCTGATTGATAAAACCAGTGGCTCAGATCATATATTTCTACTAATTCAGAGCCTGTGTAGGTATTGTAAAAGCTGCTTAACTCTAGTGATGTGAGTCATTGCTCCTAATTTAAATATGTTCATCATTAGGGCTTTATTGCTAGTAATATCTATTCCACTATTTCAGCCTGGAAAATTTTTTAAAATCAAATTTCATAGCGTCCCGCATATTGAAGCAGTGAGTAATCTCACGTTTTTCCCTTTACTGTATTGATGTCATTCCATAACATTGAACAAATATAGTCCTGCTATATGAGTCACTTAAGGCACACGAGAAGCTCCTTAAACTAGTCCAAATGCTGAGGATGTTTACAAATATTAAGATGCACAGATAGTAAGTGCTTTGGTTTTTAAAGACAGTTCCTTATTGGATGTTCACTTCTGTTTGCAAAAGTACTTCATGTTCTGTAATGGAGCCCTTGAATACGTGGTAGTCTGTGAATGTACCATCCTATATGCATCATACTTGCATTAAACTGCTTGAATGAGAGAACTGGTGGGATGTGCAGAGAAACAAAGGAGCATTCTGTTTTTGACAACAATTTACAGAATGCTTTTTTGATTTCAGTTATGTCATACACAGTGCAAGCCTAAGCATGCTAACTCTGAATCGAGTCCTACAGAAGTCTGTGATATGTACTCCTCCTTAGCCATTTTTCTTAAAACTGCAACCTGAAATTCTTCACCAAGAGAAAATGTGATTACAGAATATACCAGAGATTAAGCTAGAGCTTCATTACTTGATACTCTGAAAGGAGTCCAAAGGCTTGGTGATGTTTGTTTTGGTAACCCACACAGCAGATACACTATGAGAGAGACAAGGGTGTTATCTGATAAGATGGCTATAGGGTGGTTAACCTATTTAATGCGAAGAGGGGTGGTGAAACTGTGTGAGTTAAGACTTTTTTTGTATGTGGAAAACAACTTGTGTTGTGAGATGATAAGCTGCCTTGTGTAAAAGTCAGATTATTGGTCCATCTAGCTCAGTATTGTACACTGACTGGCAGCAGTGCTCCAAGGTTTCAGGCAGGAGTCTTTCCCAGCCCTACCTGGAGATGTCAGGGTTGGAACTTGGGACTTTCTGCATGCAAACAGTTGCTCTACCACTGAGCTACAGTCTCATCTTTGCCGTCTTGTTTCTAAGAAGCTTTGGACAGTTAAACAATAGTAATATGGTTCCCTGTTGAAATAAGAGCATCTCCTTCTATGTTTGCTTTTAGAAAGACCCTCAAGACACACCTGTCTTCTCAGGCTTTTAATTTTAAACTGTTTAATCTGATTTTATCCTGTGAGATTATTTTTGTTTCTTGTGAATTTTAACTGTTTTTATTGTGTTTTAACTCTGTACACTCCCTGGAGGTGTGCATATCAGATGGTACAAAAATATGATTGATAAATAATCATATATACTGTTACTTGAGGGACTGCCTATTTCCATATGAGCTTGCCCAGACCTTCAGGGGACTGTGCTTGGCTCCTTCCTTTGTGTATTGCATGTTTGATGGTAACCTGGAAAAGGGTCTCCACAGATTGTAGAATTCTGTCCCTCAGATATGTGGCAGGTCCTTACCATTACTATTTTCTGCCTTGAGGTGAACACCTTACTTGTTTCATCAGGCCTTTGTCAGCTTTTGATTGTTTTGGTGTTGATTGATCCTTTTTTGATTGATCCTGGTGTTGGTTAATTTTATTTATATCTGCTTGTGTTACTGTTTTTAGCATACTGATCTGTATACAGTTTTATCTTGTATACTGCTTTTTGGTAGAAAAGCAGAATAATTTTAAATAAACTTAAGTAATCTAAGCACATCAGCAACAAGGTAAAGCTGGCTCTTAAAAAGTCAATGTCTGTTCTGAAAACAAATACGGGCTGTAATGTTAACCAACAATATATCTAGTTTAATTGTTCCTATTTTTTTTACTGTATGTGAGCCATCTAGAAAGAGCTAAATGTCACATTCAGCCTACATATGCTCTTCTGAAGGGACAAATCATGCAAATGTTTACATGTGCTGCTTTCTACACAGCAGCTGCACCACAGGTGAGTTGTCAAGTGTGCAATCACCTGCTTCCTTTATTTGCAAGTGAATAGTGAAGGACACAGGATAAGCAGAGCATTTAACTAAACTCAGTACAATCCGTTTAATATTGGACTGACAGGAAGAAAAGCATGCATCATCGGGCAGTGCAGTAGAAATGTTTTATACATGCTTTGTTTTTCCTGGGCAGGTATGTCAAGTTGTAGTGATCAGATTTGTTTTCTCCAATACTGCTGTTATTAGTACTACTACTAATTGATTGATTCTTCCAGTTGAATAAGTGAACTTATTTTGACCACTTTGGTTGGATTGTGTCCCACACCTTGAGACAGGTGACTGGTTATTTCCCTCCTGCCCCCCCTCTTAATGAATAATTGTCATCTACAGCTTTCAACAGATGTATCTTGACCATATACTTCCAAAGTTAATCTGCCACTGTCAAATTCTGGGAAGCTTTCTTTGTATGAAGAGTGATAGAGCAAAAGCTGCTTCACATTAAAGAAAAGATGAGTCCGTGTGTTTCCATAGCTTGTTTTGTACTGTTTGCAGGGGAAAGGTGTTTATGCAAATGTGGGGCCAAAAATATAGGCCTTGGTGGGGCCATGAGCAGTGTTGTGTCTCCCCTTCAGATGTTTCAGAGAAGATGTGGCCAACATACTGTGGGAATGCAGCAGCCTGTTTTTTTTATGTATGTTTAAAACAGCCTTAAGACTGTGGTCTGAAGAGCAGCTCAAGTTTCTTTAATTAAAAAAAAATGTGCTTGGAATTGGGCATGTTGGTAGATAGCAGCTGAAATCAGCATAAGTTCACTGATAGCTATGTCTGTCGCCTGCAATACAAAATGTTGCGGTTGTTGATTTGAATGTTCTGTGACTAGCCAACAGACTAAATTTTTGTTACAGATAGTGAAATTGCTTTTGTGTAGGTCTTAATGAAGAAGAGACATATGAACTGCAGATGATGTTGCTTCCTGTTTAGCAGGGTTGCAACAGCTGTCTTGGAAATGTTTAAGTTGTGCTTCCAGTTATAGAGGCCACAGGTAAATACAGGGAGGGGGCAAACTAGAAGTGATGCCATTTCCTGTTGTAGCAGGAAAGCTTGTGTGTGTGTTGCCTGGCTGTGGGATCATGCTCTTGAAAAATAAATATGAGGGAGCAATCTGTGATGTTTGTCAGTGAATAAGGAACATTAAAATTAAGGAATCTTAGAAAAAATAGTTCAGATGGAAATCTCACTGACTGGTGGCTGAAATAATTCTATTGGTATCCTTAACCTATGGGGGGAAACAGGTAGGGGTGTGTGTACACACATATACAAAGGAATTGGAACTTGCTCTGAATTTTGTCTTTGAGAAGGATTTTCTGAGGGGTGAGCTCCTTAATTAATTTAACTTGCTCTGGCACTGCTTGGCACTGCCAAGTAGGATTGCATCCATGGTAGTAACCTTTTACTGGTAATCAAATGCTAAGTGAAATCTTAATTATGTGATCTCTATTGTAATAATGATGAATCTGGATGGAAAGTATGTGGACAAATATATAATTATGGCAACATTTTTATTCAAATACACGCTAATGTTTTGCCTCCCATTACTAAAAAGATAAAATGCGAATAGCAACTTTAATGTGTGTATAGTAGGAAGTCGTATCTTACTTCTCTGCACCTAATAGTAGATCCTTGTGGCTTCATGCCTACTATGCCAATGCCTGGATCCATGGCCATGATCCTTTTACCCTTGTAATGGGCCATCTCTGTTCTGGGCACGGGGGAGGAAAGCACAACCCTGTCTCCTGTTAACTGACCCTTCCAATGAGACGCCCTAGCCTGCTACCCTAAAATACCTTGACAAGAAATACTACACTGAAGCCTGGGTTTTCTGCTTTGGGTAGAAACGTATCTTGAAGAAAACATTTATCTAATAAAGTCTTCCTTCTCAGACAAAGGCCAACCAATGCCACCATCGGCTTCTGATCTTTTTGCACTTGACTGCTCAGTTATTAGGCCTAGCTGCAGTTTCTATCCTATTTTTGCTCTTGTCTCTATAAGGACAGCATGGCCCTATGCTAATACAAAGAATTTTTTTGTACTGTATCCCTTTCTCTCAATATATTCCATCACCAAATGTTATAAGTTACTTATATTGGCAAGCTAGGTCTTGTATCCTGACCCAGCATTTGTTTTTTGAAATAATAAAGTTATTCATATGTTGCTGAAAGTCTCTTGCAGTAGATCTCAATCATGATGGGTTAGAATGCCTTTTTAATTTGAAATACATGTTCTTGAACTTACAGCAAATAAGTGTGTATATAAGCACATATATACACACACACACTGAGACTCAATTATTTTCCATGAAACATTATAACAAATAGTAGCATAAGATTCCAGTTCTAAAAATTTCAGGCCTTTGAGATAGAATCCCTCTTGGGTTATATTTATGAAATATAATATGCTCTAATAGCTCTTAGTTTTTGGCAGAAGTTTTAAAATGTTGATTAAATGGTAATCTATAGGTATTTGGTACTGAAATTCTTTTGTTTATTGAAAAATGTTGGTTTAATTATACTGCAACATATTTAATATACCGTAGTTGCCAACTGAGGACTGTTGAAGAAAGCTTAACATTGCTTCTGTGTCGGGTCAAATAGACAATTAGTCTTTTTTCTTCCCCTGAATAAGTTGTACCTGAAATTCTTGCTTCTGTACATCTCCCAAAGGTACAGGAGAGCAGTCTTCTGCTCCATATGGCAGGCAGCCCTAGCCAAGCTGATGCCCCAGAAAAATGTAATAGGACATGATTATAATATCAATCCCCAGTTGATAGTTCCCAGCATATGTTCTAGTATAGGAAAACCTTGATTGCTAATCCCCATCATTGTGATTGTGATGTTGCCATGGCATACTGCAAGCTTTCCATTATCATGAAATCAGAAATAATGTGTTTTTGTTTTTCAAAAAGATGGGCATAATAAGAGATGGTGAATGCAGTACCTTGAGCATCAGAGGTTGACTTCAGTGGGGGAGGGCAAGATTCATGGTAAAACTGAAAGGCCAGCTTTTTGGTATATACGAGATTAATATGCAGACAAGCAGCATATTCAAGAACAATTGTGTTCTTTTTTTCTTATATACAATCATGTTAACTATAGCAAGGCTGTTCTTATGTGGCAACTAATCAATTTCCAGTGCTATGGTTTAGATCTAGAAATGTACCTAGTTCTGGAGATTGCATGCACGGCCAGTTTCTAATGAATGTAGAAAGCATTTTCCTGAAAAATACAGCACTTGTTTCTCCATTCAAGAATGCCCTAGCACTGCAGTCAGTTCTGTAGTAGGGAGCCATTTAGTAGAGCGAGTCAGGATGATTTCATGGTTAGATGATCCCTTTTCTAGGTACAATAAACTACATTTTCCAGCACTTAGAACTGTTACAGAAAAGAGAAAAGTCTAGAATAAATTAGTATTGCAAACAGTAGTTTGGGATAGAAGTGGCTAATTAGCAGAGTTTGTTCTGGATTATATACTGTTACCAAATGTCCTTGCTGATTCACAATAGACACGATCTTTCAAATGCTGGAAAGTGCACGCCAAACTAAAAGTACAGGAGATGGATTTGCAAATAAACATTTATTTGGGGAATAAAATACAAAGATGAGGTCAAGCAGGGGAATATTGGAGAGCAATAATACACTTCAATCAAATTAGCAATCAAAACAGTAAACGGAGAAGCAGCTAATCCTAGAGGGGCATGAAGTATGTTTGGAAAGCTAACTACCATGGAAAATGAATTACTGAGAGAAGAGAAAACAAAGGGAGAGAGATGGAGCATTGACCAGGGAAAACATTACCTCTCCTTAATTCTGCTGATAGTTGGGTAGAGTGCTTTACCCAGAAGTGGTGGTATTCAAAATGTAGCATGGCTTCCCAATTCTTCTCTCTAGCTGACATCTCAGAGGTTCTCCATTTCTCCATGTTGCCCTTCAGGATGCCTTCTAGAAGGAAGTCTGAAATGCTAATTAATACTGGGATTAGCTAGATTCATGACTCATGTGCCCTTGGTAGCAGAAATATTTCACATCCAAATGGGGCCTTTTAAGAGCTGCCTTTTTGACAGCCAGGTTGCCAACTTTCTCGCTGTGCAGGAGTGTTGGCCCAGCAAGGAATGCACAGGGACATTTCCTCACAGTACAAGCAGTGCTTCTTCTTCCAGCACTAAGAAGAATAGGCATCTGCTCCCAACAGGGCTTAATGATATTATCTATATTGGCTTCAGCCATGTTGTCTGAAACGTGTTTAAAATTAAACATCTTGGTATTCTCTACTACAGGGCTGCTCAGCTTCGGCCTCTTGCAGATGTTGGCATACAACTCTCATAATCCCTGGCTATTGGCCACTGTGGCTGGGGATTATTGGAATTGATGTTTAATTGGATCCGTGAATTAAAATGAACTCGAATTGGACACTTTCAGTCAGAAAATCATACTGTTTACTACTCGGGACATGAAAAGCAGAAGAAATGGTGTTGCTTTTATAGTCAGGAAGGATATAGCAATGACAGTACTTGGGTACAATGTGATCAGTGACCGACTAATATCAATTAGGCTTCATGGACAACCCTTTAACATGACAGTTTTTCAAGTCTATGCCCGAATGACTGATGCAGAAGAGGAAGTTGATGAGTTTCATGCTCAAGTTCAGTCTGAAATTGACAGAACTTGCAAGCAAGAGGTGCTTCTGGTGGTTGGAGATTGGAATGCCGAAGTAGGAAATGGTAAGGAGGAAAGCAAAGAAATCAAATTGATTACATTATTGGTGCAACGAGGTGGAAGAACTCAGTTATAACAGCAAAAACGTGCCCGGGGGCTGATTATGGAACAGATCACAAACTGTTCACATATAGGTTGCAAGTCAAGCTAAAGCAGAAAAACAAAGTTATCCAGCTTCCATGATATGATCTTGAGAATGTACCCACCATTTCCAAGGAGAACATCAGGAACCGCTTTGAAGTTCTGAAACCTCATTGATAGGGAATCAGAGGAACTGTGGAATGAAATAAAATAAGTTAAGGAAGAATGTGAAAAGAGACTGCCAAAGACCAAGAAACAGAAGAAGCAAAATGGATGTCAGAACAAACAGTGGAAATTGCCAAGAGAGCAGTACTACAATGATAACTGTAAAGACCTTGAGGATGGAAATACATGGAAAAACAAGGCAAGTTTTCCAAAAGATCTCTGAACTCAGAGGGAGGTTCCAACCTTGAATTGGTATGTTAAGGGACGCCAAAGGACAGATAGTAACTGATTCAGAGAGATCAAACAGAGATGGAAGGAGTATACTGAAAATCTGCACAGCAGGGACATCAATATCCAAGATACTCTAGAAGATATTCTGTACTAGCAAGAAGCTCTAGTACGAGAAGATGAAGTTAGATCAACACTCCGGTCATTACCAAGTCAGAAGGCTACAGGAATTGATGGAATATCTACAGAGATATGGCAAGCAACAGAAGAAGAATCGGTCAAGGCTCTAACCAAACTATGCCAGCAATTTGGTGAATGACACATTGGCCAACAGATTGGAAGAGGTCAGTCTACATACCCATGCCAAAGAAAAGAGACATAACAGATTGCTCAAACATTGCACAATATCCTTAACTTTACATGCTGGCAAAATAATTGTCAGGATCATCCAACACAGATTAGAGCCCTACGTGGAAAGGGAAATGCCGGATGTTCACGCTGGTTTCAGAAAAGTCAAGGAACAAGAGACATTATTGCTGATGCATGCTGGATAATTGAGAAAGCCAAAGAATACAAAAAAGATGTCAACGTGTGCTTCATTGACTACAGAAAAGCCTTCAGTTGTGTCGACCATGTCAAGTTGTCGAATATCTTTAGGAAAATGGGCATCCCAGAACATCTCATTGTTCGCCTGAGAAACTTATACACAGGACAGGAAGCTACAGTCCAGATGGATCATGGTGAAACAGACTAGTTCCAGATTGGCAAAGGAGTAAGAGAAGGCTCTATATTTTCTCTTTATTCAATTTATATGCTGAACATATACTGAGAGAAGCTGGATTGGAAGAAGAGTGTGGTTTTAAAGTTGGAGGAGGAGGAAACATCAATAACCTGCGCTGCGCTGATGACACCACTCAGATAAAGCATTGACGCTTTTGAACTTTGGTGCTGGAGAAGACTTTTGAGGATACCATGGACAGCCAGGAAAACAAACAAATGGATCATAGAACAAATCAAACAAGAATTTCCACTCAAGGCACAAATGACCAGGCTCAATCTATCATACTTTGGACACATTATGTGAAGACCCAGCTCTCTTGAGAAGTCCATAATGCTGGGTAAAACTGAAGGAAGGCGAAGATGATGACCAGCAGCAAGGTGGATGGACTCAATTATGACAGCAATGAAGGCACCATCTTAAAGGCCTAGTTGGACAGATCATCCTGGAGAGGATCTATCTATGTGGTCACTAAAAACTGACAGCACTTAATCAATCAATCAACCAATCAGTCCAAAAACAGCTGGGGAGCCTAAGTTGAGCAGGCCTGATCTAGAAGAATGAAGAGGTGCACCCAGGTAAGTTTGGAGCCTGAACCTAGAGGCCTTTTGGTGGTCTCTGCCACCACAAGATAACAGAAACACACACGTTGTGACACACATGCAGTTTTTTGAACACATGGGTTCTTGAGGGCCCAAACAGCAACTGCTCTCACAAGAATGTAAGGATGGAAGTTTACCCCTGCTCGGCAGCACCACACTCATGCCCGTGCTCTCTCTCACCCCACTCCCACTCCAAGACCCCATCCCACAGCATAACATGAAAACTCTGTTGACTTAGTTTACCTGTTCTCACTCACACATTGGTCATCTTGGGGTGTGTGTGTAGTTGTCAATGGTGACCCACCAAGTGGGGTATGTGTTGCTGTTGCCCCCACTGTGGAGCCTCCAAGCAGGCAGTGGTCATGACTTGACAGTGGTTGCTGCTGTAGCTGTCTCTTTGCTTCCCGGGCCACTGAGAACACCCAGCTGGCCTTGCCATAACTGGAGGCTTGTCCTGCTCAGTGCTCCCTCTCAGCAGCTCTGTTCCCTCATGCCGCATGCTGGCTTGTGGCTCCTGCTCATCTGGCCAGGCCCAGGTGGCTGCTAAAGGCCTGCAGAGGCAGGCAACTGCAAGCTGGGTGCACTTGGCCCTCAGTCAGACCCTGGCAGCACACAAGAGAAGACTAGACAGTGGTGTAGTGCAGCATGGCCACCTCCACCCCAGGACATTTTAAAGAGAATTTAGGGGCCCCCAGGGGGTGTGAGAGACTGGACTTCTGTCCAGAGGGGAAGGGCGCCTCTGCAAGAAGGTTGGCTCTTAGCACCCAGACTCCTAACTCTGCAAAACAAGCATCAAAAGAAATGCTTCCAAAACTCTTTGTCTGTGGAGAATCCTAACTGAATAGAGCTGAACATAGAAAAATTCATCTCATAAGAAGGGTGTTTACAAAATCACATTTAAGAAAATCACAATGGTATATACCATAATGACAGCCATAACGGTTTTAGGTCAGTGCTCAAATGTTCCAGTATAGGACAGCTGGCAGACCACAGATGTATGCAGGGTGTGGAAAGATTTGTGGTTTCTAAGGAACACTCTTGTTTCTTCAGGGATATTTGGAATACTTTGAATTAAAGAAATACTGTTGCATCCCAATTGTACATATTTGTACCAACTTATCTGCCTGTGATTAATTTATGCTGCTGTAGCAATAAATTAATAAACCTGGCAAGCATTTATTTGTTGAAAGCCTTAGGATTGGACTATTGGCATGTGAACTACAAAATAATTTAAACTGAGTGTGTAGGAGATAGAATTCCTTGTTTAGAGATTGTGGGCACCTAATGAATTCTTAGTAACTATTTGCTCCATGTAAGGTTTCAGTGTGTTTGTTTCATAATTACAATATGTAGAAAATACATTTAAATGTCCATTTTAAAAAGTGGTTTAGTTCTTCAGGCCACCTGCATAGAAGATAAAAGTTTAAGATGAAAGGATGATGATCATGTATCCCCAAAATGGGATATCGTTATCATGGACCATTGCTTTACATACTTAGGATATTGCAAGATGGTATAATTCCACATTAGAGTATACCATAAACTAGACTGGATAACTGGGCATCATCTTCATAGCTATGTAAAATTTAAGAGCTATACCAGTAATAGAACAAAGTATAGCTGGTAGCTGAGGAACACAGTTGAGGAGGGAGATGCTAAATACAAGTAGGGGAGAAGCAAATTGATAAATTACAGATATGCACAAAGTAAATGAGATGTCCAGTAATTTTGTGGAGATGTATGATGTTGGTTAAGTGATTAACCAATCAAAATGGCCAAGCAGCATGAAATATCTTTTTATGAAGGTCATTTAGTAGTTAAAGTATGGATGTGCAACAAAATGTTGCAGTATATTCCTGGTGTTACCTGAGGCTCTGCCTGAGCATAGTGAACGTTTCAGGCATCTTTCCCCCCTCAGAAGCAGCAGGAATTGTGACTGTCTTGAGGGAGCATTCTTCAAGTGGATAAATTTCCTCCTGTTTTTGTTTAAGATCTCCTCACCATTGAGTTCCATTAACTCCACCCACCTTGTTATCAAGTGCCATCTGAGTCCATCAACGTTCTGCTCCATTGAACTAGATTGGGGGGAAATTGGGGTTTTTGAAATTGACTTATCTGTGAGTTACTCAGTCTGCTGGTACCTCCCTCTCCCCCACAGGTGCTCCAGTTTTGTATCCATAAGAATCATAACCTTTCCAGCTCTTTTGGAAACAGATAACAGGTCTGTCTGTCTGGGTCAGAAAGAAATGGAGAGAGGCTCTCCTAATAGGAAAAGTGACAAGACTGAAGAGCATGTTTTATCAATTCTTGGATAAAAGAATTGTAACATAACCGGAATAATAATAAAAAAAATGCTTATGGTGAGCAGAACTGATGAATGTTATATACTGCGAGGGGTAGATATATAGGTAGAGAATGGATCTCCCTGTTCCAAGTGGGGTCTGTTCCCGTTCTCAGTGAAGCATCCACCTGCCTACCTACTTAACTATGTTGGAGTTTAGCCTCACAAATAGGTTGAGGAGGAGTCTGTGCAGCAGTTGCAGCAGCTAACTCTGACCTAGGTCACACAGAAGTCCAGTCTTTTGTCAGAACAGTAGCAGCTGATACATAAGCTGTAAAAGAGGGGAGGCCACTTCTGCTGTAGAAAGACACTCCACTAACAGTTGAGTACCTCGGCCCCCTGTTGATGAGGACAACTGTTATGGACAGTGTTCAATTTTTGGTAGGTGTTTGATCTAGAATGGATGGGGGTGGGGCTGGATAGGGAAAGGGTTAAACACCCATCCCATCACTTGGTTGAAAATTCCGTCTTGTCCCTGCTTTTCAGCAGGGTAGTGGGCTGTTAGGGTGTGTACACTTCTGTTTTTTCTACATGCTACTGCACCTAATGTGTAATCTGTCCCTCGGTAGCTGTGAAATCGGAGGCAAAGGATTAGGCAGTGCAAAGGCCGAAGTACTCTGTATTGCTGAGTGAGTTTATTCTATAGTACTTACCTGTGCAGTTGTGTAATCAATACTGATGTACATTGAAAGACTGTTTGTAAGGATTATTGAGGGATATATGTGAAACACTTTGGACACGTACAAAGCACTATATAAATGTAAAGTAATATTAAGGTTGGGCAATATGTGCTAGCCCTTTTATTGGTGCAATTTGTGGAGGAGGCATGCAACATTTAGAATCAGACTGCGGTCCCAACTTCAAAGAAGATGATCTTATACCAAATATGAAATCCGTCACACTGTGGTTCACAACAGATAGGTATTCCCACCTGTGAGACTACTGAGGGTGATTCAGCATCTTTCTCTTCTTCTCCTCCCTCCACCCCACTTCCATTTTTAGCTTGGCCCTGTTTAAAATAGGTTATTAAAGTGCCTTAGTTATTGCTGTTAAGGTTGGTGAAGGTCTTTGTTCCACTGACAGCAAGTTCTACTATCTTACTAAGTTAAATCCTGCCTTCTGTATATTCAGTGTACAGCAGATGGATAGATGATAGTATAGACCTTGTCATCACAGCTGTTCTTTGTAATATAGATGAAAACTTTTTAAAGACAACTCTTTAAAAACTTCACTCATTTCCACACACATCATTTCTCATTAACGGCTGCCTGCCTGAGCTTAACATACTCTTAAAATACTCTAACTCTATTTTTGCTGAAATAATGAGTTGAAGTTAGTTTGCAAGATTATGTATATCTACTCCTGAACTGGGTGTGTGTGCTGATTATTTTTGACATGGAATCTTTTCCCATTTCTGCAGTAAGCATACTTATGGTGGCAGGAGGACATGAACATTAAATATGTTTCCACAGCTGGGTAAGATGAGCAACAGTAGACCAAATATTGAGAGATGCAAAGGCATTGGGGCAAGCTGGGGCTCGTAAAGGGCTGGACAAGATGGATCCAGAGGGGTGGCCGGGCCCATGAGCTCCAGAATCGGGCTAGGGTTGAGAGAGCCACCATGAGCCTCCAAAAGGCTTAAGACAAGCCCTGACGAACTAAGACTCTTCCTCTTAAATCACTGTCTGGTCCACCCGGTTCTATTCATGCGCAGAATTTGAACATACCATTTGTATGAAAACAGGACAGCTTTGTGAACTTGCTTGGTTGCATTAGAATCATACAAAAGTATTTAAAAATCTCCATTTCTGCACTGGTTTTCTGCAGGATTTTTCTGCACACTGGATATGTTTTCTCCCTTCATAGTACCTTTGCCTTTGGAAAGCCTGTCTAGAATGTCCGTGTCCTTAACTTAATAAACTGAAGCTTATTGTGTCTGTCTGATATTCCTGTTACTCTTACAGTTTATCTCTCTCAATGTACTGTGTGTGTGAAAGACTTCAAGGGTGTTCTTAAATAGCACGCTCACTGCTTCTATGAGCAAAACTACTGTAACAAAGCAAATGGATCCCCATTGTCACTTTGTTTTCTGAATGCATTTCTCTTTGGATGTCTGGGCAGTTCTTTAAAAAGCCATTCGGTGTATGTATTTATTTGAACTGTAATCACCGCCACAATTGGTGCCACATTTAGTGTGTCTTGCTACTTGTTGTTCTCCTGTCCTTTCCTCTCAAATTGCCCAAACACAGCTGGGTTCACAAGAGGAGAAAAGAAAACATGATACTACTGCCAAACAGACAGGAAACTGTAGTAGACCTTGTGAGCAGTGAAGGGTTGAAGCACGCCCTCTGTCCAATCAGCTGTGAGTTCTGTTGCTATGTGCACTTTTACTCTGCCTTCTTTGTGGAAAAAATGTCTTGCACAGAGAAGCTGAATATGCACCCAAAGCTGAACATTTTTGTGTTAGCCACTGCAGACATCTGGATCCCCGAGACACTGGCAGTGTAGCCCATTTTCTGCCTGAAGGCAACTTCTTTTCCACTCCGATTGCAGTATGGTTTACAGTGGAAACAAGGGGATGCCTGTAGAAGGTGTGTAACTGAAAGAAGTAATTCTAAATGCTTAAACGTGTGTTGTGTTGTTTCCAAACCTAAATGTCTCTCTTTCCCCCAATAGATTTGGTGTTTTAAGCAGTTGGTTTTGTTTGCATGAAAATATTTCACGTGGATAATATGCATTTAACAGTTTTGGAGCTCACGTGTTATGACAAATGATATTGAAAACAATTCAGAATTGTTGATTTTGAACAAAGAGGGGGGAGGGGGACAAGGAGAATGGTAAGCAAGAGGGAATAAGATGCTGTCAAAAATTAAAACTGTACCACTTAACAAAAAATGTAACACTTTCAGGCACAGATGGTGAAATGGAGTGTTTTGGTTATTGATTAGACCCATTACTTAATCCCAAAGGCTAGAATGCTTTTTAACAAAATCAAAATACCACCACATACCAACTTCAACTTCTTATATGGCTATATCTTTCTTTTCATGTAGTTTTTGAGTGATATATTCACTATTCAAATTACTAGTTTTTGAATAAGATCTCAAATGTTGTTTGGAATTTTAAATTGGATGTTACAAAAATGTATTTGTTACCATAGAAGTGCTACTTGTAGCCTTAATATAAATGTTTGCTTTCTAGTTCATTGTGAAAACAGAAGGCATAACTGATGTTGTCTTTCTTTTGTGTGTGTGTGTGTGTGTGGTTATGTAGATTAAAGTGTTCTCAAAATGCAAAGAAATAACAGTATTTTCATTGGTTTTACTAGTAAAGTACATTACAGCTTTCTCAATTTTTATCATTATTCACTTCCTTTAGACAAAAAAAAGTTTACACAAATACAACTCAACCATTTAGCTACTTGATAAGAAGGCTTTATTTTTTTTGAAAGTGAACCTATAGCTTATAAATAGATGGGTGGTACATACCTATTTTAAGCTGCTGCTTAACAAAGGGGGCCAACTTAAAGTTGGAAACAGACACACCATCCTTCATAGATGGCATTGTGTGTGTCAGAATAGGTTGGAAAGGGACAAACATCTAATTTTAAGTGAGCTTCGTGGCACAAGTCAACATACTCTGTAAAAGAGGTGGGGAGAACATTCTCACTGGATTACTGTTTTCACATGCCTACAAAAATATTATAATATTGTTACAGCAAAGGATAGCAGAAGTGGCATAAGAAGCAATTGCAAATAGTTGTCCTCAAGCTATTTTTAGGAACATATTTATCCAATCTTGTTATAGCCCCACAATACAGAGGAGCATGTGCTTGGACTCCTCAGCTTTTGGGGAGAATTGAGAAATTCTATTTAGATCAAGCCCTTGCTGATCTCTCCACAGAAAATGATGGGAGAACTGAGAAAATGTAGATCTTATCATTGTGGGCATGTGCTGTGCCTAAGAAATTCCTTCTAGGAGCTCCAGTGCACACATGAAGTCCTTGCATCTGCAACTCCTTCCCTTCTACTTCCAGTGGAAGGTACAGCTGTCCACACCCGTTACTTTCCCATGTGCAAAGTTGTCACTTCCCTATAAGTTAGTGGGGAAGCTCCTAAACAAGATTTCTGTGTGTGCCCCAGGGAGCACATAGATCTTTGTATTGGAGCCCTGGTGTCTTCATAAGTACCATTTATATTGAATTTCTAAGGAGTTGTGCTGACTCACTTAAAAGCTTTTGTATATTGACAACTTTATTGCATATAAACAAACTATAGTTGTGTGTTGCATATGTGTGTCTTTATATATGAGAGAATCTTGGGAGGTTGTACTATGGTCAAAATCATAGTTTCTTGGATCAGCTATAATAAATGAAAGCTACAAGGAATCTGTAAATACTAGTCAACTAGAACCATTCATTGATCGTGTGATGTGTCATTTGGCCTTCACTGTGGGGCATGTGTGTGTCTAAATCTCTCCAGCCCATTTCCCTTGAACAAGTAAAGGTGCTCAAAAGCAGAATCCAAGACCAGTCTTCACAAGATAAACATGGCAGCTTCTTGGCATTTTCTGTATGTATTGGCAAAATATAAGCAGCAGAATGCACAACTTCTCTCTCTCTCTCTTTTTTTTTGCAAATTCAATTTTTATTGATTTTAACAATAACAATATTATCATTCATTAAAAATACACACAAAAAGGGAGGACTTCCCGCTCACATTTCTTCGTGAATCAACAACTATAAAATTTACCCTTGCTATGATAATAAATCAAAACATAAGTTCAAACCCTTACAAACCTAATTAATCTAACCAAACTGCGATTTATACTAAATTTCAAACCCTGCTGTCAAGTCCATAGTAGGAAAGTAATTCTTTAGATACAACAAAAATGGTTTCCAATCTTCTTTAAAACATTCAGAATGCACAACTTCTCAAACCATAACAGAAGACATCTGTTAAATGAAAATGCCTATGCTATGTTACTTTCTAAAATAGCTACTGTAGGACATGTGACAGGTGTCCTGTTACCAATATTTGGTCATCTTTTGCCATATACTTTAATTGAGGGAAAAGTTCATTAAGTCTTTGCATCATTCTTTCAATTTCTAGAAAGTAATTGAAAAGAACAATCTCAGCATTTTTAGAATTGGATTTGTACACTTAACTTACAAGCACTAATATGGTTTAGGGTTACCTAATTCTCATACAACTGAAAAGGACTTCTAGGCAAGGCCTCTGATGTCTGCTCAATCTTTTCTTGAGAATCTCCAAGGAAGGAAATTGCATCATTTCCCAAGTCATATTCTTTCTTTGAAATATATAAACAATTGGATTATCCTAGTAATGTATAGTTTTAGTGCAGATATTTCTTAGATTAAGAATATCATAGTGCTTAACTTAAGTCCATCCTCTGTAGTTTGCCCTGTCCTTAGTGAATAAGGAAAATAATAGAAAAAGCGAAATGAAATTTCATTTCATGAAACTTGAATTGGTAATTGTCTTGCAGTGGTTTGCTTTGTCCTTGTGTTTTCCCTCAAGTAATGTGTGCATTAAATTTGAAACAATTCTTTTAAAAATGTGTATTTTGAATTTTGTAATCTACTTTATGAAACATTGAGACCTGAAAGGTGGACTTTAGATCCCTTAAACAAATGTGTTTTTTGGGGAAACAAACTAATTGTTCAGAAAGACTTAGAATAATGGAATTCAAAGTGACCTTAGTGATCTTCTAGTCTAACCCCCTGTTCAGTGTAGGAAGTTGCTACAGCATCCCTGACAGATGACTGTCCAGCCTGTTTGAAAATCTTCAGTGAAGGAGTCCACCACTGCATGAGGCAGACTGTTCCACTGTCAAACAGCTTTTGTAGTTAGGGAATTCCTAGTCTCTAGCCTAAATCTTTTAGATTGTGAGCCATCCATCTTATTTATTTATTATTTATCTGTGTAAACCGCCCTGAGCCATTTTTTGAAGGGCAGTATAGAAATCAAATCAATAAATAAATCTGCTGCCCTCTAATTGTAACCCATTGGTTCTAGTTCTACCCTTTGGAGCAACAGAGAACAAGACCACTCTTCCTTCTATACAATAGCCATTCCAATGTTCGAAGATTGCTATCATATTCCTCTTCCACCCACCCACCCCCATAAAGTAGTTTTTTTTCCAGGTCAAACATACCCAGCTCCTTCAACTGTTCTTGTCAGGTCTTGGTTTCCAGACCCTTCACCATCTTGGCTGCCTTCCTTTGAACCTGTTCGTTACCAATGTCCTTCTTAAAATATTGGGCCTGACATTGGACGTAGCATTCCAGGTGAGGCCTGGCCAATGCAGAATAGAGTGGAACTACTGCTGCTTGTAAGTCACCTTAAGTGGCACTGTGGGGAAGTGATTGACTAACAAGCAAAAGGTTGCCAGTTCGAATCCCTGCTGCTACTATATTGGGCAGCAGCAATATAGGAAGATGCTGAAAGGCATCATCTCAGACTGCGTGGGAGGAGGCAATGGTAAATCCCTCCTGTACTCTACCAAAGAAAACCACAGGGCTCTGTGGACGCCAGGAGTCGAAATTGACTTGACGGCACACTTTACCTTTACTGCTGCTTGTGATCTGGATGCCATGCTTCTGTTAGTCCAACCTAAGAGTGTAGTCACTTCTTTAGCAGCTGCATCACCCTGCTGGCTTATGCTCAACTTGTTGTCTACTAAGACACCTGGGTCCCTTTCAAATGTATTGCTGCCAAGCTAGGTTTACCTCCTCCTGTATTTGTGCATTTAATGTGTCTTGCCCAAATGCAGGACTGTATATTTGCCTATGTTGAATTTCATCTTGTGTTTGGCCAAATGTATTGAGTCTGTCCAGATGAGATTGAATCTTGATTCTGTTTTCTAAGATGTTAACCTTCCATGTCCCCTTCTAGCTTAACTTCAACCTGTGTTAATATTATCTCCTAGCCACTTTCATCACATATCACCCCCCCCCAATGAACACTCTCCATTAAGTCCATATGGTTAGTGATCTTATAATGGATGTGATGATATAGCTAACCAGATTTGACAGTGATGCCACAAAGTCAGTTGGGAGTGTAGGCCATTACTCTGAATGACCATATGTTTTCTTCTCCCCCCTCCCCCAGTAGTATTGGGAACTAAGGAGTTATGCTGTAGTAGGAAGTAATAAGTGCTGGGATCTCCCCAAACCCACTCAAAGACACTGGCTGTGCTAAGCCTCTGATCACAATGACGCCAAGGAAAATGGAAAAACGGATTATAGCAGCAACATCTGTTGTGAGAACCAGCAAGCAACATTCTCCGCAGCCACCACTGCAAGCAGCAGCAGCAGCTCCTGGGAGGCAATGGCAACAGCAAAATATGTATATACCACTTTTTAACAAATGTTCTCAAAGCATTTTACATATAACAATAAAGAAGGTGGTTCCCTGACCCCAGAGGGCTCATAATCTAAAAAGAAACATAAGATAGACACCAGCAACAGCCATTACTGAATGAACATTCTTCATTCCCACGAAGAATGCTGTGCTGGGGTTGGATAGAGACAGCTGCTCTCCCCTTGCCAAATAAAGAGAATTGCCACTTTTAAAAGGTGCCTCTCTACTCAGTTAGCAGGCGGAAGGCATGCATAAATAAATAAGGAAGCAAGCTGCAGCAGCAGACTTCTCCACTGTAGTTTCCTTCCTGGAGGACACATGCTGTATTGGGGCAATTGTCATGTTTTCTTTCTCTTTTTGGGGAAGAAGCAATAGAGAAGCTGGTGGCTGTTGCTGCAGCAACAGTGATAGGTGGGTGGAGCATACCCTGGGAGGGGGAGGAGAGGGCAAAGAAGAGACTGGGGCCAGGGGCTGTAGGCTGGTTGCAGAGATGGATGTACCTGCAGTGGATGAGGCGGGTGGTCATATATGCCACACTCTCCACTTGAAGTGATCGCCTCACTCTCTGTGTGTGTTTGTAACTAGCATTTATAACAGGATTTCTGTTGAAAATGCTTCTGGCCATATCAGCCATGAAGCCAAGCAGTCATTTATGGTCACTTGGAGATGGGCATGAAAACTCTATTGCCCCTCGAATGCATTATAGTGGACAGGATCAGAGGCAGCTTGTCCACTCTTAGCTTTTGCCTTACCAGCACTCAGCTGAGCTACTAACACATCCCTTGCATGCCTTCAGCACTTCCACTGTATTAGTTGTAGAACCAGTTGCCACCTCTTGCAGCCAAAATTATACAAAGCAAACACATTTGTGTTATTGGGATGCAAATTTATGCAGCAAAATCTCTCCAAATCAGCCACAAGAAAATCTATATTTAAAACTGAAGCATGAATCATGGAATCGACAGAAATAAGGATTGTGTGGTGTTTTCTCATTATTCCTTATGCTGAAACTCTACAAAGTCACAGAGGTACTGTGGCTGGTGGGCTCTGAAAATCCCAGCATTATGTGCTGAGGATTTAGATGTTTTAAACTGTTTCAGAAGGAGTCTAAAGATATAAATACTCAGATACAAGGTGACAAGTGTAAAGACTTCTAAACTTACTGTGGTTTTTGCTACTGAAATACATTTTGGATGTTACCTAAAGCAGCTGTTGCAACATTTACAATTAGAAATTAATTCCAGACTAACAATATAACTTAAATATATCAACTGTGACTTTGGCTTCCATATGTTCATCAAAATGACATTCAAATTGCATGCAACCTAAACAGGTAGTAGACTGCAGCTCTCATTTGTTTACCACTTTTTTGTATTCCGTCATTCCTTCAGGGAACTCTGGGCAGAATATATAGGGTTTCCCCATTTTATGGGATGGAGAGCCAGTTTTGCAGTAGTGAGCATGAATCCTTTGTTAAGCAGGATTCACTTTGGGTTACATCTGGATGAGTGACTGCATATGAGCACTGTCTGCTGTAAGGTATTCCCCTTAGGGCAGGGGTGGGGAACCTTGGCCCTCCAGCTGTTGTTGAACTACAACTCCCATTGTGACTGGGGATGGTGGGAGTTGTAGTTCAAAAACAACTGGAGGGCCAAGGTTCCCCACCCCTGTCTTAGGGAATGGAGCTGTAGCTCAGTGGTAAGAGCATCTGCTTTGCATGTAGAAGGTCTCAGATTCAATCCCGGGCATTCCCCGGTGGGACTGGGAAATACTGCTGCCCTGAAACTCTGGTGAGCTACTGCCAGTCAGTGTAGACAATACTGAGCTAGATGGACCAATGATCTGACTTGGTATGGCAGTTTCCTATGTTCCTATCATTGCAACAACTGTCTGAGGTCACTTATGATAAAATAGACCCATTTCATAAGTGTAATGCTAAACTGTGGTTTAGCTCATGAGAACAAGCTGCAGTGAACCTTGGGCTTGAATGTTCCACCCTCCTCCTCCTCCTCCTCCTCCTCCTGCAGCAGCAAAGAGGTTGAAATCTTCAACTTTGTGGAACCATATATACCACAAAATTTCCCACTATGTCTAGAGTGGAGAAAATTGATGTACAGGGCTCAGGAAATCTGCTTGTCAGGATTTTTCTCTCCACTTGTTACAAACAAGTAATGTACCAATATAGCTTGAGGAACCATCTGATGAGTAAAATGTGTTGTCTGACTCGTGAACTGAGCCAACATTTCTCTACCCTTCCTCACTTATTCAAACTGATCCTGGTTGTTTGCATTTACCACAGTTGGCTTATTCTTAAATTGCATGCATCACATTCAGAACTGGGCCACAAAGTAAGTTAGCCAGTCTACCCAATGGCTTAATGGTTCAACTTAATGGCTGATTTTGAATCCAGGTCTCTCTGATCAGTCTTAATACCTTGAGCTACTCTGATGAATGCAAAACCATGAAGCTAGTTTTGTGAGCCAAAGGGGTCTAGGCTTGTTCGCCTATAACAACAAGATGTGTGCACATTCGTGCCACATGGCCAGCTGCTTTTGAAACTGAAGAATGGTTATCTCAGTATAGTGAAAGTATTGTTTGAAGACGCTTTCAGGGGGCACTGTCTTTCTCTGATGGCTGTTGAACTGAAAAGGTTTTTTTATTTGTACTTTGGTTACGCAAATGTTTGGTGGTTAAGTGTAGGTTTAAAAAGGGATTTCTCTGAAACTGAGTTTTCCCACTAGCTCGGTGGCCTGGGAGCTCTTTCCTGCACAGCCGGATAATGTTAAACCCCTGGGACTAAGCAGGAGGAGACCACTCCACAGTTTCTCCCTAAGGCTGTGTTAACCCAGTCTTGTGAGCATTGGCACTGGTGTGGGAAGGTACCACAAAATGGACTTCTCCTACTTGACTTGGACTCTTCATATTATAGCGGCAGCTCTCTTGCTTCTGACAGAATGCAAGAACCCAATGTCCGTGTTCCTCAGATTTTGTCGCAGTAATTCTGCCAAAGTGGAGAAAGCAATTGTTTGAATATCCCGTAGATTGCGGGGGAGCTGACTTCATTTTTGAGTGGTGGTCTTATTTACATTTTTTTAAACACAAAAACCCTTCAGAATTGATTGTTTAATTTTACAAAGCAAGAGTGCATATTTGGCAGGGGGAGATGTCTCCAAATTTGCTCTGACAAGTGCTCAGATCAAGATCGAGCATACTTCACAAGAGGCCCAGCAGCAGACACTAGAAATCAACCAGTGGACAGTGATGTGCATAGCTGTTTTATTAGTGGTTTTCAAACTTTTACCTTCATAGAGCCCTTTCTGCACTGACTTGTCTGCCAAGGAAGCTCTATATGGGGATCTGTTCTAGGATGCACACACAGTTCATATGGGGTACAGACCTGTTGAGCTTCTCAGTTGCTGCAAAAGAATGGAATATAGACTGAAAGTCAAAATTGTGATGAGAAAGTTGTCTTCTGTGGACGTTTGTCTGCTGATCTTCTCATTGAGGAGACCCTGAAAACCGCCCAAGGAACCCCAAGGTTCTCCAGACTAGAGTGGAAAGCAGGTGGGAAAACTAACTTTTCTGTGTGTGTTCTTTACACGTTCTTTAGTCAGATTAATAGGTTAATACTTAAAGATATATGTGTGCCTTAGTGACAAACAAATGTACTATATACATAGTTTAATGTAAAACTAAGATCCATATGTAATTAAGAATAGACATGAGGTTCTATTATTTCTAGAATTTGACAAATACTTCACATGTGTAAGGCTCAGCATTAGTTTTTATGAACCATAGCTGCATTTCCTCCCCTGATTTCTAGGTGCCAGCCTAAAATGTTGACTAGTCTGGAGTAACCTGGAACTTTTCAGCCCTGGCTACATCTGTTCGAGGGAATGCACAACTCCTTGACATTTTGTTTCCATGAGAACAAAGCTTCTTTAATTTAGTGCTCATGGGATTGGTTAGAGGAAGTTATGTTACAGGGAAAGCTTGAGTATCTAATATGAAAGCTACCATCTTGGTTGTGGTTGCACATCGAGCTAGCAAAATTCTGGTCTTTGCAGAGTACAGTTGATTAGTGCTGGAGTTCAAGAGTTATCTGATCTATTCTACTCACCATAAATTTAAAATATCCCTGATACAATAAGGCCTGTCCAACCTTTTCTTGTGGTAGAAGAGATGAGGCATACTCTCTAGGCAGTTTATTGTATTGTCAGATGTTTCCAGGCGCGACTAAACAAAGACTGGCCTAAGTTCAAAGTTTTAACAATGCTATTTGGGTTATAGATACTGATTAAGTCACATATGTTAGTGATAAAGGATTTTAAAATGGTAGAGATAACAATACATTTGAGTAATAGAAAAACATGGATACATATTCTATTCACACCTGAGGACTCTAGAGTTTGTTTTGTACCTGAAATTAAGAGGGAGAGTTTCAGGGTCTGAGAGTGGAGCATCAGAAAGGTGTGAGCATCAAATCCCCCCCCCACTTCCCTGGGGACTGGGCTGGGTGAATAGAAGAATAAGCCTAACAGAACAGTGCACCCCATCATTCATTCATTCATAGTTGAGTGACACTGCTCTGTGAAGACATTAGGCAAAAATGGGGCGGTGGGGGGACACACACACCATAATCTATCCTCACAGGGAAGAGAGAGCCCCTGAGCTGTGTTTTGGAATAAAGTATCTTCTCTTCCTCAATGTTATGGTTCCTTATTAGATCGAATGGCAGTATTGTGATTGGGTCTCCTCTCCTTTTTCCTATTCAGGGATGGAAGAATGGAACACTTGATTAGAAAAACTGTGCAACTGTTAACTGTTTGCAGGACAGGCTAATGGGGTTGCCTTGGTGCTGTATTTTGAGCTGTGGGTCCTGGCCCTTCAAAAATACGTTCCAGGAATATACAGCACAGGCTGTTACAAAACACACATGAAACAATAACCTCCCCTCAGGAGAGGCCTGTGACTGGTATAACACCCTGGGATAACAGGGGTGAAACTAGGTCAGAACTGAGCGAAGATATGATTGCAGATCAGCCTGCACATTTTGTTACTTTGAACAGTATTACATTTCATGAAAATATTCCTTTTAAAAAATGTTCTGTAGTATACTTCTATCTCCCCCCGCCCTTTTTTCTTTTTTCTTTTTTAAAGTGGGATTTTATGGTGTCTGTGTATATAAGTTGCATTGAGCCTTCCTTGGAGTAAAACTTCAACACATACATGCTGCAAATATAGTAATTAAATGTGAAAGATATGAGCTGGTGTGGGGTGTTGCTGTAAAGGACTGCTTTGTCCACCAGTTTGGAATTTAAGCACATATTCAATTATATTCCTAGGCATGTTTACCTGAAGCAGGCTCATTGGATATGCAAGCAAATATGTTTGTCATTGCAGCCATATAATTTATGTAGTAGTAGTTTGTTGTTTTTAGCCAAACGCCATTACAATTAAAATAAATTGCAAATTAAAGTAAAATACTCATATGCACTTAAAGAGAAACAAGGAATAATGCAGCAGTTATTTACAGTTTATATACCATGATGTCAAGGGTATTCATTAACTATATAAAGGCTAACTGCAAATGTTAGAATGTCTTTTTTTGGACTTTCTATATCAAAGTACCTGAGAAAACTGCCAAAGTCTTTCGGAAGGTTTCATTCCCCATGCTTTTCCAATGGGAGAGTTTTCCTGCATTTCCCCTGCAAATTAGCCAATTTCCCCAGGATTTTCTATTTTTCTGGCAGTGTGGGCGAGGTCTGGAACCTCTCTGTGAAAATGGCATGTTTCTGTCTTGTGTGGTTGAGTTCGGGAGTTTCATGTCAGTCACTCAGAGTGACCCTGTCGGCTTTATAGATACTGTAAACATATTCATTCATTCTCTCTCTCCCCTATATTTTTCATTGAACCAGAAAAGGGCAAGGCTATTTTTAAAACGAAATACAACCATGCTAACAACTTTTTAGTTCTGGTCTAGTTGAAAAATGGCATCTGCAACAGTCAAAATGTCAGTAACACACTATAAAGATAAATTATCTTTGTGCTTGATTCTTCATACTGGATTACAAACTTAAGCTGTGCAAAATGACACTGCCTTGAACTTGTGTTGTGTTTACTGATAGTCTAAAATTACATAATTTTTAAAATAGAACTTCTCAAGTTTCATCAGCTAGAGCTGATCACACTTTAGGACTCTGACGCCCTGATTATGAAACAATTGTATATTGCCTAAAATGAATTTATAACTACTACCTTCCTTTGTTGAATAAAAATCTAGTTTCTTGCAACATTGTCCAATAACCTTTTTCCTTCTCACATATTTTTTCTCTCAAGATTTCATATTCTGAACTAATAAGGGGTGGGGAACCATCCGAATTCTGTTTCTTGACACATGCCTCTTTGGAGGTATCTGCACAAGTCTTGTAGCAGACATTCTTGAAGCACTTGTTCTCCCCCTCTCCAAAAGAGGGACCTTGAATCAACTTTACAATTGTTTATTACTTTAAAGACCAACTTCAAATGTTCTCTTTAATGTGTAAAAGATATTAAAAGTAGTAAATATTTTACTACTTGAGGCGGGCTCTCTCCTTTGTTCCCTCCTCCTTTCCTTCCAGTCTTAGTGATCAGATTGTAGCCACCCATGGTCTCAGGATTCTGTTGTTTAATGCCAGATCTGTCTGTGATAAATCTTCTTCCATCTTTGATCTCCTTTTAGATGAACAGGCAGATTTGGCTTGCATCACTGAGACCTGGTTAGATCCGGATGGGGGTGTTCCCCTCACTGAGATGTGTCCACCTGTCTTCTCTGTGTTTCATCATCCCCGAGGTCACAGTCGGGGGGTGGGGGGTGGGGGGTGGTGTCACGGTGATTTTTAAAGAAGATCTTATGTTGATCAGGGGCCCTATCCCACAGGTGACGGGGTGCAAATGTCTTTCTGTAAGTCTGGGTCGACGTGACAAACTTGGGCTTCTCCTGGTCTATCAACCTCCTCGTTGTCCATCTGCTGCCCTTTCTGAGCTCCTCGATTTGGTGTCAGGCCTGGTGATTACGACCCCTAGACTTATGGTTCTGGGGGATTTCAATCTTCCAGCTCCTGATGGGGGTTTGATGGTTCGGGAGTTCATGAGCTCTATGGCTACCATGGGCTTGTCTCAGATCATTTCGGGCCCGACTCATGTGGGTGGACATACCTTGGACTTGGTTTATCTTTTGGGGCAATGGCAGGCAGATCTGGTCATGGAAAATATTGTCATCTCTCCCCTGCCATTGTCCGATCATTTTCTGATTAATATGCAGATTGCAGCAGCCCCTGTCTACTGGGACAGCACTACAACACGGATGGTCCGCCCCAGGCTCCTCATGGATCCTGTCGGATTCCAGGAGGCTCTTGGGGATATTCCTTGCAATCTGGTAGGTGTTTCTCCATCGCAGCTCGTGGAATCTTGGAACATCGAGGCCATGAGGGCGTTAGATGAAATTGCTCCCAAGCATCCTCTTACGGTTTGTGGATCCCGTCTCCCTTGGTTCTCTGAGGAGCTTAGGGAGATGAAACAGACCAAAAGATGCTTGGAGGAAAGATGCATTGGAGGAAAAAGATGCATTACCTCCACCTGATGCATTGCCTCCACCTGATGCCTCCACCTGATGCTCTACCAGATGCAAAAGATGCATTGGAGGAAAACTGGTGCCAAAGATGACCGAATGCTACTACTTGCCTGTATTCTGCAATATTCTAGGACGATAAGAGTGGCAAAATCCCACTATTTCTCCGCTCTTATCGCATCAGCTGACTCGTCCAGTGGCCTTATTTCAGATTACCCGCTCCCTTCTTAGGAGAGAGGAGCTGGTAGATGTTCAATCTGGCCGCTGTGATCAATTTGCTCAATTCTTTGCTGATAAAGACACCTGCCTTCGGCTAGAGTTGGACTCTACTTCTGTAGGATCTGATCAGATAGAGGAGATTCCGCCCTGTGATGTTATATGGGACACCTTTGAGTTGGTCGAGGATATGGACACGATTCTCTCGGGTATGGGTGCGGCAACATGTTGCTTGGACCCTTGTCCCTCCTGGCTGGTTAGAACAGCTGGTGGTAATGTTAATTCTTGGCTACGGGAGTTGGTTAACTCTTCACTACGTGAGGGTTTTGTACCAGCAGCCCTTAAAGAGGCGATAGTTCGCCCTCACTTGAAGAAATCCTCCCTGGACCCTGAGGTCCTTGACAACTATAGGCCGATCTCCAACCTTCCTTTTGTAGCGAAGGTGTTAGAGAGGGTTGTATGTGCCCAGCTTGAGAGGGTCTTGGAGGAAACTGGCTATCTTCATTCTTATCAGTCGGGTTTCAGGCCTCAGCATAGCACAGAGACAGCATTGCTCGCTCTGGTAGATGACCTTCTTTGGGACCTTGATGAGGGTAGTGTCCCTCTCTTGGTCCTTTTAGATCTCTCAGCGGCTTTTGACACTATCGATCATGCTATCCTCCTTGACCACCTGTGTGGTTTGGGTATTGGGGGTCTTACAGTGGTTCCGTTCTTACCTTAGCGGGTGTGTCCAGTTGGTATGCATTGAGGACAGATGCTCTGACCCATGGCCACTCCTTTATGGAGTTCTCCAGGGTTCAGTTCTTGCCCCTGTCCTCTTTAACATCTATATGGAGCCTCTGGGTCAGGTCATTTCCCAGTTTGGGGTGAGATTTCATCAAAACGCTGACGATACTCAGCTGTATATTGCCATCCCAGACCATTCTGGAGATGCTGTTTATGTGCTTACTCGATGCCTGGAAGCTGTTAAGGTCTGGATGAATCAAAATAAGCTCAGACTGAATCCCACCAAGACTGGACTACTCTTACTCAGCCCTCATACCGGCCAACAGCTGGATGTGAATCTTGTTTTAGATGGGGTGGCGCTGCCCCCAGAGGAGCTTGTACGTGATTTGGGGGTCCTTTTGGACTCGCACCTCCTGCTTGAACAGCAGGTGGAGGCTGCAGCCAGAAGTGCCTTTGCCCAGCTCCATCTGATTCTTCAATTATGCCCTTACCTTGATCAGCAAGCATTAATGACAGTGAACCATGCCCTTGTTATCTCCTGCCTAGATTATTGTAACGTCCTCTATCTAAGGTTACCTTTGAGGACAATCGGAAAGCTACAGTGGGTCCAGAACGCAGCAGCTCAATACTCAAGCTACCCACATTCCCTTGCACAGTATGTAAGCTGGTGGTACTGTACTTCTCATTCAGCCACTACCAGTGACATGCTTTTATTTTCCATGTCAATCTTCTTCCAACATAACAGAAGTAACCTTTGGTGGTATTTAATTGCAACACAGCTTTCTTTGGCCACCTATGTATGTTTGAAGATCATTGTCAATATCTATACTGCTATATTGTTTCTGTACTATATAATGGCTTTCACTTATAATAGTTTGAATAGAGATGTCTTCCTTTTTGAATGCAAAATAGAATGCTTAGCAAGAAAAATACAATCTTTAAACAATCTGTCACATTGTCTTGAATGTGTTACAACCCTATACTGTCTCTGGAGTGTTGTGACTGACCTGTTTGACTCTTGATATGTATAAATAAACCTTTTTTTAAAAAAACACGCCCTCTTGAACAATGTTTGACCTGCTAATGTTTGTTGTAATATTCAAGAACAAAGGGGCTGTTCAGAAAATTATGCTTTGTCAAGGTTTAGCAACTCCTTGTCCTCTGTATAATCCTGTGCCTAACCATTTTTCAGTGTTTGTATCTGTTTTCAAAGGCAGATCAGTTTGTCCGAGTGTTCTAACATGACTTTTTATTAAATCTTTCTCCTTTTGACATGAATGGAAAATGTAGTATTGTGAAAGTAGGTAACTTTCCTCTTCTTGTGAATTGCCAGTGCTTATGCACATAAATAGAGTTGCTTGTATGTGTCATTGATAGCTGTATTGTTCCTTTAATGGGAGATAAACCTCCCTTCAGGAGGCACAGGTGGTTGCTAGGGGAAGCACTAGCTCCTTCCTGAAGATCCGTAGCCCAAGCTTCTGCCACAGAGGAGCGTTATTTGCTATTTCTCTTTCCTAAAGAAGCAAACTGCATGACTCCACAGGCTACACCCAAATTTGGACTCTGACCAAAATTGGCCTGTGCAGTGAATAAACCTCCTATTATGTCGGGAAAGTGACGCTCACACCATTTTTTCCTACCTAAGGAGAACTTGGTTGTAATATCATGACTTGCCTTTTAAACTTCCCCTTTAACTCTTCTCAGTAAGGATGTTGGACAAAGTATGGATCTGTGCAGAACGGTGAAAATGGCTGATGGCACCGACTGTGTCTCCAACTCCCTCTTGTTTCTCTGATAATTTTTCTAGGCCTGCAGTAAGTGTGTGGTTCCCATTCCACCAAACAGAAGACAATGGCTGTATTGTCCCGATGCTCATTCTAGGCTGTGGGACAGGGAGGGTTTTAAGATTTCTGAGAGATATTGTAGAAATCAAACTAATTGCAGTTTTTCTGAGTACAGTCTGAATAGCTGTCTAGCTCACCATTGAGCAACCTTGCCAATTCCTTTTAAAGCTTGATGCAGTGTTTGTGCTTTCTTCCCACTCCTCTCCTTTCTTCTTCCTCCTCTTCCACCTGCTGGAAGTTTTTCACACCTGGCTTTTAGTTCACATCTCCCCTGGAATGGAGGTGTGCATTCACATATTAGCCAAATTTACCCTAAAGTCCCTGCGAGCACTCGTGGAGCACTTCACACACAATTTGGATTTTTTCATTGCGTGTTAGAGTGTCACCAGATTTATATTCAGGGTAAAAAAAAATCCCTTTTTGCGTCTTTTTTGGGTGGTGGGGGCACAACTTCAAATTCGCAGTAAGCCTCGCAGTAAATGTGCGGTAAAGCCTGCTGTCCGGGAAAGCTCCTGGATTCTGTTCAGTATCAGTGGGAAGAGGAGTTGTGAGCTTTAAAGCAGCAGCAAAACGCCACCACACCATTTTCTCAAAAGAAAAACGTTTTTGCTCTAATATAACATGTGGAACATATTGCACACTTGCTCTAATACAAATATGCAGTACATATCCTAACAGGGGCGTAACTATAGTAGGGCAAGGGGAGACAGTTGTCTGGGGGCCCACTGCCTTGGCCCCCCCAGAGGCAAGTCACATGACTGACTCCCCCAGCCGCACACCCACCTGGGCTTCCTTCAGTTGTATTCATCCTCCGAAATTGTTGTGAGTGTTAAGACCTGGAGCTACCAGAACCGCATGTCTTTTTCTAGTACCATTAAATGACTTGCATCGTCCACAATTTACAAAACCTTAAAAAAAAAAATTAGGATAATGTTCTATTGTGGCACATAGGTTATATATAGATATAATTTTACTATGCTTTTTGTTACCATTATTCAGCCTCATTTAAGATTTCTTTACTTCATGAGCTGAGCTTCAGTGAGCGGGGGGCCCATTTTAAAATCCTGTCTCTGGGCCCACTCCAACCTTGCTACTCTGTATCCTAATCTTGTAACCCTGTATCCTAAGCTGCTGGTGTTCTGCTGAGCTGAATGTAACCCACCACATGTATGGCTCCTAGACCGCAAGTGGAGCAGGGGCATTGTTGAGCAGCTGGTGGACTGCAGTACGTAGCTTGTAGGCTGTGTGCAGACCTGGTTTAGATAATGGTCACCCTCCCCTCTTGAACTTAAGGAGGGATTTGCCCGTTCCATTTCAGTTCATTGTTGCCTCTTTTGGGGAGGGGATGCAATGACGGTGAGACCTCCCACATAACTGCTCTACCTTTTGGAGGACTTCCATGGGCGTGGACAACTCTCATTGCTTAAGGAGCAGATACAGCTTTGATCTTTCTGCAGATGAGTACGTATGATGTTGGAGGGTGTTCACTGTAGACTTCCCTGCTTTTCTTGCTGCGATGCGACCATGTTGTGGAAAGGCTTGGGGAACTGTAGGGTAAAGGATCTCATGTCCAGTATATTGGCATGCAGCTTTGTGGAATCAAATAGGTTAACCTGAGTTGACTTGATTAATGGCATTTGCTCACTTGTGTGTTAGTACTTTGAATCTCTTATTGCACATCAAGCAGGGCATGAAGTGTCCTGGATGTAGCTTAAATGTCTCTGGTACTGGGATAGGCAACCTTAGCTCTCCAGCTATTGTTGTACTACAACTCGCATTGATCATCCCCAGCCACAATAAATTGTGTCAAGTTGCCTACCTACCCTGTAGTAGGCATTTTACTTTTAGATGTGTCACAATATCAATATAGACTTGCTCTTCCTACCAGTTCTGAGGATGTGTTATTTTTGTCATGCTGTGGCTAGCTAATCAATACCTTCCGTACATATTGTCGTATTAAGTGCCTTTGAGAGCAACAGGGTCAATGCTCTTGGCTCAACAAAATGGATTGGCTTTCATTTTAAAGTTGCCTTTTATTCATAGATAACACAATATTAGACAGCTTATTTGATGCTGTGTACTTAAATTTCCAATTAACAGATTATTTGTGCATTCCCAGGGGAGGGAATGCACAGTCTTTCTACTCCACTTTTTTGTGGTAGATGAATTACACTTACAGGGCATGCATATGTGCAGCTGTCTGTGGTGATCTACATGCAATGGGGAGATGTGTGTGAGTCAAAGACTTACTTATGCGCTCCACCATACATTGAGGTACTGTGCAAACTGGCCCTAAAATGAACCTCTTAACAATCTGTTAAAATAGGCTGCACAGAGAAGAGGGGAGGAGAATAACAAACTGGAGAGTTGTGGTAAGAGAACGTAACTCATGCATCTTCTTAAATTTCAAAAGCCTGCTTAACATAGGATTTAAGGGTCCCCTCCCCCCGACAAAATCTTATAATTGCTTGAGATGTTTCAAAGATTGGTTAATGTGAGATTCCTTATGAAATACTTTTTTTAAAATGTACATTTTAACAAAGATAAATGCTTTAAGTTTTTCTTGTAACTTTTTTTGCACCCACAACAGTGCATGTGCAATGAAAAGTAAGCAATTTCCACAATTTCCACCCTCCCTGCAGCTCCCAGAGCTGTAATAATCTTGCAGATAACTAAAGAGAAAAAAAGCTACTACTGTTCAGATCTTAACAAAGTGGATCCTAGAATGAACTCTGTTTCCTTGCATCAAATCAAACTAAATTCCAACACAACTATTGAACAAAGGTGCAGTCTTGAATTACAAGTTCCAGTGGGTAACCAGT
Organism: Hemicordylus capensis; assembly: GCF_027244095.1. Lineage (NCBI taxonomy): Eukaryota > Metazoa > Chordata > Lepidosauria > Squamata > Cordylidae > Hemicordylus > Hemicordylus capensis. The sequence continues at coordinate 15,031,042 of NC_069666.1, read as the reverse complement.
ATCCACAGAGCTGTGTGGTATGAAAAGTTAGTGGAATAAATTCTCTCCCTCTCACTCTTCCCCTTGTAACTAGAAAAGCCACTCTGCCCATGCACTGTTGAATACTGTGCTGTGTTGGTGACTTCAGTGAGAGGAGGGGGTCCTGGAAATGGCATGAAGATGCTTTCTGCTAGTAGATGGAGCAGATATGTTCTCTACGCTTTTCGTCTCCTTGCAACCACCAGTGCAGTGCATCATGCCATTATGGAGGGTCCTTTGATCCTCAGGAATGGTTTTTCTGGGGACTGTAGGAACCAGGGTAGCAACAAAAAAAATTGCATGGGCTAACTCTTCAGTCCACATGCTCTGCTGCTGAGGATCTGACCCCCACAACTTGAGAATAAACCATTCAAATTTCTTAAGTATTACTTAAACCTGAGCTGCTATTCCAGATTTTTTCCAACTTGATACATGTCTTTAAAAACTTCCTGTCTGTAAATTAAAAGTCTTGATGGCTCTTTCGAACCTTCTCAATGTCTTGAATGTCTCCAGGAGCATTTTCAGAGGAGGTTTTTATCTTGGAGTGGAGAGTGTGCATTTGAACACCAACTGGATTCACACTGAACTCCGTTTCAGTTATTGGGGAGCACTTCACACACTATTCGGGTTTTTCACTCCATGTTAGAGCCTAGCTCGATTTATGTCTAGGGTTAAATAATCCACTTTTTGTGTTGATTCTTTTGGACAGATTCAGACTTGCAGTCAAGTTTGCTGTCTGGGAAAGCTCCAGGTTTTGTTTTTGTTTTTGTAAGTGAATGTCTGATCTGTTCCCTGAAAAACTTGCTGATCAAATGTGTAAATTTTGATACCTTGTTAACCACACAACACAATGCAAGATACATGTTGTTTAGGATCCTGAGGGCCATCTGAGTTGGCTGTTGGTTACCTGCTTTTGCCCAATCCTGGAGGGTAGCCTTTAAATAGTGAAGAATTTAGAGTAGTGTTTTTCATTGTAAGGCCTGGGGGCCAGTGGTGGACCCATCAACCCAAAGTGAGGCTCCCTGATTAATTGTTTATTGGGCCTGTGTGAATTTTCAGCTAAAGCTTGAATGCTCTGGCACTATACAAAGAAGACCATTCTCACCATGAAGTGCTGCACTTTGCTCAGCATGAGAGGGGGCGGGGTTTGTTTTAAGGGAAACTGAGTCCTCTTGAGCTCTTGAACCATCTTGGAGGTGTGCACAGAGTGCTGGGAAGTATAGCCACATTGCTACAGAAGTGTGTAGCTCTGTGGGGAAGTGTTGCCCACGGAGCTCTTAAGAGATGGCACAATCTCTGTTAAACCACTGAGAAAAGCACAGTACTGTGTAGGGGTCAGCACAGTGGGAAATGGCTCTTGTATCAAGGTTTCTTACCAAAGTGGCCCCCACTTGGAAAATAGTGAAGATCACTGCTTTAGAGCTTTTCTGTGACACTTGGGACAGAGCTGTGTGTCTCTTGCCAGGTGCTACCTTTAAGCAGTCACTTTAGCTCTAGTGGCCTAAGGCTCTCTCTGTACCTGAAGAGGCACATTAGGACTAGATTGCTCAGTAGTGTGTGACCTGAATCAAATACTGTTAAGCAAGATTCAAACTCCCTGCATTGTTGAGATCTCTCTCTCTCTCTCTCTCAGTGTGCATTTGCACCAGTATTAAAATGCTGACTTTTTGGTATATCACCTACTTGTGAACTAGGGATTTGTGAATTGATTCGAATCTGGCTGATTCGAGCGATTCAAATTGGAATCAAATCACCCTTAAAAGGGTGATTAGATTATAAGTCAAATTGAATCAATCTGAATCAATTCAACCTGTATTGGGGGAGGAAGGGGGGAGAGCCTCCTTTCAGCATTATCTTTAAAAAGAAAGAGGCGCTGGGAAATTATCTTTTGATGTGCAGCACCCACAGCAGGATGGGGGGGCAGCAACCCGCCCTGTGCCACCATCCGGCTGTGGCCTGCTGGCCACTGCTTTTTAAAATAAGAGGTGTGGAAGCGCCATTGAACCACTCCTGAGAGCAGTAACTGCAGAGCGTGCAGCTGTGTGGAGGCAGTGACCCAACGCATCATCCATCCCTCCCTGTGGCCCACCGGCCACTCACACAGGGTTATGCCTTTAAATGCTCTCTGTGTACCCTAACCTGTTTCGGGTTGATTCGATTCAAGTTTGAATGGAGACAGCACGTTTGGATTCGAACTCAAATTGAATTGAGATTTTTCAATTGATGCACGTCCCTAGTGTGAACTAGTGCTTGCTGTAAGTCTAGACAACTCAAGCATACTGCCCTGAGCCATTTTTGGAAGGGTGGTATATAAATCAAATAAACAAAATAAATAATAAATAAGCATACTAGAAACACATTCTTCTACACTGCATGTTAGATGCATGCGAAGTAGTAATTAATGCCAAAGAAAATGCAAAGTGGATATTATCGCATCCATTTTGACTTTATTCTGAAAAGTTCTGTTAAGTCTACAATTTAGCACAACATAACTGTGCTAGGGCTTCTCAAACGCCTATCCAGCATTGCTTGTCATGAGACCCAAGTCTTTGTTGCCTTGGAAACAAGTCTTTTAGTAGCTTCAGATCTCCATTCAGGGCAGAGCTTCACAGGGTGACCTTGAGCCAGTTGCTCTTTCAGCCTAACCTACCTGATAGGGTTGTTGTGAGTGAGAGAAAGAGCAGGGAGTGGGAACCATGTTTACTGCCCTGAGTGCCTGAGAGGAAGGGCAGGATTAAACTGTATCTAATGGTAGTTCTAGCGAAGTGAGTGTGTGTGTGTGTGTTTCCTTTTCTGTAACTAAACTCTCGTGAATCGTAAACTTTCATTTAAATTTTGTAATCATCAGAAATGCTTGCAACTCAGTACCAGTGAAACAGAATGCAAATGAGGCCCGCAGTGTTTCACAATGGGGGGTTGTGTGATAGAAACATAAAACAAGGGAATTTGTTACATTATGCATCTGCAGGAATCAAGTATCTCAGTGTAATTTATGAAGAGCACTGCCAGCTGCTGCTTTATCTACTGAGGGCTGCTGAATTTTAATTCCTTATTCTAGTTTAGATGGGACTTGTACTGTAACAGTGAGTACTCTGTGTGTTCCTTGTGAAACTTGTTTGCCACAAGGGGTGCCCATTATTTAAAAGCTCAGTTTCGAGCTATTGTGTATGGCGGGGGTACAAACGCTTCAAAACTTACCCTGAAGAATAGGTTTTGAAATGGTATACTACCTTACTTGATCAAGCAGTATTAAAGGATTACTCTCTGCTAATATGTTCTGGTCTTTATGACATGTTCTGGTCATCATCTCACCTAAACTCAGTGCAGAACTTGGATACTGACTGTGAATCTAGTTCTGGTAACAAATGGCTCATCTTCTTTTAAAGCCAATAACTCTTGAACTCCCATACCAGTCTAGCAAACTGATCAACAGCACCTATCTATTGTCCCTCCCTACATGGAACCTTTAGGCTAAAATATTTCACATTCGGAATGATCCTAGTACGGTCAGGATATAAAACTTGCTTCCCCCCACCCCATATTTCTTTAAAAATGGATTCTCATCCAAAGAACTGTGAGCAGAAGGAGAAAACGTGTTATTACTCTTTTGTGAACTCTTGTGCAAGTTTTGGCTGGAAACTCATGGCAATGCAGTGCCACAGTGCACCTGGGGTTTCATTTCAATATGAGAAACCACATGAATAAAGAAAATATAGGCTGTAGTATATTTGATTGATTAATGCTGGCAAGTCGGTATCGACTTTTAGCGACCACATAGATAGATTCTCTGCAGGATGATCTGTCTTTGACTTGGCCTTTAAGGTCTCTCAGTGGTACATTTATTGCTGTTGTAATCATTGCTGCGTCCATTCACCTTGCTGTGCATGCCTGTGTCACGCGCTGGGGCAGCTGGTAGATGTTCCTCCAGTGCTCGGAAATATCTGGGAGGAACGCCGGGATTATGGAGGTAGCAGCGAGTTGGAGGAGGAGCAGGTATGAACCTGCTCTTCTCCTTGTCAAGCGGCTGTGGAAGCCTCATTTTTAAAGGGATTGTGCTGGTGATTTGTATGCCGAATCGCATTTTGGCACATCCCTGCAGAACGTAGACTATACTGAGCTGGATGGACCAATGGTTTGACTCAGAAGAAGGCAGCTTCCTCTGTGTTTAAAACAAACAAACAACCTTGCCAGGCAATCAGTGCAAAAGGGAAGGACTTGCATTGCCTGGTGGAGTGAGATAGCCATGTCTTACTGGTGACTACTGGCTACCAAACCCAGCCAACTCCTGCTACATCCACAAAGAGGCACCTTTTAAAGTGTGATGGCTCTCCTGTGTCTAGCATGGGAAGAGCAACTAGCCCAGCATAGCACATCTTGAGTGACTCTTGCTGGTATCTCTTGTGTTGGTCTTTTTCTTCAGATTGGAAGCCCCTTTGAGACAGGGAACCTGTTGTAATCTCTGCTATGTGAACTGCTTTGTGAACTTCTGTTGAAATCAGTATGTAGATATCCTTACCCAGGACTGCAGAAATCCACTAGTCATCTATTCTGTAACAAGTGAAAAATGATGCCTAATGAGTGAAAAAAAAGTCCTGATGAGCAATGTGCCGACATAGCTTGACGAGTTAAATCATTTGTCTGGCTGATAAACTGAACCAACATTTCTTCATCCCTGTCAATAATAATTGAGAGCCCATGTTTAATATTTTGTAAATGCTATTTGAAGGTGAATAGTAGATCAGCCTTCTTGTGCACACAGATTTCAAATATAGGAAGCAATGCCAGTTTCCCTATAATATATAATCAAACTCTATTTGCTTTTCCGCTTTTGCCACATGTTGCTAAAATAAATTCTGCTGCTGTCAGCTAGATTTCCACCCCCCTCCCATGTTACTGGATTAAATTAAAATGTATCCATCCTGCTGAGGGACACAGAAGGGCATTTTTACAACATATACTTTAATAAAGGAAGATTGTGTGACTTTCGTAGCAAAATAATTGTAAAGATTGTGAGACCATTTCTCATTAATGATTGTGGGGCCAATTCTCCTGAACATTTACATGCACAGCAAGTGTTATGTTATATAAGAGTGGCTGGGTGTTTTGAATGTCGTTCAGTCTCAACTCACACTCTGGATAAGCAAATATTGATGGTTGATGCTGAATTCCCCTGCTCTTATCAGGAATTGAGAGTCATCTTCCATAACCAGTTACCGTATATTTTGGATCTGCTCAAATACTTTGAGACTGAAGAATACTTTTAGGCATAAAAGTATTCATTTGGCTCTTCTATGAAAACTTCTCCAAAAGGTGGCTTCAGCCAGTGGTGTCGGGTGGCAGGGACACTGTCCTCTTACTTGTTTTCCTCCAGGGCCTCAGCAGGTCTTTTTGCTTTCTAACTGCAAATATGCTGCTCTTGCTGTTCCAACAGTTCACTACTTAACTGAATATCAGCCTACAATTGATTTTATTACCATTTTATACCATTCTTCCTGTATCTTGTTACAAGGAGTGTCCTCCGCCCTTTGTGGATTTCACTCACAACAATGGAAATCAAAGTTGGACGAAAGCAAGCATTTTGCTACTTTAAAGCTGCTGGAGGTAGAATTCAGATAGAAAATAATTCTGAATTGGTCATGTCAAAAGAGAATATGTATAGTATTGTGATATGATAATGCAAGGTATATAACTTTCAAAAGGAATAATAAAGCTAACGGATGATTTTGTATTGTTGTTGTTGTTATTATTATTATTATTATTATTTTATTACTAATAATTTATTTATTTCTTCAATCTATGTACATGGTATTTTATAAATAAGCACAGGTCCTTGGCTTGCCCCAAGGGATTTACAAGCTAGACAGAACTTTAAATGTGTTGGTAAGCTACTTTCTGAGTGTACTGGTGCTCTTATATATAATAGGGTGTCTTGGTCTCTCTTAGATACTTTAGATGAATACTTCGAATATGAAGCTGAGGAGTTCCTCGTCAATTTGGCCTTGCTGATTACTGAAGGTAGAACACCAGAGTATTCTGTGAAGGGTAGGACTGAAGGCTTCCACTGCCCTCCAGCACAATCAAGTCAGCCAACCACAACTAAGCATGAATGCAGTGACAAATTGGCCCAGGTATGAAAGATATTTTTTTCCATTGTTGCCTACAGTTTGTCTAAACTGGTTCTTGCAGTAAATTAAATGGCAAATGCTTTATAATACTGCGAGTGTAGGATTTGATCCTTGAAAATACCAACATGTTTAGATTTTGCTAAAATGCTTTAAATATATATGGTTTGATAACATGCCTGTTTCAAAGGCAAAAGAGTGTAGGATGAAAACAGTTGTTACTAATATCAGAATAAATTCCCCCCCTAACTGTTGAAACTTCTAGACGTTGGGTGCTGGGAAGATTAAATGCACAACAGTTCCCGAGCTTTAGATGATAAATCTTCCTTAATAGGGAGAAAATGTACTCATATCCTAGAATTAATATTTCCCCCAAAATGTAGAGAAACTGTTGGAATACCAGAAAATGAAACAGAATTAACCGGCAGTGTTAATGGCGTATCCATTGGCCATGTTGTTATGGCAAATGTGATTAAATTTCAGCACTTGGGGTTTTAGGAGAAAAGTGGTGTATAAATAGTTTTTGTCGTCGTCGTAGTTTATCATTGTTAAGCTACCTCTAGTTTCATCTAGCCACTGCATTTGGAAAGTTGCAGCATTTGAATATGGGACTGGCCATATTGCCCTTAAGGTACTATGGACTATAGAAAGTAGCATGCTTTAGTCAACATCAGTTGTATGAACTGCAAATGTCTCTGGAAGGACTTTGAAGAGGTGGCCTCACTCAAGATCAAATACATATCATGACCCTTCCCCACCTGCACCCCCTTCCTGGCTACATATTACAGTTGTGCATAGAAAGCTGTCTTAAACTGAGTCCAACCACTGGTCCACTGAGCTCACTACTGTCTACACTGACTGGCAGAGACTTTCCAAGGTTTCAGGCAGGAATCTTTCCCAGCCCTACCTGGAGATGACAGGTATTGAAACAGGGACTTTCTGTATGCCAAACAAATGCACTCCCACTCCCATCCCCATTGTAATAATTCTTTGAGGGTAGAGGAAGAAATAAACATGCAGAATTGGGCTTAGATCAGTTTATTATGTTTGTGCAGAGGAAGAAGATTTAAATCTAACGTTGTGGTGTTTGGTTCTTTTGTTCAAGTGCCGTCAAGCTAGGCGCACTAGGTCCGAGGTTATGTCTCTGTGGAAAAACAATATTCCTATCATGGTTGAAGTGATGCTGCTTCCAGACTGTTGCTATAGTGATGAAGGGCCCACCACAGAAGGGAATGACTTAAATGATCCTGCAGTCAAGCAAGATGCACTGTTATTAGAAAGGTGGATTTTGGAACCAGTTCCACGGCAGTAAGTTTGTGTATAATATTAATCTAAACTCTGTAAGGTTCCTGCATGCTTTCAGAACAGCAGGCTGGTGTGTATGTTGTGTGTGTGGTTTTTTTTGGACTTGCTGTGGAACCAGTATGTTTTTCTTTAAGGAAGATAGTGTTTTAAAGTTGCTTATTTTTCTACAGCATATACGTAATTATTCACCATGGAAAAAATGGCACATTCCAGCTATGTGTACTAATGATTTGTTTGGAAGAGTTATCTGTGACAATGACTTTAGCAAGAACGTATGCCTAACATTTTCATAAAATGCTTAATTTGAAATATATTGTGGATACGCTGGAACTAAGAAAGCAAACTTGACTTTGCTATATAGTACTGCCCTTGTGTAGTTTTTACTGTGCATTGAACCAAGCTCCCTTGCAAGATGTTTAGAAAAAAATTAATTGGAGAATGGGAAAGAGTTACTTGCAACAAAAGTAATTGTTTGTGGGGAAGGGAACAGCATTTTCTCATTGGTTTGTTCTGCATCATGTTTTTCATGAATACCTACTTGTTTCTCTTTTGATATATTTTTAGAAGTGGTGATCGATTTATTGAAGAGAAGACTCTCTTATTGGCTGTCCGCTCTTTTGTATTTTTTTCTCAGTTAAGTGCTTGGTTGAGCGTTTCACATGGAGCAGTCCCTCGTAATATTATCTACAGGTAGGTTTCAAGCAGAAATTACCGTCCAGTTCTTAGCAAACACTGGGTGACGTGAAAGAACCCTTTATATGGCTGCTCTTGTTTTATTAATCTTCACGGCCTCCTTTTGAGATAGCTTGAAGAAAATTAATTTTAAAATTCTTAAAATATTTATGTTAAATATTTGTGCTCCTTGTTGTATGCTGAAGACCCAGGAAAGCAGACAGTGGCTGATATACAGACTAAATTACTCATTAATAGTCCCACTGAAATGAATGGGATACTAGTGAGCCCGAGCGCAGAGCATCTGTGCCTCTAGTTGGGACCAGCTGCCCCCTCCCCCACACGCTGGCATGCCCAGCTTTCTAGCTGGCCAGCCAGCCGACTGGCTGCTCCCACACCCTGCAGTTCCCCTGTTCCAGGCCGTTCCACCACTACCTCCCGCCTCCTCCTGCCGGTGGCCAGGCTAGGCTGGCCTGCCACCACTTCCCCCGCGGCTTCGCCTGCTGGCCGTCCTCCCTTCGCCTGTCCTCCCCCCCAGGGTGGTGGGGCTTTGCCCGCTACCCGTCCTCCTCCTCAGGCCAGCAGGGCTTTGCCCGCCAGGTGTCATCCTCTCACCACACGTTGTCGTCCTCAGGGCAGCGGGGCTTTGCCATCCTCCTCCCCCTGCCCGTCTTCCTCAGGGTGGCAACGGTTGCTGGTGCTCTCGAGATGCGTGTCTGGAACTCTTGCTCGTGTCTCCCCCTCTGTCAGCCAATCGCCTTCTTTCTGCCACATTCCCACACATCCTGTCCTGGAGAATTAATTATATAGATGTTAGTCATGACTAACTTGTGTATATTACAATACGATAATTATATATGTGGATATAAATACAATAATTATATAAGTGAATATAACTGGAAAAGGAACAGAAATCCCTTAAGCATAACTTTAACATAATGAAATACAACCTATCTAGAAAAAAGTGGGGAGGGGAAACACCTTCTTCTAAGGATATGTAACTTGTTTTCAAAGCATAAACAATTCATTAAAACCTGACCAAATAACTGAAAATTCCTCTTCTGGACCTTTTAAAAAAAAACAAAAACATTTATATCCCGCTCTTCTTCCAAGGAGCCCAGAGCGGTGTACTACATACTTATATTTCTTCTCACAACAACCCTGTGAAGTAGGTTAGGCTGAGAAAGAAGTGACTGGCCCAGAGTCACCCAGCTAGTATCATGGCTGAATGGAGATTTGAACTCAGGTCTCCCCGGTCCTAGTCCAGCACTCTAGCCACTACACCACGCTGGCTGGTTTTCATTGCGGGGGGACCCTAGTTCAAATGCAGACAAGGAACATATGTCAGTTATCCAAAACTGCAGTTCAGGAGTAAATCTGTCAGTCCAGTTTTATAATCCTTTTGGCGACCTCCCCACCCCCACCCCCACCACGAAGAATCCACAATTTTGATATAATGCTAGATTCCATATGCTGTGGATGTACTCCAACAAAACATGAACGTCCTTGACAGGCAATTATTTCTGCAATGTCATGTTAACAACCTTATGGATTTCAAGCCAGAATGGCACAATAACCAGACAGGACCAAACTATATATGTAAGTGTACCCTCATACAGATTATAGCTCCAACATCTAGAAGTTTGCAACCATACTGTGTTAAAACATTCTCTGAGGTGTCCAATAAACACGAAATGAACGTTTCTGCTGTATTAGGCTGAGTAACTTACTTTGGATGTTGGCCAACAATTGTATTGCAAGAGATGGTTCTGCATTAACACTTCCATTTACTTTGTGTTTAATTTTTCAGAGTAAGTGCTGCACATGTAGATCTGCAATGGACATTTTCCCAAATGCCAACTGAGCATTTTTTCCCTGTACCTAATGTTTCTCACAATGTGGCCTTGAAAGTCAGCGTCCAGTCTTTGCCTAGACAATCTAACTATCCAACCTTAACCTGCAGTATTCATACCAATCTTGGCTTCTATGAAAAGAGATTAGAAGAGCGTAATGTGCATCCGCACTGTAATTCCATCAGGTCAGAGCAATGCAATGTACCCACCTCACCGCGTGTATGCAGCAAACTGATGTGGAGTGAAGGTATGCTCGGTGCAAAAAAAGGCCCTGAGTTTAGTACAACTGTCAGAAACCTGAAACTGTATCCATCATCTGGACTTGTATCTGACTTTGGGGCATCAGAACCTAAAGTTCAATGCTATACAGCTGCTGTTGACAGTAAGAAGCTATCGCAAGAAACATCAGAGAGGTCTTTAAAGTCTTTTTGTTTAACAGATTCCCATATACATAATGGCTACCCTTCCCGTCAGTCATTAGGAGAATCTATTCCTTTGATAGGCTCTCTCCTCCAAGAGCGGCATGAAGTGATAGCAAGGATTGCCCAACATTTGATTCACTGTGATCCAGCAACATCACCTGTTATGGGGCGACCATTCAACACGAATGAAACAGGTTTGGTAAACTCAAAGGTTCTACGGAGTGCATATGAAGATGAAAACTTGCTGAAGAAAGGAAAGGAATTGTCCTCTAGTTCTGTTGCTAACTCTGAGCTTACTTCATCAGAAAACACCAATGTAGGAAAAGCCCAAGTAATACCAGAAACACCATCATCCGATCCCCATGTTCTGATGAACCAGTGCTCCCGCCAAACTACAGAGGAAACAAACCTGCTGATAAGTTCTTTACTTCAAGAGCGGCAGGAAGTTATAGCAAGAATTGCCCAGCATCTAATTCACTGTGATCCACCAATGCCACATGGTCCTCCTTCTGTGTTTAATGTGCAAGAAATTAGTCCAGTTAATCCAAAGGTTTTTCATAGTTCGTCTGAAGATGACAACCTGCTAAAGAAAGGCAAAGCTTCAGATTCTTTCTCTAATTCAAGACTGACTTTATTGGAAGATAACCAAAAGACAAAAGGCAAAATACCAGCAACCCCTTTGAATTATTTGAAATACGATGCTGATTTGAAGGTATCTCCAAAGTCCCAAACGAGACGAAAACTGCTGCTAGCAGAGCCCGTTGAAGTAGTCCAAAATACATTTCAGCAGTCTCCTACCAATAGAAATAAGCGTCCCTTAACTTGCATGAACCAACTGCATAGCAAAGAAGATAATATATTGGAATTTGCAGATAGATTGGAATCAGTACTTCCTGGTTATCCCTACAAACCTCAAATGGCAAAGAAAGGTATTGCCAAGCAGTGTTCACATTTCAACAGTAGTGATGAACTGATTTGCACAGATAAACTTAAGGACAGAACAACCGTTAGTGAAAACAGCAACAAAGACTGTTTAAACAATCCTCAGTTGGTTCAGTCCAAAATACTTGAACATATTAATGTGACTGTAACGCAGGCTCCTGACAGTTTGCACAAAAATGAGGTTAAGCGTTTAAATAAAGACTCAAAGCAACCAAATATTTGTGAACAAAATTCCCAGCTTACTAGTATTGAAAACTATTTGCATAAAGACAATGAAAGCTTCAAATGCAAAAATAAGCAAGATAAAGTGAAAAATGCACACGATGAGAATGAAGACCCAACAGACCATGAAGTACAAAAGCGTTGTCCGAAGAAGCCAGTAGAAGACTGCTTGGTTCTGTATGAACAAAAGAAGACTGTGGAGACGTTGGTGAGTGGTAGTGAATAGATGCCAATATGTTTGTTTAATTTCAGTACTACCATTCCCCCTAAATGTACTCAAGGTGATTTACCAAAAAAATCCTTCCTCTTGTCCTTTAGTTTAGTAGATGCCTCAGGGACACCTCCAGTTGTAGCTGTTTGTTGGCAAAATGGCAGCACCCAGAGTAATAGGAATTCTTATTTTTCTCTTAACCACTTTGAGAACTTTGAAAAGCGTTCTATCAGTATTCATAATAAAAACCATTGTTCTTTGCTGCAAACAGAATATGGTGCTGTGTCAGAGGCAGGATAGATAAGTGCCTGAACTGCAGCTGAGTGCCTGAATTGCCTTCGCCTTGAGTGCAGCAGCTTCAGTATGGTAGATGCTTGCGGGAGAGATCCATGCTCCAGTTGGAGTTGGTTCTATGTGCAGTGGCTGGGTACCTGGCTGCTGCTTTCTTCCTCCTGATCACAGTGGCTTACAGGATGGCAGGTGCAGAATCCAAGGGAAAGAGTTGCAGTATGCAAGGACATAGGAACATAGGAAGCTGCCATATACTGAGTCAGACCAGCGGTCCATCTTGCTCAGTATTGTCTACACAGACTGGCAGCGGCTTCTCCAAGGTTGCAGGCAGGAGTCTCTCTCAGCCCTATCTTGGAGATGCTGCCAGGGAAGGAACTTGGAGCCTAGATGCTCTTCCCAGAGCGGCTCCATCCCCTAAGGAGAATATCTTGCAGCGCGCACACTTCTATTCTCCCTTTCGTATGCAACCAGGGCGGATCTTGCTTAGCTTAAGGGGACAAGTCATGCTTGCTACTACAAGACCAGCTCTCTTCCCATAAGGCAGTGGAATGCAATTGGGAATATCAACAGTTTAATGAAATAGATATTACGTACAGAGAGGCAAGACTGCTTTTTCAGTGCTCTTGCTGCTGGCTGTTTATTAGCCCCGCCTCTACTCCAGGACTGGAATACAAGTAACTAAAGCCCCATTCAAAAGCTGGTCTGGATTGAGGGATGGATTTGCCAAAAACACCACAGCAGGCTAACACCTTTTGGAGTCTCCTGAAATCCTTATACTTTATATATTTTAGTCAAAAGCATTTTAATGTTCTTTCAATGCCTGTAGATTCTTGATGGGGTTTTGCCAATATGTATAGAAAGTAATAACTTGGATTACCCACTCTGGTGTATTCTAAAATATTAGAACCTAAGAACAGCCCTGCTGGATTAGGCCCAAGGCCCATCTAGTCCAGCATCCCGTTTCGCACAGTGGCCCACCAGATGCTGCTGGAAGCCACAGGCAGGAGTTGAGGGCATGCCCTCTCTCCTGCTGTTACTCCCCCGCAGCTGGTACTCAGAGTCACCCCGCCCCCGAGGCTGGAGGTAGCCTACAGCCCTCCGACTAGTAGCCGTCAATAGACCTCTCCTTCATGAAGTTATCCAAACCCCTCTTAAAGCCATCCAGGTTGCTGGCTGTCACCACATCTTGTGGCAGAGAATTCCACAAGTTGATTATGCATTGTGTGAAAAAGTACTTCCGCTTGCTGGTCCTAGATTTCCTGACAATCAATTTCATGGGATGACCCCTGGTTCTAGTGTTATGGGAGAGGGAGAAGAATTTCTCTCTATCCACTTTCTCCACACCATGCATGATTTTCTAGACCTCTATCATGTCTCCCCGCAGTCATCTTTTTTCTAAACTAAATAGCCCCAGGTGTTGTAGCTTAGCCTCATAAGAAAGGTGCTCTAGGCCCTTGATCATCTTGGTTGCCCTCTTCTGCACCTTTTCCAGCTCTACAATGTCCTTTTTTAGATGTGGTGACCAGAATTGTACGCAGTACTCCAGGTGTGGCCGCACCATAGTTTTGTATAAGGGCATTATAATATTAGCAGTTTTATTTTCAGTCCCCTTCCTAATGATCCCTAGCATGGAATTGGCCTTTTTTACAGCTGCCGCACATTGAGTTGACACTTTCAACGAGCTGTCCACCACGACCCCAAGATCCCTCTCCTGGTCAGTCACCGACAGCTCAGATCCCATCAGCATATACTTGAAGTTGGGGTTCTTCGTCCCAATGTGCATCACTTTACACTTGCCAACATTGAACCATATTTGCCACTTTGTCGCCACTCACCCAGTTTGGAGAGATCCTTTTGGAGCTCTTCACAATCAGTTATGGATTTCACTACCCAAAAGAGTTTGTATCATCTGCAAATTTGGCCACCTCGCTGCTTACCCCTGCTTCTAGATCATTTATGAATAAATTAAAAAGCACCGGTCCCAGTACAGATCCCTGGGAGACCCCACTTCTTACTTCCCTCCATTGCGAAAACTCTCCATTTATACCTATCCTCTGTTTCCTGTCTTTCAACCAGTTAGCAATCCACACATGTACTTGTACTCTTATCCCATGACTGCTAAGTTTCCTCAGGAGTCGTTGATGAGGAACTTTGTCAAAAGCTTTTTGGAAGTCCAGGTATACAGTGGACCCTCGACTTACGAACTACTCGACATCTGATGTTTTCGACTTACGAACGACAAAAATGGCCGCACGCTTACGAATTTTTCAAGCTACGAACGGAAACCGTTGGCGGTTTAGATGCGGCTTACTCGACTTACGAATTTTTTTAAACCTCCGTGGGTGCGCTTTTCGACTTACGAAATTTTCGACCTCCGAACGTGCATTCAGAACGGATTAACTTCGTAAGTCAAGGGACCACTGTACTATGTCAACACCTTGATCCACACACTTGTTGACACTCTCAAAGAATTCCAAAAGGTTGGTCAGGCAAGATTTACCTTTGTGGAATCCATGCTGGTTCACTCCCAGCAGGGCCTGTTCTTCTATGTGCTTTACAATTTTACCCTTGAGGATAAAATTTTGTCTTTTCCAGAAACATACACCACAGAGCTATAAGCAAAGAGGATGCCCCAGTTCTCAAGAGAAAGCACCTGAACTCCACAGTGTCCCTTCCCTTTTATTTGGAAATAAAAGATCCATGCTCCATAATAGATGTTGGATTTTATAAATAAACAATACCTATTGGTGTGGTAGAGCAAGTTAAAAGCAAGTCAGCACACACTACCTACTTAGATCAAAACGCAAATTAACTGTCATTTGACAATTTAGCTTTTTGAAGCCAGCTGTAATCTTAAAACGAGCTACTGAAGGTACTTCTGCAAGTGTGCTTCGATGTGCTTTGAGTTCAGTGTGTTAATACCAAACTGCACGTGTGAAAAAGTCATCCTTTCACAAGTGCTATTGTGAATCCTTTGAAGATAGCACCTTCAGTACCATGCTGGTTAGCACTTTTGGATCTCCTTATTCTCCCCTCGTCTGTGGCCAGGCACGTAACACGAGCAAGATTGGGAGAGATGCACATGAGCATCTCTCATGTGAATTAAGGCCCCATGAGCCTTAATGGGTATGCAGTTTCTGAAATTTACTGGTAATGGAAAATCAACTATGACCTAAAGTGTTCAAGACAACTAAGTTTTGGCTAGATTGGTTTCCTGTTTATAACTTTTTCTTCTTCTCTGAACAGAGAACAATACCACTCAAGCACGTATGGAGGAAAAACAATTTTCACCATTTGGATGGGACTTCTACTAAGGCTTTCCATCCCCGAACAGGGTTGCCTTTACTTTCAAGTCCAGTAAGTCACTATTGTATAACTTTTCCATCACCACTCATTTCCATAATGTCAGGAGAAGCAGGTGCTATAATATAGACACCTGGGTTGCTGCTTCTTTGGTGTGCTTTTGCTATAGTGTTTTAAATAACTAAAATCTTTGTGTGTGTATAAGGAAAATCCCATAATTTTATCATGTTGCAAATTATGGCATGTGGCCATAAATCAAATAAATAAATGAATAATAATGTGGCAAGCAGGCCACAGCATACAGGCAAGCAGGCCACAGACCCCCAGCATACAGGTATTCTGCCTGTGCTAGGATGGAATGTGTCTTAAGCTGTTTAACATTTCATATTTACTCCAAATACATTTTTCCTTACTGGATGAATCAAGTGAGAATTTAGTAGAACTCTTATTAGCTCTTCTGCAATTTTTAAAAATTGAATATAGAAGAAGCTGTTGGAGCTTTCATTGGTGTTGCTCCCTGGGACAGATGTACTATCAGACAGGCTCCATGGGTGGGTTGGCACCATTGTCTTATTTACTCCGCTATTACATTTGTTTAGATTTTTATATCAAGATTTTAAAACTCTAGTTTACAATCCTGCCGTTCAATCTGTGTGTGCTTTTTAAAATTTATTTAAGGTTCCTGAAAGAAAAACACGATCAGGATGCTTTGATCTAGATGCATCATTACTAAAGCTGAAATGTTTGTCCTCCAAAAGGTACCTTTTAAAATGTTCCCTAATGTGTATATGTTTATAAAGTGCAAACTTTTATAATTGGGTAAATGGGGAGATTACTTTGGAGAAATCAAAAATGTGCATCTATTATAGAGTCCTCTTTGAACCTGACCTGGGGCCAGAACAAGATGCTGAATAAGTGAACTAAATGTTACCTTAAATGTGTAGCTTGGCCTTTCAAACTTGCTTTTTGTATCTTAAATGGCAGCCGCGGGTTGGCGTGTATGAGGATGAGCACTACAGTTTGAGTGGGGAAGGAAATTTAACTCCCTTTCTTTGCCATGGTCCTCATCTAGGATTGCCTCCCCACAGCTGCTATTGCCCCATCAAGGAAGTTCCTGTTGGACCCAAAGAGCAGCTGTGGGAATGGGAGCATGTTTGTCCAGCTTGGCACTGCTAGAGGAGGGAGGCTATGAAATAGCTTCATAGTAGAGGCAATGAAAAGTGTGTGTTCAGCTGGTATTTAAGAGGAATCAGGGTTGCAGTCCTGAAATTACATACATATCTTTAACCTTCAAAGCAGTAGTGCAAAGCTTGCAGCCTGAATACACATTATTTGTATGCAGACACTGTGGAAGAAAAATTTAGTAACTTGGATTTTTTATAACATTTTAAAATAGCCCACAACGGTATGTAAACAAAGAGAATGATCCAGATGTCCATGAGAAACCATTTCTGAGTTCCAGTGCACCACCTGTAACAAGTCTTAGCCTCCTTGGAAACTTTGAGGTATTGTACATATTCCAGAAGTCCTCTCTTGTAACTGGTGTGCTGTAGACTGTTATGGCATGTGTGGTGTGGTGAGTTCAATGGGACTTCCTCTCTGCTTAGAATAAATGCTAAGACTGCAACTTTAATTCGCCAGATTCGTACAGGTGGCCCTCATGACCACATGTCTCATGTATTCACGGATGGTTCTTATAGAGACCTGGTTTGTTTATCTACGGTACAAAAATAGGCTAAAACTGGCCTATTCACAGTTGCTGAGTGGCTAGAAATTCATCCATCCATCCATCCATCCATTCATTCATTCATTCGATTTCTATACCGCCCTTCCAAAAAAATGGCTCAGGGCAGTTTACACAGAGAAATAATAAATAAATAAGATGGATCCCTGTCCTCAAAGGGCTCACAATCTGAAATGAAATGTAAGACAGACACCAGCAACAGTAACTGGAGGGATGCTGTGTTGGGGGTGGATAGGGCCAGTTGCTCTCCCCCTGCTAAATAAAGAGAATCACCTATTTATATTTTAATTGGTTCCCCCCCCACACCCCTTGTTGTGCTGGTCATAGACCGTAATAAACTTTGATTGATTGATAAAGAGAATCACCACGTTAAAAAGGTGCCTCTTTGCCAAGTTAGCAGGGGCTAATGACCTGGAAATGACTTCTGGTGTCGCTTCCGGCTGCCATTTTACAACTCTTAGCCATTCTGAGGCCCTTTCTGTTAAAAACAAACATACCTTTTATTTTTGCCAATATTCACCCAAAGTTCAGCCAGTTTGGTGGTTTGAGGGGGCATTTCTGGAGCTCTGCAGAGCCAGGTAGTGTTCATTTCTACACTTTTCCCCCTTCCCACTTTTTTTGGCTGGTGTGTGTGTGTGTGTGTGTGTGTAAAAACTAGATTACCCCTAGATTACCATATATTTTTCACGGTTTCTGCACTCGCAGTTGTAGGTGAGAACGGAACCCCTGTGAATAACAAGGGCGCCTGTAATGGTGTTTTTCAGGAATGGTTTGTTCAACAGTGTGCACTTCTGTTCTTTCAGGAATCTGTGCTGAACTATCGTTTAGATCCCTTGGGCATTGTGGATGGCTTCACAGCTGATGTGGGAGCAAGTGGAGTCTTTTGTCCCACACACATGACTCTTCCGGTTGAAGTTTCATTCTACAGCGTTTCTGATGACAATGCACCCTCTCCCTATATGGTAAACATTTTTACTTAATACTTAGTTGTGGAAATGTAAAATATTTGTCTCTGGCCCAATTTAGGCATAATAGAAGACTGTGGTTTCCTAACACGTGAACGAGGTTCTGTGAGCCTTGGACTAATGTGCTTCCCTCCTTTCTCTTTTCCATATGGGAGGAGGAGGTGGAAAGTGTTGACTTTCACTTTGCAATAAACCACAATTCTATGTTATGTCCAAACTTGGAAACTGGGATTTACTTCAGTTAGGGAACAACAAACTATAGTTTCGGATCTCTGTTTGCTTCCTAACCGTAAAAGCTTTCCCTCACCTACATGACAGAGGAGGAAAGGATTGGGAGAAGTATGCAAGTTTGTGGCTCAAAGGCTCATTTACACAGCGAGAAACCATGATTTCCCATTACATCTGCACCAAATCTACTCGATACTAAATCCATTAAATAATGATATACAGATATGGACAACAAAATGTTGCAGGATATCCCTGGTGTGCATGTGTTCCCTTGCTGTCTGGAATTGGTGCATATAGCGACATGCATGGTCATTGATCCCTCAACCCACATCCCAGGCAATCAAATAACTAAGCACTTGCTCTGAGTAAGACTACTGGATGATGACGATGATAAGAATCCTGTGAACTTCTGGGGCTGTTGGAGTAATGGGTCTAGAGCAGAGCTGCTCAAGCTTCGGCCCTCCTGCAGATGTTGGCCTACAACTCACATAATCCCTGGCTATTGGCCACTGTGGCTGGGGATCATGGGAGTTGTAGTCCAAAAACAGCTGGGGTCTAGAGCCAATGGGCCTGTTCAGAAAAGGAGACATGCCCAAGAGGATGTATACAGATGAGAAGATGGGAAGTGGGAGTTAATAAGAAGGATGACTCTTGTTGATGCCAAAACTTCAATATGTCTCTCACTGGCACAGCACCTCTGTGTGCAATGAGCCACTTTGTACTGAAGTGAGGAGATTTTCATGGCCCAGTCATCTTAAGGAATGAAAGCTATTATACTGTATATGAGTGGTCAGCCTTTGCTTTTGTGAACATGGGCATTGGTTCAGCTTTTTTTTCCAGTGGTTTGAAGGCTGCCTCTTATTGCTGTGGTTAAGAGTATGTTAATGTTGTTGGCCCTTGATCAATAGTGTCGACTTTGAAATAAACAATAACTGCTTTGAAAGGAAGTTTAAAGAGAAATTGCTGGCGTGGATGGGATTAAAATGTTATCTCCTACTTATACCTTTGTGTCTTTCTAAGTAATAAGTTATGTGTAGTACTCTATGCAAAGAAAGTCTTGTTTAGTTTTAAAGCTTTTATGGCTTATAAATTGACGACTTAAGCACTTTGATGTAGTAATGCTTACACTTGGCACACATGTTTGTAATCTTGTGTTTCTTGTTCTGCTTCCTTCCCCCCTACTCAGGGTGTAATTGCTTTAGAGTCCCTTGGTAAAAGGGGTTATCGGGTACCGCCTTCAGGAACAATACAAGTGGTATGTACTCTGTAACTTTTTGCATTAACAACTCCCCAATAAAAGTGTAACTACCTCCTAAGGGATCAGTGTTCACGAGTTGAGCTGCAGCCTCTTTTTTCAAGTTGCCAAATTTCTGAGGGGGACTTTTCCAAGGTGCTGCCATTGTCGCATCCCCCTCAACCACCCGCTTGCTTGCCTTGCCATTTGCCGCCTCTGCTGCTTGCCCACCAACCTGCTCGCCTGGCAGCCTCTCTGCAGCCCTCGCTAAGCACTGGCGTTAGTTGCCTGCTTTGCCTTTTGGCCGGCCAGCCAATGCAATATAATAATGCCACCTGGGATACATCGGGCGGTGATGTCATATCACGTCAACTGGCCCAGGGGCAAAGGAGTGGTTGGCGGGCTGGCGGGCCGGTGGCAGAGGTAACGGGTGACTGCCAGGGCCCGTGGTGGGGCCCCTTGGCAGCCCATGTTCATTGGATGCAGCCACTCAGGCTCCGCCCCTGCTGTCCCCTGAAAGCAGCAACTCCGTAAAGGTTCCGCCCCCTTCTTTCCATCATGTACAACAGAGCATTTGATTCTAAAAGAAATCTAGTCAAATCTGCGAGCCCTGTTAGGAAATCCCTCCATCGTCCGCTTTAAATTCACAGGAGAGAAATAAATGCATGGTCTGGTGGCTCTGTTGAAAGAATTCAGTTGTCCTCACCCTTTGCCCCCTATGCCTCTCACCATCTTATTTTTAGGACATTTCTGTTCTGCCTTTCTGTTTATATTTTCAAAGCACTCAAAGAGGTGTACACCTTCCAAGTATAAAATGGTTATGAATGGCAATAAAACATGTATTAAAACAAAAACCCAGCAGATCATTTTATCTTGAATTCCACAGTGGACCTTCTCAAGGATATTAATTAAGTCTGCAATCCTAAACAGGCTTATCTGGAAGTAAGTCTGATTGGGACTTGCTTCCTTGCAGACAGTGCAATCCTGTGCACTCTCTTTGACCAAACCTTTGCTAGATATGATAAAAGCTGAAGGCTAGAGGAGCAGAAGAAACCAGGAACTGAGGATAGCAGTTGGAAAGAGATGTGGGCAGTTGCCTAGCAAATGCAGAGCTGTTCTCCCAGATAATCAGAAAGGTGATAAGGAAGCACACCAGTTCCTACAGTATCACTTCCACCCCACCCCCCCCACCCCCAAACATGCCTCAGTGTTTGGCCAAGCCCGCTAGTCATAGCTTGCTACAAAGGAGTGTAATGAGAGAGAGGATTGTGTGGCTATGAGGATCATTTGAAATCCTTTCTTGGCAGTGAAACCTCACGCTCTTGATTCCCATTGCTAGCCCTGTTAACTACTCTGTAAAACTTGCTGTGGTTGATTCTCACCACTGGAGAGGCAAACGATGGATTTAAATCTTTTGCAGAATATAGAGATTTATTTGGTAGGGTATGATAGCCTATGAGTGTGTGAGAAACGAATGAAATGTAAGGTCTGTAGATAATATATGTACCCAGTGTGCTTGCCCAAAACAGCCATAAACAGAAAATGAGGAGAGAAAACAATGAATATGCACAACCAGAACTCTTCTCTTCAATGTATATCTGTCCAGTCATTCACTGGCTCAAGTAATACTTCTGGCAGTTCCATAATATGTCCTGGAGAAAACTGGAGAAATGTTGGGTGTTTTCATAAAATGAGTATATAATTGTTTGGCAAATCACACCCTCAGAACAGTAAACTGTGTCAGGCTCTGAGAAAATCACAACTGGTATTTCACGGGAATCTGATTTGGGTGAAATGCTACTCAAGGCTTTCAGTAATTGCTTGGATAGAGTACAGGACATTTCTGTTGGATATGCAGCTGAAAGGCACAAGATGAAATTAATTGTTCTGTTCTGTCTTTGAGAATGCTTGTAATTCATTTATAAGTTTTTTATGATTGAAAATATAATAAACATAGAAGAGAAAATATTGGACAGTTAACTTAAAATAAAGAAAGGAAAGATTGTGCTGTCAAGTTGGTGTCGACTCCTAGCGATCACATTCCATGTGACTTTCTTGGTGCAATCGAGGATGAGTTTACCAGTGCCACCTCCCATGCAGTGTGAGATGATGCCTTTCAGCACCTCCCTATATCACTGCTGCCTAATATAGGTGACTACAAATGTATTTACTAGGTACAGTTTGGGAAGCACTCTGGTGGAGATTTGAACCAACAGCCTCTCGCACTCTAGGCAAGCTGCTTCCCCACTGTGCCACCACAGCTGATAGTTTAAAATAAGCCATATGTATATGGGAGAGGGAGTGATTTGGGGAAGGAGGGCTGCTTCAGAGCCAACAAACCATGGTTTATTGCAGTGATTTCCCCTGTTCTTCTGAGTGGTCACTGTACGTCATACAAATGGGCTTCGTGCAGGTGCAGAAGCCCCGGTCAGGAACATTCCAAGCTCTGTTACTCTTTGGCAGAAGCCCGGTCTCTTGCCTACATGAGAGAGAGAGGCTATCCCTCCCTTTCAGTTCATTGGCGTCCGCCGCACACTTCGCGTTGCCTAAGACTTGGAGAATATTCCTGGCTTGCTAAGTTTCCCCCCTTTATTACTCTTATTTCATTTACTTAGTTTACTCTGTCTTTTTCTTTACAGCTCTTCAGTTTTCTCGCTTTCCGTTAGTGTTCTGATTTTGCTCCAGTTCCCCACCCCACCTTTTTGGACTTGCTCTAATTTTTATGGAGACAAAGTTCTCATTTTAAAAGTGTGCCCATTGCGGGGCAAAAATTCCATCTACCAATGGCCCCAAACTTTGTTTCGTTTGCCTCGGAGAGGCTCAGATTTACTCAGCAGGCCCACCACAATAAAGCCTCTCGTCTCCGTACTCTGCTTTGGGAGAGAGCCCTTTTGACTTCTGCATTGATGGAGGAGCCGTGAGAAGTGTAGTCCTTTTCAGCACTTTCCCCATAGAGCTCTATAGGGAAAGTACTGGGAAGGGCTACACTTCCCAGCGCTCCGTGTGCAACTTCCAAGATGGCACTGAGACATGAGAGAGCTCCCTTTTCCTTAAAGGAACCCCACTGGTGCTGGATAATAGTACTGTGTGATGGGAACAGTCACCCCATTCAGTGTTAGGGGGCTGTGCAGAGTACTTGGCTTCGTAGTTGGTCAGGGAGCCACACTGGGGGATTGATGGGAGCTGCCACTGGCTCCTTGGCCTTGCCATGATGATTGCTGGCTTATTGGATCATCAGTGTGACCCAACGCCTGCTGAGCCTGCACACGTACTTATTCCCCTCAATATCCAGGCTTTCCCAGATGTGCAAGGTGAGGAGGAGTGGGGGAGGAGAAGCCTCAAGAGCAGTGTCCCCTCTGACATGGATTCCCATGTTGTTGACTACAACTCCCAGAATCCCCAAGCAAAAGCCATTGCAGGTGGGGATTCTGGGAGTTGTAGTCAACAACATCTGGGAATCCCTGTTAGAGGGAACACTGCTCAAGAGAGTTGGGAGAGGACTAGACCAGTGAGGAGAATTTATGCTTTATAGTGGACCACCGGCTCTTTGAATGTAACCAGCCATGCAGCACTGCTGTGCAAAAGACTTTCTGGATTGCATTAACAGATGCTCTATTCAAGATGTAAGAATTAATGTCGCGGTGGGAATGCCAGGCTCGTCCCAGTCACCACAGTTTGAGGATGCAAACAGAATTGGAAAAGAATGAGCTCCAGAGGGAGAACACAATGAGGATGTTAGAATGTTGGGAATAGTAGTATTAGAACATAAGAACTAGGTATGTCTAGCTTGGAAAAAGTTGCCTTAAAGAAGGAATCATTCCAGAAACCTATCCAAGAACATGGATACAAAATGTAATGATACTCTGTTATTAGCATGTTGATATTGCCAATGAATATTAAGTTCAGTCAGAAGTAATTTGTGTTTGACACTGGGCAATTTACTAGATTTATAGACGTATGTGTCTGGAGACTGACAACAGCTGTTTCAGGGAATCAAAGGCAATTTGAAGGAGGGATGTCTGCTCATGGTGGCTACAGTCATCCCATTTTTGTAGCATTTCAGAAGCCTGTTTGGCCAGAAGCAACAGAGGGGCAAAAAGAAATGTATGTATCCCAGGGGAAGCAAAGCTTCTCTCTGATCACTTTCTCTGGAAGCCTTCTTTCATAGGCATCTCTTGCTGTTTGTGCTCCTTGTGGTCTCCCACTCTCCTTGTGTGGTATGCTCATTTGAATGAAAGAGGCAAACTATTTAGGAGAGTTACATGAACCAGGTAAACATCAGAAGCATTCCAGCCTTACAACTGTGCAATTCTATTGGAGCATTGTATATGGTTGGGTGGCTTTGTTTGCTTGATCCTGCCAAAAGAGGCTTTTTAATATATCATTATTATTTTGTTATATCTGGTAGGTTCTTTAGCTTCTTTAGCTTTTTATAATTTTCAGTTTTAATTTGAACCTAATAATTGTTTTTAATCTGACTTTAAAAAAATAATTTTATTACTTGTATCTGTGTCTAAATAAATAAATAAATAAATAAATAAAGTTTTAAAAAGCAAAGTTTTTTGTATAACACTTTCGTGTAAAACTTTCTCCATGTAACTTAAACTTTCTTGGAGCAACGTAAAATGTATCTTAAAGCCCCATGAGAAGAATACCCAAATTCAGAATATTCTTCAGAATACTAATGTCAAGCTACACAGGTATTGTACCATGCAACTTCTTAAGTGTATTTATGCACAAAGCTGCCGCTAGAAAGTGAATTGGCCTTTACATATAAAGCAAAGCCCTAATAGCTGTACTAACTAATTTGGTCAATTGCTCATTCAGAATGATACAGTGGGGCCATTCAAACAGTTAGCAAAAATCGGGCTAGGGGAGCTATTTTTGCTACGAGCCCAGTGGTTCCAGAGCGGGTAACTCGCTCAGGAACCCCTGGTAAAAAACCAGGTTTGCGGAGCAAGTGCTCCTCAAACCTGGTTTTTAGAATCGTGAGTAGCCGCGGTGCGGCTTTGCGGTGCGCCTACTCATGAGTAGACCCCCAGCCAGGAGGCTTAAAAGCAGCCTCCCAGCTCGGGGGTCTCCCCAGTATGCCCTGCACGCTCACGCAGGGCATACTGGGGCTCGAGGGGGCCGTGCGGCCCCTGAGCTCCCCAGCCCCTGCCGGCTCCATCACGGAGCCGGCAATTGTGTGGGCGGCTGATCTGGCCGCCCAGGGCTCCCTCTCTGCTCGTGAGTGGGGAGAGCGGGCTTAGCCCGCTCTCCCTGCTCACCCTGCAGGACCGGGTCTCAGGGAACGTGAGACCCGGCTCTGAGTATACATATAACGGGGAGTGACAACCAACCTTCTCTCCAATGAGCATACCTGTAAAATAAACATGTTTGTCACATTGACATGTACACAGTGGCCTCGTTTTTAGTGCACACTGTGGCCTGGTTTGCACAGTTGTTTGAATCTAGGCTTAATGTAGGTTACCAACATTAATGTGATTGTGTGAACCCACACCAAGGTGGTTTATGGCCCAAGTTGAATCTGAGTTTCCTGACTTGACATGAGTTCACACAGTCACACTAATGTCAGTGACCACATTAAACCTAGATTCAAACAACTGTGTGAAGTAGGCCTGTGTGTGACAAGAGCCTATTGCAAACCAAGTTTGTTGTGACTGCTGAGGCCCAGTGGTTTGATAAGAAACCAGTAGTCAACAAACTTGAAGAATTAATGGAACTTTCAATTAGTTGTATCATATATTCCATTAAGAAGACATAACTGTTATTTTGGATTAATGCTAATGATCACCATTACTTCTACCAATATGAAGAAAATTATATTAAAATTGGAATACTTTGTAGTGCTCAAGGCAACCAGTGTTTGTTAAACAGCAGTTACTGAACACATTTGAATTTTCATATGTTCAGTAAATTCACTGCAGTAGTTGCCTTATCCTGAAGCACTTGTTTGTCCTTTTCAGACCTTATTTAATCCTAACAAGACTGTGGTGAAGATGTTTGTGGTGATATATGACTTACGAGAGATGCCAGCCAATCATCAAACATTCCTACGGCAAAGAACCTTTTCTGTCCCTGTAAGACGAGAAGCAAAGAGAAACATCAATAAAGAAAACACTCGACATACTGAAGAAAGACTACTTCGCTACCTCATTCATCTGAGGTAAGCTTGCTGAGTGAGGCAAAGTTTGTATGGTGCAAGCAATAAATAAGAAAAATAGAACACCAATAAAAATAACAGCTTGCTTTTCAACTTGTGCTGAAAAATCTTTGGAAAACAGCCGTGTACATCAGTAACAGGCGTTTTGCTTATGCAGATAAAAGTCAGATGGGCACATGTACTGGTTTTTCATTATTTGCTGGAACAATAGATTTGTAACCAGCGACTCAAGTTCAGTTGCTGAAACTATACCAGTTCTTCTCTGCAAAACAAATGAAATCATACAACTGTAAACTGTTTTGTGGCAGCATCTGTTTAGAAGGCCCTAATTAAGGTTATGTCAGCACTTCCATTGTGAAAGCCCCTTAGCAAGAGGGAGTCAGCAAAAACGTTTGCCCAGGGCTGAAACTTGACCTACTGAAGCAGCTTTTACAAAAGCTAGGTCAGGTTTGCTTGTGCAATTTTTTCATGCCCACATTTCTGTGTTCATCAGAACCCTTGGATGTTTTGACAGATAGCCTTTGTACCTGCCTGTGCAATCCAGTTCTTAACATATAATTTGCTGATGCAACACAGAAAACATTATGTCTGTGAGCAAAGCACAATTGTCTACAGACTAACCAGCTCCTATAATGTTTTTCAAATAAACTGATGCCCAGACTTGGTTGATGCCATGTATAATGTTTCTTGGCAACAGAAGATGCTGTTGTCTAGGGATGCCCTCCAATATTTCTCCAAAGGTCCATCCTCCGCCCCCGCCCAGTGGCTGAAGATGACTTCTGAGAGAGAAACAGGATATAAAACAATAAACGTAGCTTTTGCCTGTGTGAACTTGACTGTTTCCGTCGTGTTAATGCAGACATTTGCCTGGATGTAAGAAATTAATTAAAAGTAGATGCTGTGTTTCAGCTGTACTTCAAGTTGACTCAGCCTGATTCTCAAAGCCTCAAGCCATAGTTACATAAGGATAAATTGAAAAACAGCCACTTCCTTTTTAACTAGTTCAAAAAGAAATTTTTAGACCATGAAGACATTTATTCTCCAAACTTCAGTGATGCCCGGCCCATTTTTATACATGACTTTCTATGACTAATGACTAATCTTGGCATTTCCTCTTCTCCTAGGTTCCAGAGTTCTAAGTCTGGAAAGATCTACCTCTACAGAGATGTAAGACTCCTGTTCTCTCGGAAATCTATGGAGGTTGACAGTGGCGCTGCATACGAACTCAAATCTTACACTGAATCTCCAACAAACCCTCAGTTTTCACCCCGATGTTAGCAAGGAGTATCAACGAAAAGTATTTGCTTCATTACCAGATTACTATTTAAGACAAATAATTGGCATAAAATATACTGTGTAAAAGTTAAATTGCAAAGAAAGTGTGATGGTGGTCAAACGAGAGCCAAGGCTCTTCTTGACTCCTAGACCAGTTCGTAAAAAGGTTTCTGGAATGAGCTTTGTGTATTCCAAGTAGACTGGAACATACTTAAGTCCTACTCTTTTTATACTGGTTTTAAACCACTTCATTGGATGTGTTGCAATAGCAGATTCCCAAATTAGTTTAGTGTTTACACCTTATTTTATTTTTGGTTATTTAATATTTAATGTTTCTTTTACTTCAGTGCTGTTTGTCTTTACTGTTCTAATGTAGCACAAATCCTTCCTATGTAAAATCATACTACGTATTTTTGACATTAATATTGAAATCTGAAATATATACAGAAGTCTTTACTTTGCTGTGTGATGTGTTTTTAAGTGATACTTAAGCTGCTTAAAATAAGGATGGGATTTTGAACCTCCATTGCATCATCATACTATGCAAGCATGTTAGGGGCAGGATGGGTGGTGTACTTCTTTCCCTCTCTGTTGTCACTTCTTCCCCAATATAGATCTCATGACAGTACATGAAACCATACTGCAGAACTGTTTGACTACTCATTCAGATCATTGACCCAACTCATAATTAGCACTCTCCCCACTTAAGAGACCGCTCCCCAAAGCATTTCACTTTGTCCTAACCCTTATCAAAATTTTACATAACACGACTGTCCCATACCTTACTTTCTCAGACTGTGTTTTTCTTAAAAAACAAAAAAACAAAAATGTACTGTGAAAACAAAGTAGTATTTATATCTTAAATATATGTGAAAACAGCAAAGCTTGCATTCTGGTTTTATTTTGAGGCGGTCTTTGTGCATTTCATTAGTTTTGTCGAACATACGCCACTAGGTGGCTCTAGAAAGTTATCCTTTCAATTGCATTTTGAAATAATTGCAAAGCATCAGCCATGCACATGTTCATTAATACAGTCACTAACTGAAGTATGCTGCCTTGGCAAAATATGGTGCTTCTTTAAAGTGACTAGTCTTGGTACTTAAGACTAAACATAAGCATGTTAAAGCTCAGCTTAAGCTTGAAAATGCACATTTTAATCATAGTTTGGATGTCCAGCAGAGGCTTTAAAATGTTACTATTCTGTTCACCACTGCACCCCGTCTTAAACTTCGTACAAATAGTTTACTGTCCAAGAAAAAGTTGTTAAGGTGCACAAGGTTCATCAGTTAAACTAAGCAGTGTCGAGATGGGAGACAATCTGGAAGCCATCTAAACTTGCTATTAGCTTGTTGGAGGAAGAATGGGGAATAAATGTAGTAGTTAACAGAAGATGTACTGTAGCTAGTAGTTGAACAGAAAATGAGCAATGTTTATAGTCTAGCAAGTCCTTTCACATGAGTCTAGGAGCATCTACCCAAATTGCAAGCTGCTTTCTAAACCTGGAATTTAAAAAGCAGCTGGTGAAGTGGGTGGCAGCTATTTAGAACAGAATACATGCTGCTTTCGATTGTAGGCATTTTTTGTTAAATGCCTGGAAAGGAAAGGAAACCTTGGTTAAACATTATTATGCTTTCTATTATTTTCATTATGATATTTTCTCCTAAGACAGGGGATATGGATGATCTCTGCAGATTTCAGGGCATAACAAAACTAAACACAATCAAAGGGAACTGCTGGATAAACCCTCATATACAATGCTCTCTTAATGCTCTCTTAAAAAAAGAATAATTAATTGCCATGAAGGAACAGCTGTGCAATATATGTTGTAAACGTAAAGTGTGCCGTCAAGTCGGTGTCAACAACTCCTGGTGACCACAGAGCCATGTGGTTTTCTTTGGTAGAATACAGGAGGGGTTTACCATTGCCTCCTCCCGCGCAGTAGGACTATATCACTGCTGCCTGATATAGGTGTTTCCCATAGTCTGGCAAACATACCAGCGGGCATTCGAACCGGCAACCTCTGGCTTGCTAGTCACATCATTTCCACTATTTTAATAAATATCTTCATCATGGCAGTAATGAACTGCTGCTGCTAAGTCCAAAGTGATTTCCATGGGACTATAGGTCCAATCTAAGCGGGTTCAGCAGGTAAAGCTGTTAGCAAGGACTGTTCTCAGCAGCTGTCACCCTAACTGCTTAAGGTATATTAGAAGCCCCCAAATCAATACAAATGAGGAAGAACTGATGTTAAGGCCTGAGAAATTCCTATCTGTCCTAGGCAAAGTTCTGAGTTTTCCTTGTTAATCTGGGTAGAAAGCCCTGACTACAAAAATGTATAATCAAGCAAACTGAGCAGGAGGGCTGTGTAGAGATTGGGCTTTGAAGCGTCAGTCGAATCATCTGCGCATCTTCCCTGACCCTGTGGGAAATTGGCGCTTCCTAGCACGTATCGCTATGCAGAGCAGTTTTGTGCACAGCCCTTGGGAGAGCTGTTAAGGGATTCGGAGCCCCAGGAACCCACAATGATGTTTCGGACTACAATTCCCAGCACTTTTCTTGGACTACAGTTCCCAAGACTACAATTCCCAGCACTTTCCACACACCTTGCATGTAGAATGCCTTGCAGGCAAGGCATGTGGGAAATGCTGGGAATTGTAGTCCTTAAGTGCTTTCCCTATTGAGCTCTATGGGGAAAGAGCTAGGAAGGACTACATTTCCCATCATGTCTTGCTGTGGCTCCTGTGCAAGTCACTGGATAAAAATTAGTTCAGAGGGAACTCACAGTCAGACTTGACTCTTCCCTCACCTTAACGAAATCGGCCTTCAGTACCATACGGCTGGCCAACAATAGCCAGGTGTGACTGGATGTTGGTAATCGCATCTTTTCCTGGGAAGAAACCTTATTAACACTTGCTGAGAATTCTAGGAGGTGAAAGGCAGTCCAGGAAGAATTTAAGAGAGCTAGGTCAGTGAAAATGTGTCAAAACCATTCCTTGTGTGGGAGAACCCAACTTAGATAAAATAAACCATGCATCCATGGACACACAACCATTGAAACTGACTGCTTTGTTTTCCAATATAGAGTTTGCTACTTCTGTATGGGACTTAGCCAGATACGAGTAATCATAGCCCACTGGACTCTAGCTTGTTGTATCCCCAGATTAGTTTGGTTAGTTTATCTATGTTTGTGAAGTGGGACTGAAAAGAAATTGAGCAGGACAGTAGGAAGTGAGAAAAATCATGCAATGCAGAGGATCCCTAGACTATGGGACTACTGAATTTTTTCTTAAAGTGGGTGTGTACTTGTTTGGTGAGGAAGCAGCAATATGGAGGCTAGTTAGGTTATACCCATGAAGAACTGACAACTGTGATAGATGGCTGTCATTACAGGAGTAACTCAAAACTCAAATCTGCACACCTACAAGAACTTTCTTCCCTAGATCCTGTTGTCTTCAGGTTCAACAGGGTTTGAAATTTTTTCTGAGTTAAATGGAGTACTGAGGGTGTTGTGAACTTAAGATTTCAGTGATCTGCTCAATTAGTAACAAGGTTGGTTTTATGGTCCTTGTTCTGTTACTATCTGTTGCCCTACAAATGACAACTGCCATCTAATTTTTTTGGAAAGTGATTTTTTCTAAACTATTAATCACATAAAGCCAAGTTCATTAAGCCGCTGTCACTGCATAATGAGCAGTTTGTGTGGCTGCCTGTCGTGTGGATTGGTTGCTCATTCTCCACCATTTTCTTCTTTTGTGTGCCTGCCATTTTTGTGAAGAAATAACCCAGTTGGCAACATGAGCCACAAATACCATAAGTAATGTAAGCTGCCAGATGGGGCAATTTGAACCTCTCTCCAGTCCACACAAGGGTTGTAATAGATAAACTGGTCCTAGGCGCTTTCCAGATTACCCACTACAATTGTAGTAAAATGCTTCGGCCTGGCAGGATTGTATTCACGATTATCCCCAGAATCAAAAAATCCTACAACGGGAAAATACAGCAACCTTTTTGCGATTCACATATGACGTTATAGCACTAAACTGCAGCAATTAAATCCAAAACAAGGCATCCGAAATGTGAATGGCACCCTGCTGACAGGGTAGGGACTGTGGTCTTACGACACAGGAAGTATGGAAGCACACTTCGCAAATACGCCATGACCCCGTTGTAGGGTCTAATCTGGAAAGTGCCCTAGAGAGTGTCTTTCTTCTACCCCCACTAAGTAACCACAGCTACCAGACTTGCAGCTGAAATGAAAGGTAATTCAGGGTTAGGTTGGGTTGTGACTTCAAGCAGCTATGAAATGCAGCAGTATCTCTCAGTTGAGGTATTACCGTTTTAGGCACTGCTTTTATGCCCAATGATGCAACTCCCTAAGGTGTTACATTCACATAGCCTTATTAATACAGTTGCCAAGGAGCACTTTTAGGTCATCATTTTACACCAGTCTTGAAGGAGCCTTCCTTTTCCTGAACCATTCAAGATAAACTCTCTCTCAGTGTATATTCTCCTTTTCAGTTTCCACATTGTGAAGGTACCCCTCCTCTTGCAGTTTTGAGGATTGCGAAACTGGAGTGTTCCAACTGTGGATATGGATCCTGTAGTTTCTATGGTCATAGGAAATAAATTTGATCTCTGTAACAAGTCCCAACATTTATCTTACTGTCCATCTCTCTGCAGAAGACTATTCTCATAGGCTACAGGAGGAGGAGGTGACTGGGATGTGAACTTTTCCAGCTACCCAATTTCAGACTGAAGAACTTCATAACCACAACTACGTGTGGGGGAACTACAATATGAAATGCTCACTATCAAAAAGAGATCCCAGCTTAAAATTGAAAACTTAAGCAAGTTACTTCGTGTTAAGTAGTGCTGAGCCCTGGCACAAATTAAAACCCTTTGTATCCAGTTCTCTCCTGGGCCTCTTTCCTCTACAGTAGCAGGCTTTACTGGAGAGGTGCCTCTAGGCATGTGCAGAACACCTCTCCCCTCTTACTTTGAACATGTGAGTTCTTCCAGGCAAGAGCAGAAAGTTGCAAATTAAGTGTTGGCTGTGCTGTCTTGTTTTAGTTATTAACATAATTTCAATACATTTCTGAAGCGGTGTACAAACGTAAAACAACTCCCACAACTCAATAACAGCAAAACTGATAAAGTTACAGAGCATGTATTTATTATCTGGCGCTTTAGGGAAATACTATCTAAAACAAAACAAAAAATCTTGAATTCCACAGGCATTGGGATAATTTGAAATAAGGGTCAGGTTAACCTTGTTGCAAAAGAGATACAGCCGCTTCTTAAAATAAAGGACACCTAGCACGCCTGCACACATACTTCCTGAGCAGCCAAAACTGTTCCTCCCTCAATGGTTGCTTCTCGCTTCATCACTGCCTTCTTAGAGTCTAGGGCGGCAGAAAACTACAATTCCCAGAATGCCACAGACAAAAACCACCAGAATATGACGTCGGTCACCTGGGAGTCTTCATCGCGCGAGAACCGGCTGTTCCGTTGCTGCTTTTGGTCTGACTCTCTCATTCGCTCTGCGGGTGCGGCGGGTAGCAAAGGGGATTTCTCGGAACGAAAGAAGAAATTTGAGCCTGCCGGCTCGCCGTCGTAAAACCGGCGGCCATCTTGTGTGGGGTAGTGGAAGCGGCGGCGGCTGCGCTTCGCCGGCTCCAGGCCTTGCTCGTCCCGTGGGAGCTGCGGCGTCTGTGTGGAAGCCATGTCTGCGGAGGGCCCGGAGCCCGCTTCGGCGGAGGAGCAGAAGGTGGGGTGTTGCTCGGTGGGCTGCTCGAGAGGATGGCGAGGGCGCCTTGGAGAGGGCAGTGGCAGCAGCGGGAGCCTAGGCCGCGGCTGGCCGGAGGAGTGGGCAATTGAGGGAACTTGACGCTGGCGAGGGGAGGGGGCGAGACTGGTTAGTCCTTCCCTCATCTCTGCCTTATGGTGGGGCGTACCAAGCTTCTTGTTGCTTGCAGGGTAGGGAGAGGACTAGTGTCCTTTCCCACGGGTGGGTATTTCTGCCCCTGACCCCAGGTCCGGCCGACTTCTCTCCCTCCCCTTCTCCCGCCCATCTTCCAGTGACCAAGTCTCTCCCCCCCGCCCCAAAATTCCAGGCCCCCGTGTAGAAACTGGTAGAGCAGCCGTCGAGCACAAAACTTTGCGCCAAAGAGAACCTCTAGACGCGCTTCCAAGACAAATGCTTCTTTTGAAGGGCGGGAAGGGGGGTGGCATATGCCCAGCCCCATTTTCTTCTGCAGTGTCACAGGCTGCTTGCGAGATGCTGCAGCTTCCTGGGTCTTTTGCCCTGTGGGCGCGTCTTGTCGCCCCACTGCTGAAATAAACGTGAAATCATCTTTTTGCAAGCCAAGGTGCGAACTCGGGAAGCATCTGGTGGGCGTGTGTCGTGGATGTCGAGTCTCCCAGAGCTGTATGTATCCGAGACGTTTATAGCAAGCTAGGAAAACCGTGGTGTTAATGTGAAAATCAAGCCCCCATTCCCACACTCCTTCCTTCATTACACACAACATATAGTGTGGGGTGAACATATGCAGAGAATGTGGCTGACAGTCTGTTGTGAGAAGGTCGTGTCTGCCAACTTGAGAACCATGTTCCCTCTAAGGTGTGCATATATGTGCAAGCTCACACATTTTAAGTCCACTCACTTAATTTTAGATCCTGCTTGGGTTGAATCAGGAAGGCCCCATGTATGCATGTGCACACATACTGCCTTGATATTGAATCAAAATGCACAGGATTTGGCTGAAAATGCTTCAACTTGGTAATTTACTGGTATCCTGATCCTAACTACTTGTGCTATGATTAGGTTGCTGTGCTGGAGTATTGGTTTAGGATATAAGATGGCAGCTCTAGCTTTAACTGCAAAATATATATTGTTAAAGTTGCTATGAATCTTAAAGTTGCTGACAACTCCTTACTCCTTTTTGTCACCTGATTTTAGAATTAAAAAAACCTTTTCAAACATTGTTTGAAAGTGCTTCAGTATAAATAATAATAATATAATTGCATCAAGATAAGAATTGTGCATGCTTCATAGCATGAGGCTCCAATCTTGCACATAGTAGGATTTAAGTAATCCCTTGCTGAATTGCAGTACGATAAAATCAATGAGAGGTAAGTATGCCTACCTGTATCTGGGTTGTGTCCTTGTGATCTGTATTTCTAAGATACTGCATCAGTTTTTTCATGGGCCAATTTTAAAATAAAGCTCCAGAATTGAATTGAAAATGGTTGTCTGCAAACAACAAAATCCTGTTCCAGTGTCATTTAGTTAGCGAGGAGAGCAGTACATAGAATATATGTTGCAGGAAGGGAGTGGGGATCATGGCCATGGTGTGGAGGATTTACCTCTCTCCCCCTACTGAAGTCCTGGTCCTGATTGCCCCACCCCATCCCACCCTGTGGCTGCCGTTTGCCCTAGTGGTAAATAGCAGGCACTGGATGTGGGCAGTCGAGATGTAGACATTTGAGACCAGTAGGGGAAAAGGACTCTCCCCTCACACTGCAGTCACAATTCTGATTGCCCCCCACCCCGCCTCGGCTGCTGTTTAGAAAACAAAACCCAAGCTCTCCAGAGCCAATAATGTGCTTAATATGTACTTTGGTTCTCAGATGTGTCATCTTCAATTAACTTGTAAGGCTGCAGTGGTACCCTTTTATACACTTTTGGGGAAAATAGCCCTTCTATCATTCATTTAGTAGAAGCAGCTATGGTGTGGAGAGCATTTGATGTGATTGCAGGGGTGTGATCTCACTGATTATAAATCAATTATCAATAAAAGTTTTGAATTCATTTGTTAGCATCTTGTAACTTCTCAAGATGCATTTTAGGAAGGTATGTGATATAGTAGAGATACTGTAATTCCTTGTATTTTAGGAAATGGAAGACAAGGTGATTAGTCCTGAGAAAGCTGAAGAAGCAAAGTTGAAAGCCAGATATCCTCATCTGGGACAGAAGCCTGGAGGCTCAGATTTCTTGAGGAAGCGGCTCCAGAAAGGAGTGAGTAAGCTTGAACTTGGTGTGGCTATTTGGTCTAAGCGAGGAAAAACTTTTATCTGTCCACCTAGGTTTGCTTTAATACTAGCACACTAGTTGTAAAAATATTTTTGAACAATAAGGCTTACTGATATTAGTTGTTAGGTATTCTTAGGATCAAAGCCTGGGGGTAGTATTTGGTGCCTTTTTTGAATGAAACTCTGTCCCTTCACCCTGTTTTTTTTAGCCAACCATTCTTCACACTTCATCACTTCAGTAGCAAGAGCTGGGAAAATATGCTGCATGAACAAGTAATCTCCAAAGCAGTTACAATCTAGTGCTGAACTGAAGATAGCTTTAACAATTCATACAAAATTGTAACACAAGTGCTGAGCTGTTTTTCAATGAAATTGGATTACATTTGCCATTCAAGACTCAAGATGGTCTTTTGTACAGATTTTCCTGTGGTTTTAGACACATGGTTTAATGGAGCATGGCACATCTCTTGGAATACCAGACTGCAAAAATAGGCATCATTCAATTGGAACTCTGAATGCACATGCTATTTATTATTCTTATTTTTATTTATTTTAATCTATCTATCTAACACATTTCTATACCATCCTATATTAAATCTCAGGGCAGTTTACAATCAGTTTACAGCAGCTAAAACCCCAAAATCATATAAAACAGATTAAAATTACTGTAAAAAATTAAAACATCTTAGGGTCACACGCCTGCTGTCGATTCTCAACTGGAGAGCATCCATCAGGCCGACAAAGGCAGTCTCCACCCCATAGCCTGCCAGAAAGCCAGTTTGAAATGTGTCCAGATATTAGTGGGCATTTATCTTAAATATTTTATGTATAAACTTCTATTCTACCTCCTCCAACAAAACATAAACATCCATAAAACCTACTGCACGTATTAAAAACCAGAAACGAGAGCAAGGACAGCAATAAACTAAGACAGCTGCATAGCCGTACAGTGAAAGCTTTGAATGGCTTTTCTGAAAGTAAGACCATAAATCTTTTTTTTAAAGTTGGGGGGGTGGGGCAGGGGGAGCTACACATACCTTGGTTGGGTTTCACTCCATAGCACAGAAATTCTAAAAAGTAGGATGTAACACTCAGAAGTAGCATCTGGTATAATGTACCGCTTTCCCCACAAGATAAGCTTCTGAAAGTAGATGAGAGAATGGAATATAAAATATGATTAACTGTCTTGACTAATGATTCAATGTATTATTTTTAAATGGATTCTCACACTTCCTAATGCTGTTGTCCTAAGCCCTCTTCCAAAGTTACACTCTTGGAGAATGGGGAGAGGCAAAGCCATACCCTTAACACCAACATGCCAATTGGCCATGACGCTAAGCTCCTGCTTTAATTGTTTGTCTGCAGATGCAAGCATTGAATACAAAGAGAGTTTCTCTCATAATCGAGAACCCTGGAATGTTAAGGGTTTTCTGACCCTTCTCATGTTCAGCACTTGCCTCTCCAAATGGGGTGGAATGGGGGTGACTAGCCAGCACATTATTGGATGTGTGGTCATTGGGTGGAATCCTGTTCTGCCCCTTCTGTGTGTTCTTCCCAAAGATAATACATGAAAAGGGCTTTGAATTAGCTGCCAAACTAAAAGAAAATTTTAAGACAGAGTTTCAGCCCTCCAGCTGTTGGACTACAACTCCCATCATCCACAGCAGCCAATAGCCAGGGTTCATGGGAATTGTATTCGAACCTCTGTAGGAGGACCAGTTGTGCATCCCTGTTTTAAGACTTTGATTTAAGTACTGATTTTGTCACATGACTTCAGTTCATAAAGGCA
This sequence comes from Hemicordylus capensis, assembly GCF_027244095.1. Lineage (NCBI taxonomy): Eukaryota > Metazoa > Chordata > Lepidosauria > Squamata > Cordylidae > Hemicordylus > Hemicordylus capensis. Next base: position 14,994,249 of record NC_069666.1, on the reverse strand, counting down.
GCAAAAATAGCTTCACCTCTGGAAACCTTTTGAAAGCCTTTCTTAAGACATTTTCATAAGAAGAGCAGTTGCCATAGCCAGAGTATTATGGAAGCTGCTCTTACTTCTGCTACTGAACATCGGTGTAGTCTGTAACTTCATGACTACCACTTCTGCAAGCTAGTATAATTTAGGGGCTTATCTAATAAGTGGAAATCCTTGAAAGATGGATTTGCTTTTCCATGCGTTGATTCTTTGATCTCTTCCTGAATTGCAATTAGCTGACTTTTGAAGGTTGGTATAAACATCATATAACTGTGCCTCTTCAAGATGTGTTGAGAGGTTTTTTTGCTCCAAATACATCATACCTTAAATATACCCAACAAACAAAAAACCAGTCTTTGAAAGGCATATGCACCTAAATATTTCTTTCTTTCTTTTTTACAAATGAAACAGGAAGGGATAGTGAGTGGCCTAAAACAGGTAATCTGACTTGGGGGGGTATAAGTGACAGCAATGAAATGCAACATCTTAGAACATAACATTTATTTATTAAGAGTGAATAATTCCACTTAGTGATGCATTCTTGCAGCCAAGATGGTAGCTTTACATTCTTGGATCCATGATCTTGTCATGCATAGAAGTTTCAGTAATAGAGACTTCTGCTTATGGTTTCCCATCCAGAACAGGCAGATCTAGGAACATACGAAGCTGCCATATACTGAGTCAGACCATTGGTTCATCTAGCTCAGTATTGTCTACACAGACTGGCAGTGGCTTCTCCAAGGTTGCAGACAGGAATCTCTCTCAGCCCTATCTTGAAGATGCTGCCACGGAGGGAACTTGGAACCTCCTGCTCTTCCCAGAGTGGCTCCATTTCCTAAGGGGAATATCTTACAGTGTTGCTCACACATTGTCTCCCATTCATATGCAATCAGGGCAGACCCTGCTTAGCTAAGGGGACAAGTCATGCTTGCTACCACAAGACCAGCTCTCCTCTCCATCTCTATCTCCATCTAAACCATCTCTCAGGTCCCGACCCCCCAGAGTCAGTTAAAGGTAAAATGTGCCATCAGGTTTATTTCAACTCCTGGTGCCCACAGAGCCTCGTGGTTTTCTTTTGGTAGAATACAGGAAGGGGTTACCATTGCCTCCTCCCATGCAGTATGAGATTATGCCTTTCAGCATCTTCCTATATCAGTGCTGCCTGATATAGTAGCAGCGGGGATATGAACTGGCAACCTTCTGCTTGTTAGTCAAGCAGTTCCTTGCTGCGACATTAGGTGGCCCCCAGAGTCAGTACCTCTGTCTTATTTGGATTCAACCTCAATTTGTTATCCCTCATTCAACCCATCGCCTCCAGGCAGGCATTTAGGGAAGATATAGCATTTCCTGATGAGGTTGACATGGAGAAGTAAATCTGGGTGTCATCAGTATATTAATAACACGCAGCACCAAACCTCCTGATGGTCTCTCCCAGTGGTTTCAAGTAGATGTTAAAGAGCATTGGAGACAGTATGGAGCCTTGTGGAACTCCATACTTCAGTTCTTGCTTTGCAGAGCAACAGTCTCCATGTGACACCATCTGGAATCTGCCAGAGAGGTAGGAGCGGAACCACTGTAAAACAGTGCCACCCAATCCCCCCCCCCAGGCGGTCCAGAAGGATACAGTGTTGATGGTATTGAAAGCCACAGAGAGATCCAAAAGGATCAGCAGAGTCACACTCCTTCTGTCTATAGCCAGTTGGGGTTCATCCATCAGGCCGACCTAGGCAGTCTCAACCCCATAGCCTACACGAAAGCCAGTTTGAAATGGGTCTAAATAATCTGCATCATCCAAAGCTGCCTGGAGCTGAGAGGCCACCACCCGCTCAGTCACCTTACCCAACCATAGAAGGTTAGAAACAGGTTTGTAATTAGCTGGATCCAAAGGATCCAATGTTGGTTTCTTCAAAAGTGGTCTAATAGTAGCCTCTTTAAGACAAGGAGGCATCCTGTCCTCCCTCAGAGAAGCGTTTATAATATTTACCAGACTCTTGCTGATAATGATTAGATGAGATAAGCCAAGTTGGGCAAGGTTCAAGAGAACAGGTTGTAGGGCGCACAGTCCAAAGCAGTTTGTCCACTTCCTCAGGAGTCACAAACTGAAAATGATCCAATCTAACCCCATAAGAGGAGTTGCCAGACACCTCCACAATAGACTCTGCAGTAACTATGGAATCCAGCTCGGCCCAAATGTGAGAGATTTTATCTGCAAAAAAATTGTTTAAAATGTCACAGCAAGTAACTGATGGTCCCAAGTTTAAATTCAAGGGGGAGGGGTACATACTTGCAACCCTAGACAACTCAGTTGGACGTGAGTTTGCGGAAGCAATGCGGACAGAAAACTGCTTTTTTTGCCACCCACACTGCTGGAGCATAGATTTTCAAATGTGCTCTGTGTTGTGCCTGATCAGACTTGGATCAAATAACCACATCAGATGGACCAAACTAATATAGATGCCTGATTTATTCACTAGGCTGGGTAACATGCTATAAGCAGTTACGGTTGTCCAGTTACGACTAAATCAGCTTTTCCAGCCTATCTAGGTTTGGCCCTGGAATTTCAGGCTACATCTGATAGTTACAACCTCTTGCAACTAGCACAAGTATCACTTTTAATTTTTATGCACTATATCAACTTCAAGAAAACAAATCCAGTCCCAGATTTTAGTAGTTACAAAATACTTTGGAGGAATTCTTTCTCTCGTACCTTTCTGATGTGCTTATTTCATGGAGTGTTTTTGCCTTGCAGCAAAAGTACTTTGATTCTGGGGATTATAATATGGCTAAAGCAAAGATGAAGAACAAGCAACTCCCTACTGCAGCGCCAGATAAGACCGAAGTTACAGGTGACCACATTCCCACTCCACAGGACCTTCCACAGCGGAAACCATCTCTTGTTGCTAGCAAGCTGGCTGGCTGACTAGACTGGTGGAACTGCATGAATCCTCTCATTCTCTTAATCTTTCCTTAATAGTTACTTTTCACATTTTTGTTTCCACTAAGTCATTGACTGACCGCTTTGCAGGTAGTGGTAGCGTGTGCTGCTATTGTAAGAGAATACAATATGAATTCTGTTGAGACTTAAGTTGTGTAGTCCTTGGATGAGATGAGAACAATGCACTGATTTTAAAGGACACCTTTTGTTAGAGCAATGTAAAGTAATCTACTTGAAAAAAATGTACATATTACCTATTTGCTAGTGTAGGGCTGGTTCCAGCAAGTGTTATAGCAAGTCTGACAATTTTTAATGTTTCTGCTTTCCTTAGTTCACCTTAATTACAGCGTAGTATGTTTGTATTGAATACAACCTCTTGTTGTGTTTTTTTCTTGTGTTTGGTTTTGTAAACTAGAGGTTTTAGACCGCAAGTTGCTAGAAGGTAAAGCATGTATTAAAAGAAGACAAGATGGGGCTCTGACTTAATTTGCATATCTGCTCTTGAACTTGAATGGCCTTAAACCTACTTCAGCTTTAACAATAGATTTTTACTTGGGCAATATTTGCTCATTTTGGTGTAATTCTTGTGAACCTCGTGCTTACAACTGCCTGTTGAAGCTGGTATTCCTTTTGATCCTTTAGCGTGGAACACACTTTTGAAGTGAATGAAGTATGCATGGGCATAGACTGAATACACTTTTGTGCCATTTCTGTAAATAAGAGTTTTGCACAACTTTTGCAAATATCTGTTAATTTTACCTTTTAAAAATGTGCCAACTGGAAGCACAAGTGATTCTGTACCTTTGAAAGTCATAATCCTCAATTGAGTCAAAAGTAGCTTACTGAAAGAAGACGACCTGTATGTATAAGAACTGGGAAATGCCTAAAGTACTGTGATGAATCAGCTTTACTAGTGCACCCTTTTTTGTGCGTCAACAATGACTTACAGTGTTCAGTATAAATATAGACTTCAGATGCAAACCACGTTCGGTAGTATATCTAAGGTAAGGCGATACCACTTCAAGAATTAAGTTAAAGGCTGACTTGCATTAAGCAACTTGTAGATCACACTGGTAGGGTATTTGAAGGCTATTGTATTTGCCAGCATCTCCTAAAATCTACTTTTAAAAAACTTACATGAACTGCAGGATATTTTGGAATATGTAAGTATCGGGAAACCTATGCTTTTGATGGTCTCTCGTTGCCACGCAAGTGTTTAATTCCACAGTAAGTGTGGTCAGAAAGAATTCTAACAACTTGCTTTTGTTTGGATTGGAAAGTGAAGTTAATACCAAATCTGTGAAGTGAATACCAATTCTGGGTATTGATTAGATTTTTGCATATGCTATGTTGATTCATGATGAGCATGCTAATCTTTTTCAGTAAAAAGCAAACAACCTAGAAATGTTTGCCAACATCTTCCATTCTAAATACTCCAGGAGGGACTGTTCCAGAGAGTTGACTGCTATTACTTAAAGGTGGTGTTTATATTTAACACAAATGTGAAAAACAGTTGAGATCAAGGGTGGTATTTTCTTTCATAGAGCGGGACCAGATTGTTTTTACCCAGCATACTTGCTCTGAGATAATCATTGTCAACTGAATTCAGTTTTAAAGAGAACATGAGAACAATTTTGTTTTGCAACACATCGAGCAGTTAACGTGATAGAATCTGCCAAGAGAAGCCTGTGAAAAAGTGTAGTACTTAAAAGATTTAGTGTGTTTTCTGCAAAGCCCCTTCTAACAAGCAAATTTTGAGAAAATACAGCTAATAGTAAATCATGTTAGCGTTGGTGCTAACCTATAATACTAATCAAAAGGCTTGGTTTTCAAAGGTACTGAGCACCATGATCTTGCATTGACTTCACCCCCTCTTAAAAAGCCTAACCTTGTTTCTGTATCCAAAGTGGACATATTATATAGGTGATAAATTTAGATATACTGGAGATTAGTTTTTAAGATTATTTGTACTGGGTTATTTTGTTATCTAGTCTGTCTTAAAGGAGGAAGATACTTTTCAACTATCTCAACTTATATCAGGTTTTTGTGGGTAATTCAATAGGTCTCTTCTCATTGTGGTCATCTTTGATTTCATTTCACTGTAGCATTTGAATTTCTGAATAGATTAATTGAAAGGCTTAATGGCAAAGTTGATATTTGGTTAGAAATTGTGCTGAGAAAAACCCTATTACTATTTACTGCAAGAAGAGCAACATTAAACGGTGTTCTATGGAAGGTCATCAATGAAAAATGAACTTATTTTTATATGAATAGGCCCAGTAAGGGTTAAACTAGTGTGGCTTAAAGCTAGTAATTCTTGACAACAGAAAGTGACTTGGTATTTCCTAGTTGCTGCTGCACTGCAGATTATAGTGAGGTGGATTGGTTTGCCATTTAGGGAGGTATAAATAGCCATGCAAATCTCAACATTCCATTCCCCCAGTTGCATTTTGGTATTTTATATTATTGATATGACCATGCAAACTGTCAACATGCATCAACGAACTGAAATTTTAAGACTGTAAATGAAACATGTTGGTGATCCCTGAAAATATGTACTACAGCAGCAACCTGTTCAGACAACTCTGAATCTGTGTCTGAAAAAACCTCAGCACCTGAAGATAGTTTGATCACCCACGCTGTTATGGACACGAGGAGCTAGATCAACAATCACTTTATAGAAGATCAAACTGATGGCTAACTTGCAACTTTCAGCTTATTCTAACAAGATAAAGCTGTAAAGATTGTGTACATACTGTATAATATGAGTTTTACTGTTTGATAAATGACCTTTTTCAGAGATCTGCACTATAGTCTGGCAATCTATTGGCTTTATGCAGTAGTGCTTAAGTATGTCTCTAATGAAGACAGTACCTAGTAGCTCTCAACCTCTTCTTAGTAGTTTCTGGTGGAGTAATCAAGCTATTCAGAGTGATCTTCCCTTTACTCCCATCCCATTCATGCATTATTCATTGTTATAGAAGACTGTTTGTGCAGAGGCCACAAAAGAACTGTTTGCTTGATATGTTCCTTAATGCATTCCTGATGCTGATGTGATGAACATTTTAGTTACTCCTTACCAACATCCACACTGTACAGTATGCATAATAAATTCATCTACTTAGTTTTCATTGCTCTGTAGAAGTTTGTCTGGTCTTTACTGTGCATTTTTTCATAATTGCACCTCTTCTAATTCTGACTGAAGAATAAGTTTCCACAGAGCTTGCTTTGAACTTCTAAAAATGTGACTGGGCCTCTGTTTTCTAGTGTATGTTCAATTACAAAACTCTTAACATACTTTAACTGTAACTACCTTTATATATTTCAGTGCTTATTTTTCTAATAATGGTATTAAAGCTTATTGTTTGACTTTAATTCCATAATAGGCTTGTTTCAGTGCTTACGAGGTATGACCTTTGTGGGAATTAACCTGAAAATTAATCCTATAATAACCATCAAATTGGATTCTTCTTACCCAAATCTGTGTGACTCTGGAACTGAGCAAGCTCTCTAGTGCCCTGGACCACTCCAGCACTCATTAATACATAACGCAAAAATCCACCCAAACTTTGGTTTCTGAGTCTATTTTTTAAAACAGCAGTGAGTAATTTTTGCTTTGGGCCACTCATGTAACTTAGCTGGGGGAAAATCACAGCTACTGCAAGTGGACCAAAGCAAGGGAAATAGACAAGGCATTCTTACTGGTTTGGAACTGCCTTTGAATGCAGAGATTTGCAAGTTGCGGCTTCAGATCAGATGGCTTTTCCAACAGATTGCTTTAAAGTTGGCCAACACAACTCATAACCCAACCAGCTAGCCCAAGAGAATTGTTGCATGGTGGGTGCTTGATAGTCCTCCTATTTTGACAGTCCCAGGAGGGTTGCGGGTTGCCATTCCAAACTAGCAAGCAGCATCTGGTTGGGAATGTTGCAAAATGTGAAGCCCTGACGTTTAAAAATACGTAATTTGTTGGTTACTTAACTTGCCAGATGGACTAGCCCTGCTTCTTCTGTTCTGGTGGTTCTGATGGTTGTCCGGATCTAGAACTGGAGGCCGTGCTTCCTTATATTCAACATGGTGTTCAGTATGTATGGTGTTGGGGCATTGCAAAGGCTAGTAGTCTCAAAGGGACATTTGGTGGGCCTTCTTTAGCTCAAAGACTGATCAATGGAGCTTTAAGCAACCTTGTTTTTCATGGCTTCAGGCGATGGAGAAGAAAAGCACAAAACCTAGTGGACATGATCACACGAAAAATGTTGGTGTACACAAGGGAGGACCGCTGGATGGTTATTGGCCTTGTGCCTTGCTTGCCAGCTTCCAATGGCATCTGCCTGGATGTTATAAACTGAATAATGGAGTGGCCTCTAATCCGGCAAGCAATTCTTATGTATTTAACCACAGTTGGCTAAACTCACACACTTAATAGTCACTGCATGTGATGGCAGATGTGCAGTTCCTTGTTTAGTATACACATATGAAATAAGTACTAACAATTTGGGGCTTGTTGATTCTATAAATGGGTTGGTTTATGCTGTGTTGATACTGATTAAATTTAGCTTTACAAGCAAGCTGCTATATTGGGATGGTTGAGCTGATCACATGTGGAGGTTTTATTGATTTGCAAAAAGGCTTGAGGTACTTAAAATACAAAAGGTAAGTTGCAAGTGCTGTACACAGTCTCATTAATTACATTGTTTTTTATCCCAACTTTCTTAATTTGTTTCCTAGCGAAATTGAAGCTTTTTTCCTTTTTGGACAAAATACTATTGCTGGTAGAATTCTGTTTTGACAAAGTTCACTACCAATTCTTCAGTATCTTATAGTTTGTGTTAAAAACAGTCTCTATGTCCTGAGGCGTGAATGTTATGATAGAGTTGTAATGTTTGTTATGAAATCTGATGTAGAGTTTGAGACTGAGCTTTGAATTGGGACTTTTCTTGTTTGAATCTCACTTCTTTCATGAATGCACGAAGTGGCCCATTCTTTCAGCCTCAACTTTCCCAACTCCTGATCTGCAGTATGGGGATAATATCTTACAGGATTGTAAGGAGATCAAGATAATACATATAGAGGTGAGTCTCATGATCAGTGAGACTCGCCAGAAGGGGGGTTGCGGGCAGAACGGGCTTAGCCCACTCTCCCTGCAGACGATCGGAAGGCAGCCCACATGACAGCTGGCTCCGTCATGGAGCCAGCAGGGGCTGCGGGGATCGGGGGCCACGCGGCCACCTTGAAGTTCCAGTATGCCCTATGCGAGTGCACGGGGCATCCTGGAGAGACCCCGGACGGGTCTACGCGTGTGTTGCCATGCGCTGCAGCAACACACAAGCAAAAAGACGCGGTTAACCTTGTCTTAGGGGAGAGGTGTTTTTGAGGGCTAGCTGCTGGGAGCCATGTGGCTCCCGGTGCAGCACGCGACTGCCCCAAAGCGGACAAGGCTCCCTTAGCCCGCTTTTGGGCAATCGTGAGAATCACCTCATTGAGTGCTCTGAACCTTTTGAAAGTGCTGTACCAATCTGTAGTTGTAATCATGAAAAGTTAACAATACTAAAAATGTGAAACGTTTCACTTTAAATTGAGAGGTGCTCCAGTTAATGCCACAGCCCACTGGTGCTTTTGGAAATATCAGATATTTTATGTGATTATGTTGAATTTGTATCATCATCTGGAAAAGATACTACACAAACAGGCTCACTTGCCCCTCCCCCAATATAGAATAGTGGTTCAAACACATTCTTCCCCAATGAATCTTTTATAGAAGAGGGGGAAAGAGAGAGCTCTTAATTTTAAAAGGATTAGCTACAGTCTAATTCTATATTCAGGAGTAAGGGATTAAGGCCAGGCATGGAACAGAAGCTCTAGTTGGAAGTCATATTACTACAAGGATGAATAAGGCAGGCAGCTCACAGATTGGCTTGGATTGCACCCACATGCTTCACTGTCTGCAACGTGGTGCACCTAGAATAGAAATTATGACAATTTTTAATACCTAAGAATAGTGAAATCTGGCAATCCTTTCAGAATTCTGCTTATATAGGTAGGATAATAATTAAATGGTCAGAATTGGCTTCAAAATAAAAGCATCCCCTGCCATCTATACAGTAAGATCATACTTGTTAATGTCTAATACGTTAGCTCATTTTTAAAAAAAATTTGGAAAGCCACCCAATGAAATTATTTAAATGCTTCCTGTCTCAAAGTCTTAGTGTCTCTGTCTTAAACTGGCTGGCAATTTTTTGAAGTTTAAGAATAAACTACATATGCAAGAAGTAGCCTTGATGCTGATAAGGTGGAATCATCTGTAAAGCATGCTTCCACACAAGAATGAGCAACTTCTTTTGGAGCATCTTGAAACATTCTTCTGCTGAGGCCCAATTGCCCTGTGCTGGAAAGGCGGCTGTAACATTGCACAGGTATCAGTTCTGGATAACTTGATATCACTGGATATAATATTAAATATTGCTGCTTCACATAACAGCTGATGCCATAAAGCAAGTTGTAAAGTGTGTGAAAGTTTTTGTACAAACCACAGTTCCCTGTATGTATGCACTCAGAACTCTGCTTTGTTCTAGCTGTGCTTAAATTCATCATCATCCTTTATTTACAGTCTTTGACCAAAAAAGAAATAAAAATCTTTACATAGTTAAAAGGAAAAATGTTAATAGAAAGTCAGTTACACATAAATGGCTAGCAGCTTTTGATTAATAATAATAACACGTTAAAATAAAATAAAATAACGGCATTGGAAAGATGTAAGTGTATAGGCATAATTTAAAATTAACAGTAAGGCACCCAAAGCTGTATTCTATTCTATTTGAAGTTCTTAATCTGGTGACCACATAACAGAATTTAGCCACAACGTATGAAATAGTTGCATCTTTATCTGCTAATAAATATGCTACAACAAGATCCTCAGGTTGTCTCCTCATATCATTTAACAGTGGCCTGATTAATTGAGATCTCAAGTTTTGGTATATTGAACACTTTAAAAGTATGTGGACCATGGTTTCCATGATTGCATCAGGAAGGCCCCACTCTGAATGCACATGTGCACAGACTGCTTTGATACTGCCACGCAGAACAAAACTTATTCTGCACATAGATGAAAAACATTAGAACACTGTACCAAACTATAGCTTGACCCTAGTTTGTTCTCGCTAACCACAGGCAGAACAAACCACAATTTCCCAAATTCAGACATGGGGAAGTTGTGTTCAAAAAGCAGAAGCGTTCAATCTCTCCTGCATGAAATGGGGTGGAATACATGAGCCTATGCCTTGCTGAGGCTTACTGCTTATAGGGCAAACCATGATTTAGCAATGGACTTGAAGCAAGTCACTTTAAATTCTGTTTTATCTCTTCCAACAGATCTCTACAGTTCCCACTTCACTGCAACTGGGACTTGTACTTGGTTTTGCGGTGGGAATATTGGTACTGAAAAATTACTTGATTTAAAAGTGAACATGAGAGACTGAAAAGCAAAATGCAGAGGGGGAAGAGTAGTAGAGCAAGCTGGGGAAGGATGGCATGAGGTATTGGGCAGTCTCTGATTCCTTTTTGAAATGTGTAATTGGAATATAATTTTCCTACCCCTAGCTCTGTGTAATTCACAATAGCTTATTGGGTCATTCAATAGTGGGGTAAAGCTTTACTGTCTGGTTTGCATACACAAGAGTTGCCATAGCAGAACTTGCTCTTCTAAGTTAACAGGCACAGGATCACGCTGCACCTTCATTGCTTGGACTTCAGTAGGTGATGTCTGCATTCAGCAAGCACAAGGGCTAGGGACCTTGCTTTTGTTAAAAATGAAAGCTGAAATGTTCTGGAGTTGAATTCAGCAACGAGATGCCCCTCAGGTCCATATTTCTCTGTCTACAACAGCTGGCTGCTTCCTAAGCTTATGCTTTCCACTCTCTTTTAGCATTCTCTGTTCCTAAACATACACTCCGCTTCCTTATTCAAATGGCTGCATGCTCCTTTAACCTTTCTCTAACAGCTGGATTTTCTTTACAATTTAATGTCTAGTATCTATCCCCTTGAAACTACGATATACAACCTATAACAGTTGGATGTTCTTGCTGAGCTTATAGGTAAGATATTAAAACATAGACAGATCCCAAGCCTGTTAAGAACTAAGCCCAATTTACTTCAGAGGGACTTGTTGCAGCCTGATCCAATGCATGCATGCTTTGGAACAGGCATCCCCAAACTGCGGCCCTCCAGATGTTGCTGAACTACAATTCCCATCACCCCCAGCTGCAATGTATTGTGGCTGGGATGATGGGAATTGTAGTTCAGCAACATCTGGAGGGCCGCAGTTTGGGGATGCCTGCTTTGGAAGAAGCCCCACTGATTTTAGTGCGGAGCTTTATTGAGAAAAGCTGGGGTCCCATGAACACTTATCTGGGAGAAAGCCCCATTTAATTTGCTGGTTAAATGTGGCTTAACTTGCAGATACACATACATAACATTGCAGTTAAGAACAGAAACACAGGAAGCTGCTTTATACTGTCAGAACATTGGTCTATCTAGCTCAGTATTGTCTATGACTGGCAGTCATAGTCTCAGTTAATAGCAATAGCACTTACATTTATATATCGCTCTATAGCTGGAAGCTCTCTAAGCGGTTTACAATGATTTAGCATATTGCCCCCAACATTCTGGGTACTCATTTTACCAACCTCGGAAGGATGGAAGGCTGAGTCAACCTTGAGCCCCTGGTCAGGATCGAACTTGTAACCTTCTGGTTACAGGGCGGCAGTTTTGCGCCACCAGGGGCTCTAATGCAAAGCAATTTACATTTGAGTAAATAGGTCTAGGCTCAAGCTTTAAAATTAGGAATGGAGCTGTCATACTGTTGACTCTCTTAAGAGTATACATTAACCTTTTTGTAGTAACAAATTCCAGAAGCATAGCCGAATCCTTTGCACATTTATTTGACAATAAGTGTTCTATGGTGCTTGCTTTGATAAATGCACAGGTTGGAAGCCTATTAACAGAAGAAGGCTGCACAACTTTGGCCTTTCAGATGCTTTTAGACTACAACTTCTTTAATCCCTATCCACAGTTGCCAGTAGGCAGTGGTGATGGGAGGTGTAGGCCAACATCTGCAGTAAGGACAAAGTTGTGCAATCCTGAGCCTTGTACTTTAAACATCGAACTGCAATGGCAGTTCGACTTTTGTGGACGAGAGTCTGCTTTGCTAGATGTACAAGTTCAAATGTGCTTTTCATAAGTAGCCTTGGAAAATTCATTAACAAACAAGGCATGACAGAAATAAATTCAATAAATATAAACTGAGTATGGATGTGAAAATATTTTGGTCTCATAGAGAAACTTATTCAGATGTAGTTGAGAATAAACACTTCATATATCTGATGAAACTGACTTAGTCTTAAGTTCTCCAAAGCATCTGTCACTAAAAGGCTGCAAACCACATGCTTAATAGGGAATAAGCCCCACTCAGGCCTGGATTTAGGGGCAGGTGACTACTGAGCACCAGGCATTTAACATTTTATATTGTGATAGGCACACTTTATGTATTTTTCTTTGTCAACTGCTTTGAGAACTTTGAAGAATGGTATATAAATATTCATCATAGCATATATGCCATTAATAAATCCAGACTTTCAGATCCATATGTGCAAATTTTTATAGGCGGATACATTATGCTCACACAGAGGAATTTGCTTTCCTCTTCCCTGCCGTAAAAAAAATCTGCTCTACTGCTAGTTGTCCAGAAACTGCATGCCAGAGGGAAGCAAATTGGCCTCTGCCATAAATCTGCTGACTTGGGTGTTTTCAATTAGTATTGCCATTTGTTGCAAACTGCCTTGAGGATAATTAATTAGGCTCATATAATGTTATAATTGGAAGAGACCTTAGAAGTCTTCTATTCCAATGCTCTGCTCAGTACAGGAAACTGCTGTAACATCTCTGACAGATGTTTGTCTAGTCTCTGTTTGAAAACCTCCAGTGAAGAAAAGCATACTATTGCACAAAGCTGACTACTCCACTGTTGAACATCCCTTGCACCTAGGAAACTTTTCTTAATGTCTGTCCTAAATCTGCTTCCTTGTCAAAGGATTGGTTCTAGTCCTACCCTCAGGAACAATAAATTCCACTCCTATGTGAAAGCCCTTTAGATATTTGAAGACAGTGATCACATTTCTCCTTAGTCTTCTCTTCACCACTCTAAACATACCCAGCTCCTTCAACTGCTCCTCACAGGAATTGGTTTCCAAGCACCTTCGCCATCTGCCCTCCTATGAATTCATTACAGTTTATCCACATCCCTCTTAAAATGCAGGGCCCAGAGTTGGACACACTAGTCCAAATGAGATCTGACAAACACAGAATAGATGGCATGATTACTTTTTGTGATCTTGACATGTCTTCTAATAATGAATTAACTGGTTTTTTTAGCAGCTTCATCCCATTATTGGCTCATGTTCAATTTCTTGCCCACTAAGGCACATAGGTCAATTTCACATGTTCTGCTGCCAAGCCAGGACTTCCCCCATCTTGTACTTGTGTATTGTTTTTCCTTATCCAAATGCAAGATTTCACATTTGTCTCTAAGTTTGTTGGTTTTAGCCCAATATTTGAGACTATTTAGATTGGATGGCTTCTAAGGTGTTAACTATTCCACCTAGCTTCATGTCATCTGCAAATCTGATAAGCATTCCCTCTACTCCCTCCTACAAGTTATACAAAATGCTGTTCAGTGTTGAACAGCACAGTGTTAAATAGTGAGTCACACAAAACACACCAGCAACTTACCCCATTTCTTCCTTTTCACCAACTTCCAAGTACAACTCCTTTATCTCTTGCTTGCAGGCTCTGGTCAAACACTCCCCAGACCTTTGTGTGACTCTTAAAAGAAAAGACATCTTTAAAATCAATATTGTGCATCAAAATAATGAAAGGGGCTACAAATGCAATTAAAAAGATATTCAGAAGTTGAACAAATGAAAAGGGAGAGATGTTCCTCTCCCTAAAGATTTTTTAAAAATTATTTGGATTTTGTGGACTTCAATAGTTGACACATGCTCTGGCTACAATAAATGTAACAGTACAATCCTATGCATATTTAGTCATAAGTAAGTCCCACTGTGCTCAGTGGTATTTGCTCCCATGTAAGGACACATAGAATTGCAGCCTTGATATTTGCATTCCCAAAATACATGTGTTTTCGCAAAAACAGTCTAAAACTGCTAGATCGCTGGGTGCTTATTTATTTATCTATCATATTTATATACCACCTGATATGTGTATCTTTAGGTGGTGTAAACAATTTAAAACCCAACAAATATAAAACAATAAAAACAAAACAATTTCACAGAATAAAAAGTTATTTCCATGGTGATGAAAACTGTCTTGATAAAAACTCAAGACACTGTCTTGAGTGTCTTCTTAAAAGCAATCAGAGATGGAGATGTTCTTATTTTAAAAGTGGGCATATTCCAAAGCCTCAGGGCAGCCACAGAGCCTGTTAGTTACTTCACTCCTGCTAACTGGACAAAGATGCATTTTAAAGTGGTGGCTTTCTCATAGTTAGCAGGTGGGGTGTCAGCTGTCCCAATTCAACTTAGAACAGCAACATCCCATCTTTGAACCCATCTGCTCAGTTATAGCTACACTCCTGGCAACATCCCAGAAGAAAGGTAATGTGTCTGGTATTTGCTTAGTCCTATATCTGAGCCACTTGGCAGACCTGGCCCTCTTTGAATCAATGGCCAGGTCTAACAGTTCAAGGAGGTCAGGGGGCTAACAGTCCAAGAAAGAATGACACACAGGGGTAAACTTGGCAGCTTTTGTGCCAGTGGCAGCCAGGGGGTATCCTGGCTTGGGAGGCCAGGTCTCCTTGCCACATGCAGGAGGTCCTGGGCAGACGACCTGGCCTCCACTGCACCAGTAGCCAGATCTGCTGGGCAGCTGGGGGGAGAGTGCCTCCCAAAATATGGAGGGGGGGGGGAGAGGCCTCTCTAAACTTCTTGTAAACTGCCCAGAGATGTAAGTTTTGGGCAGTATAAAATATGTAAAATAAATAAAATAGTAATAAAGCTGTCCCACCTGAGACCATGAGTAGGCCTGGCCTCTCTGTACTTACTACAATCCCATTTCTCTTTTTCAAACAGGTGGGGGGACGGGACACGAGCGTTTGAAGTAGAAAATACGGTAGCAGCCCATCCTTGGGGTAGCAACCCCCGCCACCCTTTTGCTGGCATTGCCCTACTACGGCGGCTGATGATGTGGAGCCCCACCGTGTGTGTTGTGTGTGTGTGTGTGTGTGTGTGTGTGTCCTTTGTCCAAGAGCCTGAAGCCGCCTTGTCCCCCCTTCTTCGTCCTCCTGCCAGCCCTCTCAGCTCCTGGCTTCTTCCCTCCCGCTGAGTGCCTGACACTTTGCCCCGCAGCCGGTGGGAGGCAGAGCGCGCCTGCATCCCGGCGGCGGCGGCGGCGGCGGCTGGTACCCACAATGCATGAAGAGCCGCCGCCGCAGAAGGAGGAGGAGGAGGAGGAGGGGGCCTGCCTGCCTGCCTGCCTGCCTGATCCCCATCCTTCGCCGCCGCGCTCCCCGGCTAGCAACATGGCCAGCCTAGCCCGGCGGGCAGCCGCCTGAGCGGAGCAACAGCCCTGCCCGCCGCATCTCTTCGCTTCCTCCTTCTCCTCCGCCCCGCCCTCGGCCTCTCCCTCGCCTCCCCTGCCCGAAGGTGGACGCCGCGGCCGGCTTGAGAGCCCGGCGGCGGCAGCAGCGCAGCGGCACCATGGCAGCCTCCGAGCTTTACACGAAGGTGAGCGGAGGAGCGAGACCCGGCGGGCGCCAGCTGCGGCCCGCATCAAGCGCCGGGTGGGGGGAGGGGGAGGCCGGCGGCGGCGGCGCGGGATGGCCGTTGGAGGGTGCCTGGCAACGGCGCGGGAGGGGTTGTTGCTAAGGGGCGGCTTGGCGGGCGCTGGGGAGGCAGGCCCGGCTGGGCCCGGGGTGGAGGCCTCCCTGGGAGAAAGGGATGGAAGCCGAGCCTGACGGAGGCACGGAAGGGCCGCAGCGGGTGCCCCCTTCCTTGGGGACCTCCCTCGCCTCTTGCAGCCCTGCTCGCTGCCCGCCCCCCCCTTCATGGATGGCGGCGAGGGCTCTTGCAGCATGCGAGGGGGATGACAGCGCAGCGCACACACGGTGCACACACGGTGCACACGGAGGGAGCAGCCGGAGTGTCGTCCTCTCCCTCCCTCCCTCCCTCCCTCGGGGCAGGCTGCCTGGGCTTGAGCAGCCTCTGCTGGCATTCAGGTGACCTGAAAGTGAAAGGGCTCCGTGGGTGTATCTTAAGAACAGCGGCTGGTTTCCTGGCCTCTTCTTCTTCAGCCTCCTCTCTCTCTCTCTCTCTCTCTCTCTCTCACACACACACACACACACACACACACACACACACACCCTCATCCTCTATCTATATCTATTTCTATATCTATATGCTGTTTCTTGGTCATGTGCCTGATGGGAGCTGCAAAGATTCTTGTAGACTGATGGTGGCCATAAGATTTCATGGACCACAACCCGCTGCAGTGGAGGCATGGAGCGTGATCCTGGTCACCCTTGCCTGACAGTGTCCTATTCCTCCGCATCCTGCTCCCTACACAACACACACACACTGCTAGAGAAGCATGAGTCATGCTGACTTCATGATCAGTTTGGCTGGCTCTTGTTTTGCATGCTCATGAAGTAACTTCAGTTGAGGAGGAAGACAGATTGCCGGCCTCCGTGGGGTGTCTTTTTGTTCTCCAAGGATGCACAGCTGGCGGTGGACAGCTAGGCTGTAGGAAGGGAGTGAAGAGCAAGAGATGCAGACTGTTTGCGCCCGGCATTTGGAGGCGTCTTGGAAGCTCTGTTGCTCATAAGCCAGGCTATGATGTGTTGGGGCAACTGATAGAAACACTCTGCTTTGCGGGTCTCATCAGGAGTGTACAGCCCCACGATGGTTCTCAAATAGAAAGGGGTAGCTGTGTTAGTCTGTTGCCGCAAAAATAGCAAAGAGTCTCGTGGCACCTTCAGGACGAACACATTTACTGTGTCGTAGACTTCCAGGGAGCGGTAATAAATTGGTTCGACTTGAGAGTGCCACAGACTTTGGGCTCTTTCAGTTCTCCAGCTACTCTTTTTCTGTGGCTGCAGGTGCTGCAGCAGAACGTATGTCTTGTATAAGATTAGTCACAGTTGTGTTTTTGGTGGAAGGAAGCAGTGCCTGATGAATTTTACAAGTCTAAAGGAAGCATTATCAATCATAGCCTGATGTTGTAATTGAGTTGCCCTATTTATCATGTGGAAGTATCCTGAAAAAAAGAAGCCCCAAACAGCGTTCCCTCTAACAGGGATTCCCAGATGATGTTGACTACAACTCCCAGAATTCCCAGGTTCAATGGCTTTTGCTTGGGGATTAATGGGAGTTGTACTCGACAACAACTGGAATCCCTGTTAGAGGGAACACTGGCCCCAATCTATCTCTTGGAAGCACCGACTCTCTGTCTGCAGGACATTGTGGTCTGAAGATGAATGGTTCTGCCTTGTAGGAGGGGGTAAAGCTTGTTGGAGTTTTGGTCCCACCCCTGTGATTTGGAGTTGTGTGACTTTCTTTTGCCTGACAGGGGCTCACATTCCTCCTCGTCCTGCTAAGTGCATGTGTACATACCCAACACATATATTGCTAGCTAAGCATGAGTCATGCTGACTTCATGATAAATTTGGTTGTGTCCGTTTGAAAGTATCAGTTGCATTATTGTTAAGTTAGATGACTAGAGAAAATAGGCGTGCTGTTGGAAATCCCTTTTGTTGGATAGACTAAAAATTTGCAGAGCAAATTAAAAATTAAAGTCAGGGTGAACATAGGAAGCTGCCATTTACCAGACCATTAATCCATCTAACTCAGTTTTGTCTATACAGACTGGCAGCAGCTTCTCCGAGGTTATAGGCAAGAGACTCTCTCAGCCCTGTCTGGAGATGCTAGGGAGGGAGCTTGAAGACTTCTGCATGCAAGCATGAAGATGCTCTTCCCAGAGTGGCCCCATCCCCTAAGGCATCGTACACTGCTCACACATGTTGTCTCCCATTCAAATGCAAACCAGGGTGGACCCTGCTTAGTAAAGGGAACAATTAATGCTTGCTATCACAAGAGCAGCAGGATCCAGACTAAATTAGTTGTGACTAAATCCCATTGAAATTAATGGGACATAAGGTGATCAAAACTAATTTGTCTAATTGGATTTCAGTGGTGCTTAGTAATGACCAGCTTAGACTGGATCCTGCCCTTATTGGTTCTTTCATTTCTCCTCAAGGTGAAATGCACAGGATTAGGAAGGATATGTTGATTCTTGTTAAATTTTGTTTTTATTTCTACGTAAAACCTATGAATGAGGTTATATGCTTTCTAATACTTTCAAATATATAAGGGGGAAAAGATGCTATACATGGTGTGTTTTTAATTCATTCTCTAAGTTGTAATACATTTTGTTTTACATTAGCAGTGGTTATGGCTGAAGAAGCAGCCTGCTAGTTCTTAAAATGTCTGGTAAAGAAATAGTTTACCAGCCACCCTAATGGCGCAGCAGGGGAATGATTTGAATAGCAAGCCAGAGATTGCCAGTTTGAATCCCCGCTGATACCTATATCGGGCAGCAGCGATATAGGAAGATGCTGAAAGGCATCATCTCATACTGCGCAGGAGGAACCAATGGTAAACCCCTCCTGTATTCTACCAAAGAAAAATCACAGGGCTCTGTGGTCGCCAGGAGTCGACATTGACTCGACGGCACACTTTATCTTTAAAGGAATAGTTTAGAGGCCATTCCCTATGTACTGAAAGGGTACGGACGGGTTTGGGTAACTTTTATGCAGGCCACATTTTTCTTCTTCAGAAAAAATGGGGGAGGGGTTACATGTTAGAACACTTTCCCCTTAGTTTGAGATTCTTCTCTCCAGACTTTTTTATTGCATAGATTAAAAGAAAATTAAAAACTACAAATAAAGAACAGATATTTTGACGTATAGACCTCAACTTCAGTGTTCCATGAAGGAAACTGGACTTCTGTACATCGAAATGTCTGTTCTTTACTTGTAGTTTTTTTTACTTTTAATCTACGCAATAAAAAGGTATGGAGAGAAGAATTTGGCGTAGATCCATTATGTGTATTGTATATCACATGATATTGACTAGTCTGAGATGGCAGTGATTCATGTTTTTGTCATATCGCAAACTAGATAAACAAAATATGGAAATAATGGATTGTGTTGGTCTGTGATTGTAATAAAGGAATTGAATTTAATGGGAATCATGCTATTGATTCTTGATGATATAGAATAATGTTAGGAGATGGTACTTTCTTCTTAGTGATCCTTGAGTTTTGTTCTATTTGTTATCTTCAGGCAGTCTTCAATTGTTCTGTGACTGGTATATGATGGTTAAGTTGTATCCTTACTACATGTGATCTTCTAAGGCCTGGGAACTGGTGCCTTATGCATTGGTTTGGCCGCTTGAGAGAAACTTACAGTTCCCCTGTCCTGTAGGACTGGGAAACTGCTAACCATGGATGTAATATATATATGACCATAACTGCTGACCAGGGGTGTAATATATACATAACTGATAACTCTGTAAATAGTCTTCTTGTGTCTATGTAAGGCTAGAGTGCAATTAGAAGATTTTAACTGGCTAAACTGAAAAGGCCATCATGTCCTATAAATAATCTCAGATTTCAATGCGTTTAAATGCATTTAACTCTCTGCTGTATTTCAGCCATGTGTGTATGTATTTGTAATGCTTTACAATACATATTAAGCAGCAATATATATATGTATGTTGATAAATAGCAAGTCCTGGACAACAAGCTAACTATGCATGTTTCCTTGCTTCCGAAAAAACCAGTTCAATATTTTAAACCCATATATTTTCCTTTCTTTGTTTACAAGAAATGCATATTTAAACAAAATAAGTGCTTTGCAAAATGCAAAGCTATCAACATTATTGCTAGTTCATTCAAAGTGACTTTTCCTGGTATAACATTGTATACTGCTTGCCTGAAATACTTTCCCTATTACTGTTAATGTGCAATGTAATCCCCCCCCCCACTGGATGACAGGTTTATTGCCTCAGAAACCTATGGCTCAGTCCTTAGATTGGCTGCACCAGGAAATAAATGCTTAAAGTGAAACATATTGAACACTCTCAGTAAAATATTGCCAATTGCTATGTTGTGCTAGCATTGGTAATAATTAGGGTCAAACTATGATTGAACAACCTATTGAAGCAAAGTAGAATTATTCCCTCATACCATATCTGTTCATCTAATGAGTGAAATTTGAAGTGTCTTCAAAATTATGACACACATTGCTTAATTATACCATATGTGTATTTAATACATGTTTTTTCCCCACTGAGATGTTTGTGTTTTCCCTCTCCATCTTGTTACTTAGCACTGTTGCCTAGAAATACCTTGGGTGGCATCCAGCCTTTTGGGCATAGCAGTGAACTATTGGCAATAGCTCCATCCATGGGGTAACCTCTGTCAACCGAGTGTGGCTGCACCTAAGGTCTGGATTATGCCCAGGCTTTTCCATTTATATCATCTGATAATTGATTCTATAGCTTGGAAAGAATGGCTTGCTTTGAAAAACCTGCCCTAAAATTTCAGCAACGTGGTAAGAAAGAAACAGGCTAGACGCTTAGCAATTAAACCTAGGCATTGTGTGATCAGCACTTAGCAGACGAAACAGTTGAAATAAACGAGAAAGGGTTGCTAATCAGCCTTGTGGGCTGGTATAATCTGCACTTCCTCTTCAAAGCAGTGAAAAAAGTACTTTACAGATCTGTAGCTAAAATTTGGTTTAGAATCCTTCATTTGAATACTGATTTCATTTTGAGGAGGCAATGATATTAATGTGGGCAGAGCAGTCTGTAGTCCGAGTCCAGTAGTATGCTGTTTGTTACTTCTGTTGCATGTTGTACAGTGAAAAAACCCTGAAACTTGATTTGTTGCATTCACAGTTCTTCAGTCAGAAATAATTAATTAGTTGGGTCATCTCAGACAAAGCAAAGGCCTCCAAAATTTCCCAAAACAAACAAACTTGCTTGTGTGTCTTTGCATACAAAGACACTTGCACACATTTAAAATGGCCATTTCCTTATATCTGAGGCCTAATCTTACACATATGCATGTGCGCATGCACACTCTCTCTCTCTCTCCAGAGCAAAAATCTGGCCGGGCCACTTTAAATCTGGTTAAGTGACAGCAGTAATGTCTTGCTACTGTGAACATCTTGGAGCAATGTTTCTTTGAATGCAAGCAGAGCCTCTCTAGGGAGACACAGTAACTAGGGGAGGTGATACTGGGTTCCTTCCAGTATGCATCTTGCCTGGCAGGTGTTGGTCAGTGAAATACAGTAGACTCTGTGTTTCTTACCCAGGCTATTGCTTGAAGGAATCAATAGGTCAGCTGTTGACAACGGCTTCCCCCAGGGTTTGTGTGTGTGTGTGCCATGGTGTTCATATGTCATAGTGTACATGTTCTTCTTAAATGAAGATATCATTTGTAAAGGAACATTGTTTGTGAAGCAGCTCTGTATTTGACAATTCATTATTGTAATTCATGTGCCAGATACTGAGCTGAGATGCAAAATTCTTAATGAGAGCTCTAGTGTTGGACTCCGAAATGGCTTTGCCGCTTGAAGCAAAGCTAATTTACTTTGGGGTGCGGCAGATGATTATTATTAGATAAATGCTGAATAGTCTGAAATCTCAGAACCACTAGCCACTCCCTGGATTCTATTCTTTGGTGATGTGACACACAGTATGAATCAGTGCTTTGTGAGATGGTTTGGCCAAGTACCTTAGGAGGAGAGCTGGTCTTGTGGTAGCAAGCATGAATTGTCCTCTTTACTAAGCAGGGTCTGCCTTGGTTGCATTTGAATGGGAGACTAGAAGTGTGAGCACTGTAAGATATAGTATTCCCCTTACGGTATGGAGCTGCTCTGGGAAGAGCATCTAGGTTCCAAGTCGCCTCCCTGGCTTCTCCAAGATGGGGCTGAGAGAGACTCCTGCCTGCAACCTTGGAGAAGCTGCTGCCAGTCTGGGTAGACGATACTGAGCTAGATGGACCAATAGTCTGACTTGGTATATGGCAGCTGCCTATGTTCCTAACTTAAAGGATTGCAAATAGGTCATTCCAGAGTTCTGCTGCTAGTAGTGTTAGGAACATAACATGCCAAAGCAGCCTAAGAATGGATGTGCACACAGACTTTACAATGCAGTGTGCTTAGTCACCTCCTCAGAGGTGTGTAACATATACTTGGCTAATATTCTGTCAAAAGCAGATAGGGCAGTAGCAACTATCCCCACACAACCACTTGTGCTCTCTGTAGCACTTATCCTGTGAATATCATATTGTAGAGGCAAAGCCTGGAAGTGGACAGATAGGCTATCTCATACAGCAGGGCTGCACAACTTTGGCCCTCTGGCTCTTGTTGGACTACAACTCCCACCATCCCCAGGCAGGAGACTGAGTAGAGGTGGAGGGAAGGGGCTCGGCAGGAGGGCGCACAGGGCAAGGGATGAGCCGGGAAAGTGCCTGGTGACCTAGTCCCAGCCTGATCCCCAGCCACAATGGCCAGTAGTCAGGGATGATGGGAATGGTAGTCCAGCAGCACCTGGAGGGCTGAAATTGAGCAGCCCTGTAATACAGCTAGATGGTATGGGCAATACCAGCCTGTAAAACAAATTAGCCCATTTACTGTATCTTGATGTGTCTTATTCTAGCTCTGTTTGCTAGTTTCTGTGACTTCTTGACTATGGATTTATTTATTTGTCAAATTTGTACACCAACCCAAACGTTTGTCTCTGGGCGATTAACAATAACATGAAACAAGTTAAAACATACACAAAAATCTTAAAACAACTTAAACAATCTAAAAGTCAAAACAGATTAAAACAAACATTTAAAAAGCTGAAAAGGCTTGGGTGAAGAGGTGGATGCATGTGTGGAAGCCATTTGTGTGGTCAGCAACACTATGCTGACCATGCAATTGGCTTCTGTGCATGTGCAGAGGCCATGAGTGTGCTGGCGCCATGTGCAGGTTGCTGGGGGCAGAACGGCGGACATGCAGGTAAGGACCAGTGCTATTCACTTTTAAAGGTGCCGTTCGTGGCCTCCCCTCCCTGCCCCCGGTTCTGCACTCGAACCACCAAACTGGTTTGTGGGTTGGCCAAACTGGAACGTTTAGATTTTATTTCACCCTTGTTGAAGTCTTTTCCTGGCTGTTCAGATGACTTTTATCTTTATTCATTACTGTCTAAATTTGATAGTATGAGTACTAATTCTGTGGCCAGGTTTTGTTACATTGCATGCAAGCTGTGTGTTGCCATTTTATGATCTCTCTCTCTCTCTCTCTCTCTCTCTTTTTGTTCTGGTCATTGATCGAAATAAAAGCTGATTTCTGATACGAACCTGTTTGCCGAATCATGAACCAGTTCGTATTTGAACCAGTGCACAAACCACGGTTCATTCACATCCCTAGTTTTGACATCTGGGAACTGGAGTAACTGAAGGTCCACAAAAGAACAAAAAAGAAATCTTAGTTAATTATAAGTACTAGCTAAACCTGTACTGATCATCTGTGTGCTAGGACTTTGTTCCTCTCCTTGCCCCCTGCCACAGCCCCTGCTTTATTGTTTAGTGTCACCTGCCCCCTCCCTGCCACCTTCCCGCCTGCTCGCTCGCTCCCTACTTATTCCTCTTCCCTATCTGCATATGGAATCCCCACTGCCCAATCACCACAGTGCTTCTGTTCTGTTGCCTCCGATTGGTAAAGTATTATATATAGCAGGGGTGGGGAACCTTGGTCCTCCAGCTGTTCTTGAACTACAACTCCCACCATCCCCAGCCACAGTTCAACAACAGCTGGAGGGCCAAGGTTCCCCACCCCTGATATATAGGGATAGATGTTAGTATATTTATCAATTCGATGCAACCTGTTTGCACAGCATCGTTTTCAATGGGATGTGCATTCCCATCTGCATTCCGTCACGACTAGTTGCATATAATTGCCTTTTTAATGCGTGACTAGAATTGGAGTGGGCTGAAAATGTTAAAGAGGAACAATGTGGTGCAAGATAGTTGAGCAACAGTATTGCTGTGTAGACTGTGTGGCATTGCTGGTACCCCTGATTGTAACCATCTGCAATCCTGTTGCAGAACTCTTAATACTTTCTTTAGTGTGTGTGTGTGTGTTTGTGTGTGCGTGTGAGAGAGAGAGAGAGAGAGAGAGAGAGGCCGGCCAAGAGGAAGGAAGGCCTGAGTTTGAGAGGAGGTTGTCTGTAAGGGGAAAGGCAGGCCAAAGTGATGGGGGGTATGGGGCACTGAAGGCAGATTTGCATTTCCCACTTAACCTGGTTTACAAAGTTAAACCAGGGTGCTATGTTCAGCACAAGATCTCACTATGTGGCTCAGATCTTGGAATATGAGCAGCTCTCTGTCTGTCTGTTAAATTATAGTTTTTAATGCAGGAAGTATTGTGGGCGGCCTATCTCTTGGTAAGATGTGAGCAGGCTTAATACCCGTTGATTAATGTGAATGGATCA
Organism: Hemicordylus capensis; assembly: GCF_027244095.1. Classification (NCBI taxonomy): domain Eukaryota; kingdom Metazoa; phylum Chordata; class Lepidosauria; order Squamata; family Cordylidae; genus Hemicordylus; species Hemicordylus capensis. The sequence goes on along the minus strand of NC_069666.1, from coordinate 14,969,676 downwards.
GACAATTCTTTATTGCTGTTGTGGGAATTTTTTTTTTTAAACTTTGAGCATTTGATGACTATCACAAGACTGTGGGGTTCTGCCATTCTTTCTAGGGGCACGGAAAGAAAACACTCTTGCTCTTTGTGCTGCTTAAGGAGTCAACTCAAATGTTGTTGATAGCCTTCACAATGAAGGAATTCAGTGATCTGGCATGGTTGTTCCATGTTGGCCTCTGCAGGGGCTTTGTCTGGTTATGTAGCTTTGAAATGAGGAAATATCCGTCTTCAGATGAGCTGGCAGACGCCAGTTGGGGTCAGTCTGAACTGTGTGGCAGATCCATTGCAGACACGGAGTAGGTCTCTCTGTGCATGGAGAACGTACTGGTTGCAAAGGAAACAATGACTACTGCTCAGATCACCAGAAGCTTGCACCACCAGAGATACTGGAAAACAATAGATGACTTGGACTATATGTATGTTAAAGTAAGTTATTCTCACCCCGCACTCCCGCCCCAAGTTATGGGTACAGTAGAACTATCTTTTCGTCTGCATGCATGCTAGCAACTGCTGCAAGGATGCAATTCTGTGTTCATTTGTAGTTGGATGCAGGGCTGGACATTAAGAGATCTGTTATCCACATTATGGGTAATATATCCAGCTTACCTTGTAGGTGTGTAAACAAGATTATTCAATGTATCTGCCTTGGGATACAATCTGCCTTGGGATTGTTTTTAATGAAAAGCAGTATATAAATGTAATAAATTAAAAAATATATAGATAAGTTTTATAGAGGGAAACTGTCTTGGGTGTGTGTGTTTCTGTAACTGCCCTTCCTTTGGAATTATCATAGTTCTGGAGGGGGATTTCCCATATAAGACTGTCAGCATATTAATACACTAAAACAAACGGATATGACTCTGGAATGTTACTTAATTATGTCAAATGGTGATTGCTTCCAGTGTTGGTTGTTTGAATAATACAGAGCACTCGGAAGAAGAGTTAACTATCTATTGACTAGTTTAGCTTTGAGAAACCTGCAGACAGGGCAAGTCGAAACAGACTTGCAAGGTATTTTTCTTTCTTGTAATTCAGGTAATTGCCTGAAGAGAGACTCCTTAGCTATGAGGCTGGAGTTTCTCCCCACTTTCCTATCCCCCCACCCCAATCTTCAGCCTTTTGGGAGCACCTATCTGATATAGATTTTTGGTTTGGTCTCCAGTGAATCTAATAGCTGATTAGCACAGAATAAATAGCATTCTTTACTATGAGCTATAAGCCAGCACTGGAGAGATTCCTGATAAAACAACAAAGAATTCATCTGAATTAGTTTTGTTCCCTGGGGCTTTCTTCTCAGGGTGTGTCTGTCAAAGAACATGGGGAGAAAAAGTTTTAAAAGTAATTAGGTTCGAATAGAAAAAAGCACTTGTAGCTTCTGGGCAGGGAGTTCTCTTTCCTCACACTTCTGCTAAGAAGGGTTCTTTGGCATTTAGATCATCCAGCATAAAATGAACCCAAAGCTTCTGTAGTGATGTCACCCAATACTGCTTTTGTAAATTGTCACTATAATTTTTGGCTTGTCACTAGCATAGGCCTCTTGCATTTGACTCTGCTGTTTTTCTCTATACGTGTCTGCATGTGTGCAGATATACATATATGTGTGTGTGTGTGAGAGAGAGAGAGAGGTATGAATGACTGTTTCCCTTCATGTATCTGATGACAAGAATTGCAGTCCACAGAAGCTCAGGCTACAATACTTCAAGGTACCACAAGACTCTCCGTTGTGGAGTGTTGTGATGTCTGTTCTGTAGAGTTTAATGGATTCAGACTTCTTGAAAAAAGGTTTGATTTATTAAAATATATATTCCAGTTCCACCACTTTAGGCCCTCGAAGCTGCTTGCAGTCACATTAAAACAAACAGTAACCTAAAATAACAATAAAACGGGACTAAAAATAATAAAAATGGGCACTCCTCACAAAGCTTCCGAGGCTGATGAAGGCCTGTGTGAATAAAACATTTTTTTAAATCGGGCATCTAAAAATCAGTAATGTAAGTCCCTGACAAGTGTGCTTTGAGAAGACTTTCTGTAACCTACTTGCCACTATAGTCATCCTTCGCCATTCTGGGTTCTGTTCTGACAAAACCACATTGTTGGCAAATTTGCAGCTGAAATCTATGGGAAATGGGGTTAGGGGAACTGCAACCCCAAAAAGACCTAAATATAAAGGAAAAAATAAAAAAAATGCTGCAAAATCACAAAAGATCTTGTAATATCACTAAGAAGAATGAGCAGATCGAATCTCTAGAAATGTTTTCTGCCTCCCAGAATCACTCCAAGGCATTTTCAATCGGCAAGGGACGCAAGGTCAGCAAGGGTCACCAAGAGGAATGAGCAGAGGCGTAACTATAGGGGGGGCAGGGGGGGCAGGTGCCCCGGGCGCCATCTTTTCTGGTCACATGGGGGGCGCCGCCATGACAAAAAAAATTATTTTATTTTATTTTTTGTTAATACAAATGTTTCCTGCTCAGTGCAGCAGCACTGCAGCAGTCAAGGGAGCGCGTCGGCGCCCCCTCCCCCATGAGTGGTCCCTTCCGCGCCGCCCGCGGCCCCCCCCCATTGCTTTGCTGGCGCCTGGCAGCCAGTCATTGGCCTGGCTTGGCGGCGGCGGGTGCTTGTGAGGAAAAACCTAAGTATAATGTAGCATGTTGGGGGGGGGGTGCCATTTCAGTGCTTGCCCCGGGCGCCGTTTTCCCTAGTTACGCCTCTGGGAATGAGCAGATCGAATCTCTGAAAACCCCCCCCCCAAATCTCAGAACCCCCCAATCACTTAAAAAAAACTCCTCATCAACCACGAGTACTCCGGTCGCGGTTGGCAAGACTTGCCACAATTTCCCATTCGCATATACTCAAAACTGTGGTTGGCAAGGGATGACTGTATTAGGAATGCTGTGAGCCTTGTAGCCACCCACCTTACTTTCAAAGTGGGGGCTCCCAGAGCAGAGGTGATCCCTGAGATTATATACATTACATTGTAGCCGGAATAACTGACACTACCTTTAAAGTAAGGGGCATCTTGTAACCCTAATGACACTGCTCCCAAAGGTGCTTTTTACATTCCTTTTGTCTTTGCAGAAAACAGGAACTGTGTCAGAAGGAAAAGCAGGGAATATAGATGTCTTCCATAACTTGAGTGTGATTGGAGTGAATACACTTCTGTTTTGCTATCAGGACATGCATGTGGCTTTCAGGAATTTTGGCGGGGGGGGACCCAATTATGTGTCTCAGTAGTACAGTAGAGATGTGCTTGACCATTTTCAGGTTATGGTCAAATCATGTCTTCCCTGCTTTTCCTGGAATGGGTATTGTTTGCTGTTCTGGGAAACATAGCATGAGAAGTGAATGAGTGATTTGGCTTTCAATTCTGTGTTAATGTCTTTTCCTATGATAGTATTCGCCCTTCACTATGTCTCCTGTTATTTATGTGGGCTCTTCGTGAGAAGGCACCATCTAACATCAACATATTATATTGATTATGCTACAAACATTGGCACATTGTCAGCATTGCACTATATGGCTTATTGGGATTAATAAATCTGAGAACTAAATTGTGGATGGGCAAATCTTCCATATCCAGGCACCCTGGGGAACATGAAATGCAGGCCATGCTTAAAAGAGCTTAAGCATTAAAGAGTGGAATGACACAGAGAGCTTTTACTTACTGTACATGTAGCACTTGTATCGAGAAGGTTGATCAGAATAAAATGTGCAGTGTATCTTTTGGAAATTATGGATTTCAGGTACTGGAACAGTGAATTCAGTTTCTTAGGATTCAAGCCTTTGTATTTCATCCAGGAATCGAAGATTTCCATATTGGGAGACTTGTCTGATTCTCAAAGTGTTAAACATTCTGAGTCTATATTATAGAATAGGCGTGTGGTTCAACATTTATTTTGGAGAATTGCTTTTAGTGAATTTTTGGTTGGAGATTATCAGGATTTGCTGCATTGCCTGAATGAAGCTGTAGTACTTTTAAGTTGCTGGAGTCTACAAAAATAATACGGTACTTCAGTTTTATCTGAGTACAGGAATGCCAAGTAATGTGATGAGGAGAATAGGCATCAGGCATTTGCTCTCTTTCACACATGCACATTCCCTTTTTTAAAAGTGAGTGAGTTCAAGCCCGCCAGCCGGTACAGCCAGAGCAACTCTTGCCTCCAATTCTGGATGTCTGCTGCCTACTACAGCAAGCAGCAATATGTCAGGCAGTGGACATCATAGTGGCTGGTCTTCCTAGTAGCGGGAGTGCTGCTCAAAATCATTTTACGTGCCGCTGTTGGCACCAATGCTGTAGGCTGCCAACCCCCTGCTTTATACTGACTTCTTCTGGTTCAGTCTTCATCAGGCAACTGGTTCACTTCATTCATTCATTCATTCATTCATTCATTCATTCATTCATTCATTCATTCATTCGATTTCTGTACCGCCCTTTCAAAAATGGCTCAAGGTGATTTTACACAGAGAAATAATAAATAAATAAGATGGCTCCCTGTCACCAAAGAGCTCACAATCTAAAAAGAAACATAAGATAGACCCCAGCCACAGCCATTGGAGGGATGCTTTGCTGAGGGTGAATAGGGCCAGTTACTCTCCCCCTGCTAAATAAAGAGAATCACCACATTAAAAGGTGCCTCTTTGCCAAGTTAATCGGGGAGCTGAAGCCATGCTCCATGTTCTTGTCTTCAGTCTGTGATGATATGAGCATTTTTTCCCCTTCAAGAACATGGTTTCCTTTGACAGTTTTTGTGTTCAGATTGTGTAACAGAGTGGCTGTCTATAGTTCACTAATCATAACGTAACCCTCTATGTTCCCTATTTTTCCTTGCTAAATAAAAAGTCTCAGGTGATTCAAATCTTGAAACTAGCCTTGAATTGAAGTATTAATACTAATATAAAAGACGCTTCCTCTTTTTGTAATTGGAGAACTACCAACAATAAACAACTGTATTCATGACAGTTCAATTTCTCCTGAGATCTGGAGGAAATTGTGAGCATGGTAGTGGGTCACTGCAGTTGTCAGTGTAGTCTACATTTGAATTGACCTGTTGTCTAAAAATGAGTATGTTTGGAACTGTTGGTAAGAACCCAGTGGGAGCTTCTCCTGCCTTTATGTAACTGCTATTTGTTTCAGTGGAACTTCTGCAAGATAACTTTCCAATGGGTGGTTTTTACTGTTTTCTCTGAACCTTGCCTTACAGTTTTAAATATGCAGGTTCTCTAGATAGTTTGAAACAATAAATTTCAGTCCATTAGTGTATTTGTTTAGCCATATACAAAGATACTTGACTTAAAAATTAGGTAGTTAGAACAATGATATAAACATTCATGGGGCACTAAAAAGCACAAACATTGACTCAGAAGAGTTAGACAGCTTTATCAGCTTGCACTGTACTTTGCATATGTACTTTAATGGCAGAAACTAAAATGCTGGCTACTTTTTTTACTAACATAGGGCTGTAATATGAATTACAGTCATATGGCCTGTCAACACAGCGAATGGAAAGACATTGAATCTAGCAAGTAAATCTTGAGTTATAAATTTCATATTTCCCAGCTATTTGGCACTCCTGGATAGCAGGTTAGAAAAATTAGACATGGCTGATGAGCAATTGATTCTTGCCAAGTTAACGTAAAACCCTTAAAGAGCTTCTGCTGGATTCAGACCAAGGGACCAACTTGTCTGGCATCCCATAGTGGCCACGCCAGTCAGATGATGCTTGGAAATGCATCAGCAAAGCATGAAGGTATCAACCCTGTTTGACTTCAACACCTGCAATTGGTAGTATACTCTGTGATGGGGAGAACACTTTCCACTGCTGTATTCCCCCCAGAAAACTTTCAATTTCTCCAGACTGCATTTTTCATAAAATTAATTAGGAGCATAATGAATGCATAATGTCTGTCAAATCAGACAGTTTCAAATTTGTAATTTTTTCCAGTGACTATATCTGGTGTGGGCGGGGGGCGGGGCAGTGTCTTGGAGCATGCTTGGTTCAGATTCTCTAACTTGCCCTCTGCCTTCTTTCTAAGGTGCCAGAAAACTTAGTCTGCAGCTGCAAAATAAAGCATGCTACACCTCTGGAAGTAGCATACTTAGGAAATATGGAGATAATGTGGCTGCTGCATTCTGAACCAACTGATGCATCTAAAGACTTTCCAAGGGCAACCTCTACATGTAAGAAGATATTGCAATAATCTAATCAGGACATATCTTTTTTCATCCAGATTTTTAGACTCATAGAATCCATCATTTTAAAATTATTACCCCTGCTAACTGAGCAAAGACACACTTTTTTAAAGTGGCAATTCTCTTACAGTATTCTCTCTAAAAAAAATTTCATCTGGGTGCAGAATGAGTTTTGTTATGAGCAGCAGTATCAAGGCAGCATGCACGCATGTGCATTCGAAATGGGGCCTTCTTAATTCAACTTGAGCGGGATCTGAAATTAACTGAGCAGACATAAAAATACTTGTGAGCACGTACACATGCGCAAGCATTAGAGGGAACACTGTTCTCTTATATTTAGCAGGGGGAGAGCAACTGGCCCTGTCCAACCCCAGCACAGCATTCTTCCACTGGCTGTTGCTGGTATCTGCTTTGTGTTTCTTTTTAGATTGTGAGCCCTTTGGGGACAGGAGGCATCTTATATATGTATTGTTTATTTTTCCATGTAAACTGCTTTGAGAACTTTGTTTGAAGAGCAGTTTATAAATATTTGTAGTAGTAGTAGTTTTAATTTTGTTTTAATCTGTGGTGTTTTATTGTAAACTGCCCAGAGACGTGAGTTTTGGGCAGTATATAAATATGCTAAATTAAACAAATCAGTTTGGGCATGCTGACTTGACCACTGGCCCACTGCTCAAATAGCTGAAGGAGAAAATGAGTGGATTAAAATTCTGTGAAATGGAGGGCTGGAGTTGGGATATGAAGAAAGAAATTCAGTTCTAGTTGCCTTATGGTTTTAGTCATATTTTTGATCTTTCATATAAAATGTGGTTACTGGAGGTGTTGGCACTTGTAATGGAATTCAGGCTCAGAGTGTTGGAACTTGAACAAGGAAACTAGAAAGCAAAGCAGTGTTGGTCAATGGGAATTTGAGTTGATGCATAATTTTTAAAAAGCCCCAATGAGAACACTGACCAATTTATTCATTTATTGCTTATAAAATGATTGGTGTTTAATCTGGCCCTCTCGCCAATGAAATGTCTTTTTGAATCACAGTCTCTGGCTGACATTCTGACTAAATGACTCAGTAGTACTACTCAGACGTTGCTCTGGAGGAATACTGAATTTCAGTAGGACTTCCTCTAGTAAATTTAGTAAGGATGTCAGCCTGTGTTCTTTACTCAAAGTACTGTTATCTTCATTTCACGTGCTCAAAATACTGTTGAAATGTTTTTATTTAAATATTCAATCTAAAATGATAAAATATAGGTGTGTCAGGACACTTGTGCAGTTGTGCATTTTGATGTTTGAGAATTTTCTAGTGTGTAGCATCTTGTGTGTAGACAATTATGTTTTGAACGTTAGTGTATTTCTAGCAGCCACCAGTGTTTTCATGAGGCAAATGCCTCTGGAAGGTCTTATGATGAGAATGTTTTGATGGCTTATGTGGTCTGATGATTTCCCCCGTGTGATCTCCAGTGAGATCATGAAGTAGCAGAGGAATTTTGCAGTTGTTTCTGTTCTTTCAATGGGACAGCATTCTGTCTGGTTCCTTATTTTTACATATTTGTGTTTTGACCATTTGTGCAGCAGAACGTTCAAAGGGTCTCACCTTATTGTTCTGTATGGTTATAAGTGTGTGTCTGTGAGAGGCCCTAGATGTCATTTAGCAGTGTTTCAGAGAAGCAATTCTTTGTGTTTGAACTTAAGATTTGTGGAAAAATGTTCTTTCCATGATATAGGAGGAGAGCTGGTCTTGTGGTAGCAAGCATGACTTGTCCCCTTAGCTAAGCAGGGTCCACCATGGTTGCATATGAAAGGGAGACTAGAAGTGTGAGCACTGTAAAATATTCCCCTTAGGGAATGGAGCTGCTCTGGGAAGAGAGAAGGTTCCAAGTTCCCTCCCTGGCATAGGGTTGAGAGAGCTGCTTGCCTGCAACCTTGGAGAAGCCACTGCCAGTCTGTGAAGACCATACCGAGCTAGATAGACCAATGGTCTGACTCAGTATGTGGCAGATTCCTATGTTCCTACGTTCCTGTTCATTTAGTTAGGAACATGGGAACCTACCTTATACAGAATCAGACCATAGGTCCATCTAGCTGAGCATAGTCTACACTGACTGGCTTATCTACACCTCAGGGTACTGGCAGAAGTCTTTTTCAGTCATACCGGGAGATGCTGGGGATTGAACCTGGGAGCTTCTACATGCAAAGCAGATGCTCCACCACCAATGACCCTGCTCCCTGGGACCCAGTTTTCTGCAAAATTCTGTAGTTTGCACAGTCATCTAGGTGCTGAAGCAGTCTTAAGTGCCTCCTTTTTGCTGCCACTGTGCTTGATTTATTCACTGTGACCTGTGTGTGTGGCTGTCATGTATGCCCATTTTCCTGGAACAGCTTCTCTATTCTAGACCAGACTAAAGGCTTGCAAAGTTGTATTTCAGGAGTTCCCTGTCAGGTTTAGGTTTCAAAAGCATAGCCTTCTGTGTATCTACTGTGACACCTTTGCAGAGGGATGCCCTGCTGTAGATGTCCAAATAGGCTATATCAGGGATCCACACATTTAGTCTTCGTTCTCTAACCAGCCACTATTTGTGGTCACCACTCTTTCCCCTCAGATCCTTGCTAGCACACAGAAAGAGGTCTTTGAAGAGAATCGGGTCCTCTGTCATTTGCACAAGGGTATGGAGGTGGGGAAATGACTTGACTAGCAAGCCAGAAATTGTAGGTTTGAATCCCCGCTGGTATGTTTCCCAGACTACCTGACTATGCTTCCCAGACTATGGGAAACACCTCTATCGGGCAGCAGAGATATAGGAAGATGCTGAAAGGCATCATCTCACACTGCACGGGAGATGGCAATGGTAAACCCCTCCTGTATTCTACCAAAGACAACCACAGGGCTCTGTGGGCACCAGGAGTCGACACCGACTCGATGGCACACCTTACTTTAAGAAGTCGGAACCCTATGGGAGTCCTCTTCTGCTCAAAAGCAGAACCCTAACCCTTAACCTTCTTAAAATGGCAGTGGAATTGAGACCTCTGGAAAGGAGATCTGTGTGGTGCTGCTGGGTATCTTGCTCACCAGAGGGCTGGGGCCGCTTGCCACTGGCTAACTGGCAGTGGGTTTGTAGATACCTGGGCTGTATATGAAACCATATTGGTATGAGAGGTGCTGCCTTCTGCATGTCTGATATAAATATAGAGGCTCATATTCCATTGGGCTGGCTGCAACTTAGAATAAATTGTAGCGAAACAATGTGCAGCTCAGCTGCCTTATGTAGCTTAATTATAAAAACCACGGCCTTTCAGACTTGATCGAAGTGTTATCTAATTAAAGATGGAAGTGTTATCTGTACTTTCAACAGAAACACAGATGATCAAGCTTGCATACTTGGAAGCTACAGCCTTCTGGTGTTAGCAGGACCTTAATACCTTTTCAATATCTCATGGGGACGGCTCAGCTGGCACTGGCGGTTTGGTTTCTATGGTGATCCGTCATCTGGTTTCCCCCCTGCTCCCTGTTGTTGCTAGTAGGCAGTGTTTGGTTTGGGATTTAAAAGTTGCTCCTTCTGATATTGTGGCATTGGCTGCATTGATGAGAAATGGTACTTAAACTAGCTGATATGGATACCTTATTGATAGAGAACTTGTAAGCATCAGGCAGGTTCAGGTGATAATCTGAAACATCTAAATTTAAATGACTGTGAAAGAGTCTGCTCTCCCTATGGGCTTGCACACTCCCACTTTCTCCTTTGTGCACTAGAGGAAGAAATTGACAGCATCTCCCCCCTCTCCCCCTTCCTGTGAGGAACTGTGGTGGTTGTCTGAATAGGAAACTATAGTTTGATCTTGGTTTCAAACCATAGTTTGAACTAACCACAGTTCCCTGAGTTTGAATATAACAGGGAACTGTAGTTAGTTCAAAAATGAGTTTTTGGTCTCCTCCACCTGGTGCTTGAAGGGGAGGAGGAGCCCTTCAGCTTTCCTGAAATCCACATCTCACTTGCTCAAATTTTCATGAATTTCAAAAAGTCATATTTGTTTCTCCCATGGTGCCCTCCACTTTCACTTCATCCACCAATTCCCTGTTAGTAAGGACTGGGCTTTTGAGGGTTTGTTTGTTGTTATTCTGTCTCTCACAGCTACAATAAACCTACCATTCCAATTATAGCCTGGTCATTTCTGTGTCAGAGGGCAAACAGACAAAATCAGCAGGGGATCAAATACTTATTTCCCTCACTGTAACTAAAATGCAAGTTTGGGGCAGTACAGAAATACTTTAAATAAATAAATAAATAAATAAATAAAACAATGCACAATTAAAATGTGAAAAGTGCAAATATTAAATATAAAATATCTCTATTTAAAAGTTGTAAAAGCTATTTAAAATGGTAAGACAAAAAACTTAAAGCAGCAGTGGTAAAAACTGTACAAATAGATTTATATCCACTGTTTGTGTGGATGTGTATAGGTGACATCTGGAAACATGGATTTGTATCTGCCTCTGTTAGAATGGGCCAGCTGTATACTGTAGAGGGACAGGACCATTTAGATTCTCTGACCCCAGGAACCAAAATGTTTTCATTTTTAATGTAAATAGGTCGCAGCTAGGAAACCTAGAGAGTTGCTTATTTTGGCTAAGGATATGTGTGTGTGTTTAAAGAGAGAGAGAGATCTCTAAAGATAAGGAGTAAAGTATGTTTTGTCACTTGCTCAGTGAATTTCCAGTTTGGCCACTTGGCCATTTGTTCTTTTATGGCTGTTGATGTTCCAGATTAGAATCATCAAAAGAAAAATACAAGCTTCAACCCTTGTCTTGAGGTTCTTCAGGAAGAATCTTAAGCTTGAGTACTTGTAGGCAGTTTCTGCTGACATAATTGTTTGTTGGAATCAATGGAACTTGCTTTTAAGTAGAGGTATGTGTTCAGTTTTATGGTTAGCTGGCTTTCAGCCTTGTAAGGCAAAATGTTTATGGCTTCCTTGCTTTTTAAAAGAATCCTACAGATGGAAGGTTGTCTGTTCCAGTCTCCCCACTTGTTCAGACCATAGTGTGTTACACATCGGTGAGCTGCAGGGTTATGTTCATGGGAAGAAACAAATTGTTTTCTTACCATGTTTCGGTAACTTTTCATAAAGATTAAAAGTTAAATATTTGTGTGTTTAAAAATATTGATTGTGAGACTTTTGGACACTGAGGTTCTGGGAGCCTTATGAGGTGGGCTGTGCAATAAATGTCACCCGCTTCCAACTTGTCCTCTCCCATTTCATTTAGGAATACAAGCTGATGTCACACTGTTCTGTTCTATCTTGAGTGTATTACTCCAGTAGTTGACTAAAATATTTACTCTTTTGCATTGGTCTGGTGTAAGTTAAGTCTGGTAATTTTTAGGTCTGCTTGAAGACCTTTTTGATAAGAAGTAATAAATAATTGCTTGTAACAACTATGCTTTAGGATTTTGGGGGGTGGTGGTGGATGGGGTGTAAGTTTAACTTCGGTGGATATTTTTGCTGATATGCATCGACATATTATAGCAGACATTTTGTCATCTGTGACTGCAGCTTAATGAGAATGTTTGAGCAGCAGTGGCATATAAGAGTTGGTATAGATTGCAAAGCTCTAGCAGTAAGAGCAGACGCTAGATCTGTCCGAGGCGTATCTGCATATTCCTATTTGCGAGCAGTCACGGCAGTACCTCAGGTTCGCGTACAATGGTTAAGGAGTGCGCATGCTCGAGACAGGACTGGACACGTGACTTCTTTGTGGGCGTAGCTGCCCTCCAGTTCCAGGATGTTGAGCGAGGACCGTATAAGTCTAAGTAGGAGAGCTCTGCAAACTGTTAGAAGGATGTAACTACAGGAAAGAAACACATATAACCGTAGAAACAGTAACAGTAATAGTAATAACAGTGAATGACAGCAGGAGTAGTGCTAGGTAGCCCTGAGAGCCGTCTGCGTAACCCCTAAACTTAGATCCCACCCGAAGAAGGCTAAGCATCCGGGCGGGGCTGAGGCTCTCCTACCACCAGGAAAAAGAACCCTTCACGGTAAGACCAATGTTCCTTTTTCCCCGGTGGTAGGAGAGCCTCAGAACGGGACATGCCCAAGCTAAGAACACATTCCCGGGTGGGAAGGATGCTTTTATAAGACCTGTTGTAGAACTGTGCGACCAAAGGCCGCTTGAAGGTCATTAAACTCAGAAATTTTGTAATGTTTAATAAAAGGTGAGGCCGAAACCCATGTGGCGGCCCTGCAAATTTCTGATAACGGAACATGGGCAGAAAAGGCCGCAGAGGTTGCTATTGTACAGCTGTGCTGGCCAAAATGCAATAAAGGGGCTGGGGTGACAGTAGAGCAGTTTGTGTCCTCCTTACTGGGATGTCCATGTTGCAGTCATGGAGTTTGCCTGTACCATCACGCTTGGACTAGGATCAGACAGACGTCAGTTCAATTCCCTGTTCAGCCATGAAACTCACTGGATGACTCTGAGCCAGTCATGTGTATAAAGTTTAAAGAGAGCCAGCGTGGTGTAGTGGTTAGAGTTCTGGACTAGGACCGGGGAGACCCGAGTTCAAATCCCCATTCAGCCATGAGACTTGCTGGGTGTGACTCTGGGCCAGTCACTTCTCTCTCAGCCTAACCTACTTCACAGGGTTGTTGTGAAAGAGAAACTCAAGAATGTAGTACACCGCTCTGGGCTCCTTGGAGGAAGAGCGGCATATAAATGTAGTAGTAGTAGTAGTAGTAGTAGTAATATCTCTGTCTAACCTAACTCACAGATTTGTTGTGAGGATAAATATAACCATGCACACCTCTCTGGGTTTCTTGGAGGAAGAGTGGGATAGAAGTGAAGTAGGTAAATAGGAGCAGTCTGCTCATATCTTACATTAGGGGATATTTGCATTGCACCTATGCAGTTGGATCCTATAAATGTTTACTCTAAAGGAAGTATTGTGACCTGATGACAGAACCTTGGTCCAGCCAATGGGAGGACAAGCTTAGAGTTGAAGGAGAGAGAACTTTGGGAGAATTTAAAAGAAAAGGGGAATTGGGAGACAGTTAAAGAACTGAAAAGGAGAGACAGTTGGATGAGAAGAGGAGCAAAGGAAAACCTGAGATGAAGAAGGCTAAGAAAAGGCAATGGGAGAGTAAGAAATAGTAGCAAGCTTGGCTATTCAGCACATCTGCTGCTCAACATCCTGCATGGGGTCTAAAGCGAATAATACAGATTTCGCTAGCCACCTAATGGCACAGCGGGGAAATGACTTGACCAGCAAGCCAGAGGTTGCCGGTTTGAATCCCCACTGGAATGTTCCCCAGACTATGGGAAACACCTCTATCGGGCAGCAGCAATATAGGAAGCTGCTGAAACGCATCATCTCACACTGTGCGGGAGATGTCCATGGTAAACTCCTCCTGTATTCTACCAAAAGACAACCATAGGGCTCTGTGGTCTCCAGGAGTCGACACAGACTCAATGGCACACTTTACCTTTACAGTTTTTGCTTGTGTCTGAAAAGCAGGGAAAGACCAATCATTGTGTGCAGATGCTGCTCAGAGAGTTTTGACAGAAGCTTGAGAGTTTTACAGAAGTGGTTAGCAAATTGTATAAGTAAGATGAAATAATCTTTGTTTTAAAATCCAATGAGTACACATTTTGAGAACACTCTTCTTGAGGGATGTTTCTGTAAAATAAAAGATGTTTGAATTCCAGGTGGACAAAATTGATATATATTGCTTAATAGGTACTATTTAATTATAGTGCCATTACAGCTATGCAAATATTTGTAAACCTATTCATAATAAAAAGGTCCAGCTTTTTGATTACATGAATGTTGTATCAGTTTAAAGACACCCCCCCCACAAGCACACATGGTGGCCGGCCGGCTGCTGGGAGCCGAGGCACGTACGCTCGGGCAGCCTCACCAAGCGGAGCAGGCTGCTCGCTGCCTCGGTCACCACTGCCCCCTCCCCGGGATGGCGTGGCTGGTGGGAGCTGAGTGAGCTGGGAGGCAGGCTGCTTGCCACTTGCTCTCGCCCGCTGCTGCCACTCGGCACTCACGCTGCTGCCGCCACCACAGGGCCCCTCCAAACGTGGGCCCGGGGCTATCACACCAGTTGCCCCGCCCTAAGGATGGGCCTGCACAGCAGGCTATAGATGGTTCCTCCCCATTATACAGGGGGATGTGTGAAGCAATAACTTTGCTACACAAAAAAGTTCCACTGGCCTACACTGAGCAGATGCAATGGAGGCAGAGAAAAAACATTTCTTTGCTGCTGCCCCCACCCCCCGAGTATTCCTGAAAATGGGTTATAGCCCGTATTTGGTCAGATTGGTAACAACTCTTCCTCCAGCATCATTCCAACTGTCGTCAGAGTTGTTCCTTTGCCTTAAGCTCCTCAGAAAACCGTGGAGCAGAACAGGCTCCACCAAGCTGGAGAGGGCGTTTAGGAGTGACTGTGTCAATAGCCCAAGCTGTCTCCACATTTCAGAGATTCACCAGGGCTCCAACAGTGTCTCGGGCTCTGGACACTAGAAATATCCCAAGGGCTGCCTGGAAACCAAACAGATCCATAAGTCTCCGGGGGCGGACCATTCTAATTGGTCCATCACCCCTGCAGAAGATAGATCTATCCATGACAAAGGGGTTGCCTCAAACTCCTCCACCTCTTGATCAATAATTCCCTGGTCAGCAAAAACCAGTTCCAATGCACGTCCTGCCACGTGAGTAGGGCCTGATACCAATTGAGATAGGTCCATGTTACCATGGTGGCTATGAAGTCCTTAGCTGCCCCTTCTAGGGGCCCCTCAGCATGGACATTGAAGTCCCCCAAGTAAATAAGTCTGGGGGAACCTAATGCCACCTCCGAGACCACCCTTGTCCTCTCAGGTCAAAAGACTGAAGTGCAGCGGGGTGGTTGGTACACCAACAGAATTCCTAGCCTATCTCAGAGCCCCAATTCAAGGACAAACACTCAAAATCTATAGCCTGTTCTGAGGAAATGAGTAAGTGGATCAAGAGCACCAATTTCCCCTGGCTGTAGGCTGAAGAAAAAGGGATTGGGCAGTGGAATTATCACAAAGCATTCTAAGACAGTTAGTTCTAGGGATGTGCTGAAATGTGATTCGTAGCTGAATCGCGGCCCCTTTATCCAGCCCCTTTAATGTGGAGGAGAGCAGGGCCATCCCTGCTCCTCCTCCGTTCGCCACCATTGCTGTACTGGTGGCGCTCCACCCCAGCTATACACATGTGCTTGTGCTGCTCTCCCCCAGTTGCTTCAGCAGGGCGCCAGCACACACATGGCCTCTGTGCATGTGCGGAGGCCATGTGCGTGCTGCTGCCATGTGGAGGCAGCTGCGTGGATAGCTGGGGGGAGCGCCATCAGTATGGCAGTAGTGGCAAGCAGAGGAGGAGCAGGGTGTAGAGGTTAGAGTGTTGGGCTAGGATCAGGGAGACCCGTGTTCAAATCCCCATTCAGTCATGATATTTGCTGAGTGACTCTGGGCCAGTCACTTCTCTCTCAGCCTAACCTACTTCACAGGGTTGTTGTGAGGAGAAACTCAAGTATGTAGTACTCTGGGCTCCTTGGAGGAAGAGCGGGATATTAAATGTAAATAATAATAATAAATAATAATAAACTCCTCTTGAATTCAATGGGACACTTTCTAGAAATGTGCTTAGGGTTGCATCATTAGTTCTTATTCAAGTTCATATCAGTAACTGGGGAAAAAATCAGTTATTTTGCAATATAGTGTTCCCTTGAACAATATTACAGCAAGCAGCTATAGTCACTTCTCAAAGATTCCACCCCACCCCTGTAGGCTGATGATATGAAAATAAGAATGTTGGCATGTATGTCTTATTTATTTATTTTGCACTTATTCAGTATAAATCATGAAGAAAATCAGGTTAATTGTTGTTTTTCATTTTGTTCTGCAGTATGCAAGGATTTGGATCCCTGATCCAGAAGTAGTCTGGAAGTCAGCAGAACTCCTGAAAGATTATAAACCTGGAGACAAAATCCTCCGTCTTCGACTTGAGGATGGCAAGGTACTGTTATTGCTCATACCTCATTGTTTAACATTGATTAGAATGTCTGATACAAAAGACTGCATATTAGGAGTGTGAGCCTATTTTTGTGCCCCAGATTATATCTCCTCATCTGGATTTATGAGTAATGCTGTGTCTGATTTTTAATGCATAAGACTCCTTTAATATTGGCTTTGCTAGACTACAGTACATAATGAATGAACCATACTAAACATATTTATTTAAATGTTATGTAAATGCTCTTATTTAATTTTCAGGATCTTGAATATAGCCTTGATCCTAAGGCCAAGGAGCTGCCACCTTTGCGAAATCCAGATATACTTGTGGGTGAAAATGACCTGACAGCACTAAGCTATCTTCATGAACCTGCTGTTCTTCACAACCTCAAAGTGCGGTTTATAGACTCCAAACTCATTTATACATATTGTGGTAAGCAAAGAATCTGGCTTCCCTACATTGCCAGTTGTTAAAGATAATAATGGAAATTCAAAGACACAGGGTGAATCTGCCCTTCTCCCCAAAGGCCCATTCAGTAATGCTGAGCCGCTTTGAGAATCCAGTATTGGTTTTTATTTGAAATACTTATGCTCTGCCTTTCCGTTTTTTAAGTAAAAATTGTCAAGGTGGCTTACAGTGCATATTAAAAAAAAGAAAGTAAACAGTAATAATTCTAAAACTAAGAATACAACATTGCAAGATTAAAACAAGAATAAAATAGCAGCTCAGAATCAAAATCAGGCAATAGGTTAGAAGCAGAATATAACTTCTAGAATAAATAAAACTTCAGAATTCTTCCCTATTTATCGCTGAAACATTTCTAGCAAGTAGGGAGAAAGCGAGCCCTGTGGAGGGCAGCAGCAGGGAATAGCCTGGCCAAGAAAAAAGGGTCAAGAAAAAAGGCCTCGCCCACATATGTGGCTTGCGGGCTGGGCCATATGATGTCCAGGCTGATCTAGGCTGATTGGATCTTTACTCCTGAGATGCATAATGAAGCAAGAGCATCTTTATAATTTTAGTCAAGGTTCTTTGTATATGATTAGGATGCAGGTTCATTGAATGGATATGATCTCATTATTAATCATGCAACAACTTAGCTACCTTGCATCTACCAGATTCTTGAGAATCACAGTGGGATGCGGAGCTAAATTTTAAATGGTGAAGTCAGCAACTCAGTGAAGCTTAGTAAAGATTTGGGTAGGATTTCTATTCTACAGAATGAGACATTTTCACAATTCTTTGTTAAAGATGATGCATCATCTGTTACTCATCAGTATCCTCAAGTTCACATTTCTCCTTTAACTCTACTATTATACTATTTTGAAATTAGGGGTTTTAGAAAACCTAATCTAGAATATATGTCACTGTTACAGATTCCACTCAATGTAAATAGAAGTGGTGTCTAATAAATAATTGTGGTTTATTATTTGGCCATGTCTTAACTGGATAATAATGCAGTTCGTATAATTATGCTTGTGCATGTGCTGAATTTGACTTTCTGAGTTTCAGAATCTTAGTATTAACTAGGGGTTTGCAGGACCGGTCCACGATCGAATCGGTCTGCTGCGCACCTGGCTGGTTTGATCACGGCTTGGCCTGGCCCTTGTGAAAGGGGTCTGGTCCATGATCAAGCTGAACTAAACCCGGTTCACCAGTTCGAGCAGCTGTAAAGGAGAATCCAGATATTGGTGCTACCAGCACTGCAAAGAAGAGGGGGGTGGATTGCTGCTGGGCTGCTAGTAAGCAACTTCTATTTGAATTTTAAAGGTGCCTCTCATTCGCCAGTCTCCCACCACCCTTTACAAAACTTTTTTTTTTTTAAATGTAAGAAGCAAGGGGGAATCCTGTAAAGGGAATCCTTTATAGCAGTTCAAACTGGTGAAGCAAAACAGTTCAAGTGGGTTCAGTTGGACTGGGCCAGCTGATCCGACCAAACTGGTTCATGGTTCTGTTTCAAATGCGATTCAGACTGAGCTGCAAAAATTGGTTCCGCTCACTCCACTAGTACTAACTTCTGAGGTCCCTGTATAGAAAACGAATATATCAACAACAATCTTATTAGGAGAGGAGAAGCCTCAACTGGCATAAATAGGGAGTGGAATTGATAGGAAAGCTGGTTTGGGGATAGTTAGTTGAAAAATATATAGATAAAAATGAATCTGAAGCTTATACAAATTTAATAATTACTGGAACATCTGAGCATGTGTTTATTTTAATATTTATGGGCCCATGATGCATATACAATTGAAAAATAATAAAGGACTATTTTTAAAAACCCGGATATTTCTCATCCTATTCTTTAAAAGGAAAACACTCTCATTCAAAAGAAGAGAGAAAGGGTTGTCTTTTGATTTGACTCTATTTAAATATATTTTGTCCTTAGTGTTTCTTATAGTATTCTAACAATTAATATAAAAAGAAATTTTTCTTGGGCTATCTCTAAAGCCATTTGAGTATGTACCATTTTTACTAGTTCCATTTCAAGAGTCCTGGAGGTGTCTACCTATTCTCACTCACCCCACCTTTTGCATCTCTGAGTCAGAGGTGCGATCATTATTTCGTTCCTTGATGAAAACTGGCAGGCACCAATTCACTGGGGATACTTCAGTTACTGTGGAGAGCAAACACTCTTTTCCCAAGTGAGCTCTGCCATTGCTTGCATGATATCAGACACCTGAATTGACAAGTAGACTTCCTGCTTCAGATAAAAACAAAATTAATTGTTAATCGAATATGGTAGTCTTAATACAGGGAATATATTTTGTTCAAAGAAATGCACAAAGTAGTGTCTCTGTGACTTGGTTTTTAAAATGATCACTAACTGCTATTAAATATTCAATCTTATCTATATATCTGTGTACCAGTAGCAGAATTTTCCTAGCAATAACCATAAGAGGCAAATGGCAGGCTGTGGCAAGTTCTCACAGGCTTGCAGGGACAATATGCTTTGTAATGTTCATCCAGCACTCAGAGAAAATGGCAGAGAAGTTATTCTCTGTAAGTATTGTTCATATTCAGTATATACACCTGTTCAAAATTATCCCTAAATGGGCTGATTAATTACCTGGCTTAATGATATCTCTTTGCACAATATGGATAAATATTTATTTCCTTAATGAGGCACTGATGGAGCATGAATCTGGGTTTTTTGTTTCATTAATCATAATGTGGGGTGTGGTGATGAGGCTTAGGGTTGCCCCCACATATTGTGATACCTGAGGCCTTGCCCCACAACTCTGATGGGGGGCAGCCCCCTTTCAAAACTGGCTTTGAAAGTGATGTGGGGGAGAGGGAGAAGGAAAGGTTGCCTGTAGCAGCCTCCTCGTGCTTCTTGCAAAGTTTGCAAGGAGTGTGAGCAGTGGGGGACATTTTGCCATCCTGCTGGTGTCCCGAGGCAACTGCCTCTCCTCGCCTCATGAAAGGGCTGTCTCAGTAAGGGTTCTGTTGGAGGAAATAGTATCTGTTGAAAATAACCAAAAGTGTTATCAGAGAAATTTTGTTCCCTCCATTTCATGGGTAGGAGAAATTCACCCAGTGGCATAGTCAGACCGAAGGTGACCTGGGTGAAAAATCTGGAGCACCCCTTTGCTCCACATTTCTTCCCTCCCCCACTTCACTCCATGCTGCTTCCTGCCCCTTTGCTCAGCACTTTTTTCCCTCCCCACCACCCCTTCGCTGTGTGCTTCTTCCCTTTCCCGGCCCTCCCACCCCCCGTTGCTCATCACTTCTTCCCCTCTCCTGGCTTAGCTCAGCACTCATGGTCAGTGTAGAGTTGGAGGAAGGTGAGCAACATAGGGGGGGGGAGGGAGGCAGCAAGGGTAATCCTATGGGGCCCTGTGGCACGTGTTCTTCACAAGTGTATGCACAATGATGATGACACCCCTGGGTCCACCTCATTCTCATGCTGTTTCCAGGACCATGCAAAAGATTAGATGGAAGCAGCTATTTGGGGTAACAATGTAGGAAGAAGGAGAATCAAACAGAATGGTGATAATGTTGTTACAAGCAATTAAGAGGATAGATATTAAAGTTGGAAGCATAATAGAATTTGAAAAAGGAAGTGTGGAAATTGGGCTTTGCCATTGGATATCTAAATTTTAGAGCAGGGGTAGGAACATAGGAAGCTGCCATATACTGGCAGACCATTGGTCTATCTAGCTCAGTATTGTCTTCACAGACTGGCAGCAGATTCTCCAAGGTTGCAGGCAGGAATCTCTCTCAGCCCTATCTTGGAGATGCCTCCAGGGAGGGAACTTGAAACCTTCTGCTCTTCCCAGAGTGGCTCCATCCCCAAAGGGGAATATTTTACAGTGCTCACACTTCTAGTCTCCCATTCATATGCAAGCAGGGCAGACCCTGCTTGGCTAAGGGGAGAAGTCATGCTTGCTACCACAAGACCAGCTGAAAGGTAGGCAGCCTTTGGCTCTCCAGCTGTTGTTGTCTAAAACTCCCATTGGTCCCAGTCACAATTTATTTTGGCTGAGGATGATCAGAGTTGGAGTTCAACAACTGGAGAGCCAGAGTTGCCCATTCCTGTTTTAGAGCCTGGTTATACGTTATGTTTACCATGCAAAAAGTAGCCATATTTAGCCAGCTGAGAATTCTGAAGTTTCCCCTGGAGACGGGCAGAGAAAGCTGAAGGATAATGTAAGCAAATACATAGGCAGCAGTTGCTGCTCACAGTCTTCCTCCCTCTGTTGTTTCTTTCATTTTTCTTGCTTAGCAGTTCACTTTCCCCTAGGTGCTGGGAGCAGGAGAAGCCATGAAAATGAGCTGCTGAGCAGAGAGGGAGGGAGGGAGAGAGGTGGCCAGTGACTCCGGTTCCTCTACAGTCCCCACCAGCTTTTTCATTTTGGCTCATGGAAGCCTTCAGAATTCTCAGCAAGCAGAGCTTGGCTAAATGTGGCCTATTCTTGCATGGCAGATGAAAGCTGTATCCAGGCTGTTAGGAAGTCTGCCTGCATACAGTTTTGATTGTCGTTTTGAGTGCTGACAAACAAAGGCAATTGTTAAGTAACAATCCAACTATCTCTGATAAGAATCCAAATCTCTGAAATTACTGTTGGCCCACATTATAGTACCTTCCTTTTGATGGCGTGATAGCTGTATGAGCCCGTCTTATCCTAAACCAGAATATTGGGTCCATGTAATCCACTATGATTGATTTTGAAGGGCAGTAGTTCTTAAAGGTTTGATGCGAGGGCACTGGTGGAACCAGCTGAATGGTGGCCCTGCTAGTGATGCTCCATGCGCATGATGTCTCGTGCATGTGGGTGTGCCTGGGGCCCAGAGAGCACAGAGCGAGCTCTCCCTTGCTGGAAGGATACGAAGCAAAGTAATCACAGCCAGAAAAACACTGTCTGGAAATGAGCTCTGGAGAGCTTGCTCAATGCTCTCCAGACCCTAGGCATGCTCACATGCACGAGATGTCATGTGCAAAAGCAGCATGGTCCAGGCTCCGCAGAGCCCAAGCGAGCTCTCCAGAGCTCATTTGCTGGCTGCTGTGTTTATTTCACTTCCTTTTCCTCTCGTGAGGGAGCGGAAGTGGAATGCATTTGGGAGGGCTGGGGTGGGCCCTCTGGAGATCAGGCCATGCCCACTTGTGTGTGACGTTATACGCACAGGGTGTCTCATGCGGCCCTTCCCATTGGCGGCCTGGGTTCTTTGAATCCTATCGCTCAATGGTAGGTCTCCCCCTGCACAGGGGTCTTTACCAGCCTTGCTGCTTGAAATACCAGGAACTGAACCAAGGACTCTTTGAATGTTCTCTTCCACTGGGCTATGACTCCAGTCATAAAGACTGAAGGTTTGGTAAGAGGCTCTCAGCTGACAAAGATCATGGAAATTATAGTTGCCTTAATCAACATTAATCCTTAATGTTGCCAGGGAAAGAATTAGTCCCCTATATGTCTGTTTTCTTGTATATTCCTGATTATATCAGTTGCCCTAAACAAGTACTTTGTCAAACAAATAAAGTTCAAATAAAGTTAAAGCTTTTTTGGTGGTTCAACATAGGACAAATATTTTAATAAGAAAAGTATGTGTAATATTTGCCAATAACCTCTTCTGATTTTTAAAAATTCTTTTACAGGTATAGTCTTAGTAGCCATAAATCCTTATGAACAGCTGCCTATTTATGGTGAAGATATCATCAATGCATACAGTGGCCAGAATATGGGGGATATGGACCCCCACATCTTTGCTGTGGCTGAGGAGGCATATAAACAGATGGCCAGGTATGTAGGACAGAGACTTCTTCCTCCTTGTTTTCCACAAAAGAGCACAGTCGTTTTTCCATCTGAGATTTTTTTTGAGGAAGGTGGATGGGTTCTGAAAATGTTTTAATGTTCGGAATGTTTTAATAAATATTGCAAGCTAGCTCTGCAAATGGTCCCAGCTGAAATGCTTAACAGATGAGCTACTATATGAATAACAGAATGCGTTCAGTTAAGTGGAACTTTGATCTACTTTTTGACCACGTCTTTTAAAGGGAATACCACATTTACCTGAGTTTAAGATGAGCCCCTTAAAAAATAGAGGTTGCATACAGGTTATGCCACTGTTTACCCAAAAGGAAGAAGATGCTGAATTTAAGATTAACCCCTGGGTTTTAACCTGAAGGAACTTGGAAAAACCTAGTCTTAGATTCAGGTACTCTTATGCAGTATATAATTGTAGTTGTAACTGGTCCCCTGGCTACCCTTAAATGAAAACCTGGGTTCAGATCCCTGCTTGGTCATGAAGTTCACTGGGTGACTTTGGATCAGTTGCTACCTCTTGGTCTAATCTACAGAGCTGTCGAGAGGATAAAATTGGAGTTTCTCCTCTGTGCGAAGAAACCATGCATACTCCCCTGGAGGAAGGGTGGTACACACTTACGTTTCTGTCCTGAATCATCCACACTTTATCCTGGTTTAGGAAAGCTGTTAATGCTGCCACTTTAAAGACCTAGCCTCTTAATGCTAGCTTGTAATCAAAGATTTTTCATCAAATACAAAAGCAATCCTAGAAGTGGGTAACTGTTGCAAAATGTTGACACTTTACAGAAATTCCTGCTATTGAGCATAGAATGCTAAATATTAACACATCAGTAATAGAAAACAAAATCTGTGAACAACCTTAAACAGGTAGAAATATTAATAAATAGGAAACTGGCATGCTTTAGCAGGCACTTGTTGTGCCGCTTCAAGAGGCAAGGCTATTCCGGATGGAAGATTATTTGTACTTCTGATGAAGACTATTCCGAAACCGGCTTTTACCTAGGAGACCTGTTAAGTTCTTTGTTCAGGACGATCACATCTCATCCACGAGGATTCACTTCAGGCATTTTTGGCACCATTACATCGGCATTTGTGAAGAATGACATCTTTGAGTTTGTGGAGTTATCTGTCTTGTTCTTTGGCATTTCGGGATCTTGCATTTTCTCCGTTCCCAATGTGAAGATTCTTTTTCGAACTGAGTGTGCATTTTTACATATTCTCCACCATTTGAGAGTGGGTTATTCCCACCTTTTCAGAGTGATTCACAGTGTTTATTGTATATTTATCACCTCACATTCTTTGCATTTGCATGTCTTTGTATTTTGGATGCCTTGTGCAGATTTTGTATCGGCCTTCATTTGGTGCATTTTTGCACCTTTGGTTTGTGTATGGGTTTGTTCTGTACATTTATTAATATTTCTACCTGTTTAAGGTTGTTCACGGATTTTGTTTTCTATTATTGATTTACAATCCGTTATTTCCCCGTCTCTCATCTTTGCAAAAATATTAAAACATGGCTTGGAAAGCCCCCATTAGCTGGGGATTTTGTTTATGCTGTGAAACCAAGTGAGGGTTAAATGCAGTTCTGACCTTCTGGAGGACCCCCTCCTGCATTTGGTTGCTTGCTGATATTGTAGCCAAGATCTAACAAAGGTTTATCATGGCCAGTTACCATCCACAGGAAGTGGAGGTTAAATGTGGTCAGTATCGGATCCAGAAGTTTATGTAAGGTGTCTGGCTAGAAGCTATTCCCTGAGCTTTAACAGACGGTTGCAATGGTGACCTCTACAGAGTAATCCCCGGAAAATAACTTTCCTTTTGCTGGCTCATCATTCTTTCCAAATGCAATCTGTCATGATTTTGCAGCTGATTCCAATTATTTCCATTTGCATTTGTGCTTGGCTTTGAATATATTTTTTTGTTTGTTATCAGTTTGTTCTAGATACAGCTGTGATTGTGATGAGGAGTTACTGATACTCTGCTAAACTGCAATATAAACCATTCTAGAAAATCTCTGTTGTTTCCTTTGAATTATCCTCTGGAGCTTTTATCAAGCTTCTAGTGCAGTAAGCCACAACGGATTAATAGGAGGAGCTTCAGTCCTTCGTATTCAGAAGGGCTCTGCTAAATTATTGGCAGAGTTGATTCGGGAACCTAAAATCTGGAATGATGAGCTAGAGGTCAATTTGTGTCTCTGGTCAGCGGCTTTTTTTTTTTTTTTTTAAGGAGGAACAGATTGAATATTCAGACATGTTCTCAAACATCTACCTCCAATAAAAAGTGAAACCCACATTTTGCAGCATTTGCCACATTTTGTTTTCCTAAATACATAGCATTCAACTAAGGCACAATCCAGCAGGAAATTCTCCCAGAAAAGCCCGATGGAAGTGAAAAGGCAGACCTTTTTTTTGCACAGTTCCTTTCATTGCAATGGGGATTGTGTAGGGAAACATGATGGGCTGTGCCCTTAGGATCTGCTTCAGGGCAGATGTTACTGGTCCCCCAAAACCTACTTGTCAGAAATGGTTGCATTGTGGTACAGGAAATAATATATTCTTGCAGTTAATTGGAAACCTGCGGGAATATATTTGAGGGAAGCAAGTAACCCCAGCTTGTAGCATGTGACAGTTGCAGGTTGATCCCCCCCCCCCATCCCTGCAAGCTACTGCACATTGTCAGGTGATCTAGAAAAGCCATCTGTTTCCAGTAGACCTTAAATAACCTTATGACACTTGAAAGACTAACAGATTCACTGTAGCTTAAGTATTCACTGATCAGAGCCCTTTTCACCAAATGAATGGAGTGTATATGCTTTATTTTGGTCTCTTCCCACTCAGCCTCTAGTTCTTTGTCACTTTGTTGATTTTAATTCTTGTTATAAGCTGCTTTGAGCTGTCTGCGACTGAAAGACAGGGTGTAAATAGTCTTAAATATTTTATACACATACACCTGAAAAGGAATTGTAGGCAGTGGACCCAAGGTCCATGAAAGTTAAGTACAGTCTGTATATAAATCACAAATGTATGCAAATTGATTGTCTATCCTCTGCTCTCAGTTATTTCACTTTTGTACTAAGCTCTCTTCTCATAAGAAATATGTTGGCATCCACTCTTTCTGAAATTGGTGAATATGATTATGAAAAAGAACGTGGAGGGCTTCTCCAGCTTCAGTTTTCACTTGTACACATGTGCCAACAAAATTAATTCTATTCATAAAGTTGTGATGTGGGGAAAACCTATGACCTGTTTTTGCATGAATTAGACTTTGGTAAGTGGAGCTGTTCTTGAACATACCACTGTTTCCCCATGCCTTAACATGGTTTGATTTATATTTTGCTCCATCTCTTGGTCTCAAAGCATCTTACAACATTTTTTAATAAATGTTAATATTTTTGTCTGGACCAGATAGTTTAGTCTAACCAACAATATAAACTGAGATCTGAACTCAAGTTTTGAAATGGGCTTCAGATCTCTATTTATTTCTAAGAAGTTGGTTAGAAGAAAACCAGGGATGGTCAGTTCAGCCATCACAACCAACCTTGGTTTGATTGTAACTGCAGTCAGAATTAGAATTCTTCTGAGGCTCATGTGGGCAAGAGAATAGGAGAGTGTGCAATCCTGAGGTGTGGAGTTGTTGTCTGGAACCAACATCCAACCCAACCCATGGTTCCTTGTGACATCTGAACCAGCCCTATGACTTGGGTGAGTTGGCATGCCAGTGATTCAGTACTGTGTAAATATTACATCAGTTGTGTGCAGGAAGAACTGCACAAGAATGTATTCAGGGTTATGGGTGTGTGTGTGTGCGCGCGCGCATGTGCACGCGCACACACACACTCTGTATGTGAACCAGCTTGTTGTACTGCTTGTTTCTCAAGAAATCTATTCTAGTAAGCTGCTGATAATCTTTGGCCAGCTTGCTCTGCAAAAAGTTTCCGATTAATTGCATTGGTGGAGTATATTTGATGTTGATTTTGAAATTGTTATCTATCTTTTGGACCTATCCTGGTTTAAGATGCCTTTGAATCCACGTCTTAGCAGATTGCTAGAATATATCAGACTTCAGATATGTAGGAGAATAAAGATTCTTACCGGCACTGCCAGTTTTCTTGTTATGGCAGCAGATATAAGCTTATTCTGTTTGATATAGAGTTTGCTGTATGACATACTTGCTCTGCAAAAAGGGGAAACACTATAATAAGGGATGGCCGAGGACTGCAGAGACCCATGTTCAAACCTCTGCTCAGTCAAGATGCTTACTGAATACCTTTGGACTAGGTACTGACTCAGCTTAACTTGTCTACTAGGGCCATGAAGTTGTATTGGTCCAACAGGAATGTCGGGCTGCTATGCTCAAGGAGCGCTGATAATCGGAACACTGACTAAAATCACTGTTGCCGTGTCAGAAATTATTCTACTTCCAACATTCCTAACAGACCAAAACCAGCCTAACAGTCAACATGGGGAGACTTTCTTTCCAAGCTGGCTCTGGGCTGGTTTCTAAGGACTGCACTCCCAAAATTGGGGGGTGGGGGCAAATGTAACCCCTGTAGCCCTCCAAATTTTAGTGTGTATGTGTGCAGAGTCCTTTAAAAAACCACCCTGGGAGCCGGCATGGAGAGAGAGTCTTTCCAAGTTGGCTCTCAGTGTGGATTTTAAGGTCTGCACCCCTGGAATTTCATCCCAGAGGGAATCTATGTGGTTGCTAAGAGTTGACACCGACTTGACAGCACTTAATCAATCAATCACCCCTGAAATCGGGGGTGGAGGCAAAGGTAACCCCTGTGAGGGACTGACAGGGCCAGTCAGGGCCTGGGATTACTTTCCCCCCAACCCCTCAATTTCAGGGGTGTAGTCATTAAAAACCAGAGCAGTGACTAAGCTTTAAGGCAAGAGTGGGGTGGGTGTTTTCCTCCAATGGATGTAGTGGGAAATATCAAGTAAATTCCAACCTGATTCCAATGGTGTTGTGGAGAGACATTTGAAAACAATGGAAACTTGAAAACAACTTATATTCAACATAGGTCGTCATCCATGCTTGCAACAGATATTGCTGGATATGTATGTCCCACTGAACCACTAGGTTTGCTGGGAGGATCAAATGGGAGTGGGGAATAGATTTGCATATGCTGCCCTGATCTCGAAGGACAGGATAAAACCGAAATGTAAACATAACATTGAGCAGGTCAAGGTTTTCAAGTATTTAGGGGTTGTATTTCATTCCATTGGATCCCGGAAAGCTCATCTTAGCTTTGTTTCTCACAGTGCCCAGCAGACGGCAAATGTGATGAAATCTTTTTACTTCTCGAGAGGTGCTCTTTTTGTCTCAGCGGCTGTCAAATTATTGAAGGCTAAAATATACCCTCAAATTTTTTATAGCGCACAAATTGGGCCTTTCGATAACTTCACAATCTTAGAAGCAGTCCACACTAAATCCTTAAGGGCTATCCTTCAAGCCCCCAGAGGCACAGCTAACGGGGCTCTCCGTAGAGAGGTTGGGGTTACCACCTTGAAAATGAAAATCTGGCTTTGCATAATCAGATTCTGGCTGCATTTGGTTTTCTTCCCAGTCGGTTTAGCGCCTTTAGTGTTAATTGACAGCTTTACATCTAAATAGGAAATTGCTCTAAAAACGAAATTACATCAACTGGACACGGCCCAAGAAGACCTTATAGCGAGGGGTTTCGATCAGGCGATATGTTTTGTTAGGCAATGACTATTGGATATAGATCTGCAGGAGGAGTGTGCTCGACTATCGAGGGGAATCTATATAGGCTCTCAAAATTTCAGCTACAAACCAGCTGAATATTTAGATCACATGTTTTTACCTAAGTTTAGGAGAGCATTAACCCTTGCTCATTTGAATGCCCTTCCCTCAGCACTCCTAGACAGGAAATATAAACGAGTCCCATACGCATTGTGTCGTTGCCCTTGTGGCTCAGGGGATATAGAGTCAGTCGTTCATGTTATTCTGTATTGTCAATTTTATAGAGATGCTCATATTAAGTTTATTGCTCCTCTCTTAAAGAACCATCCTGGTCATACAGATCAATTTTACTTTGATTTTTTATTGTCAAATTTTAAACTTGTTACTTCTATAAATGTGGCCAAGTTCTGTTTTGTTGCATCCAAACTTCGTAGAGCTTGTATTAGCAATTTGAATATTTTGTAAATTATAATTGTATTAGTTTAAATGTTAAGCCTGTCTAAGGACCGTAATAAATTTACTACTACTATAACTGATGAATCTTTGCCCTGTCCCTGAGAGGAAGAGTAACATTTATCCTTTTATGACCATTGTTTCTTTTACAAACAAATAAAAATGTCTCTTCTTTTTGGGATATATAGTACAGTGGCATGAAAAGATGTGGGTTAGAAATAGTTAAAGATGTTACAGTCAGTTTATGGGGGAGAGTAATTGACGAGGTATGAAAAGGGCTCTTTTAGGAGCTGTATTTCAGTTAGAATAGATTGGGAGGGAGACAAAGATTCCTGACTTGCAATTTATTCTCTCTTTCTGTCTGCAGGTTGGCCATTATGAATAATGGCACCAGTAGGAAAGCAAGTTGATATGGGTGGGAGAAGTGTATGTGTTTCCTTTATGAATGCAAACAAGAAGTTAGATGATTGGAGAGAGAAGGCTGAAGAGCTGGGAAAAGCAAAGGTTTATAATAAACTGCAGAGATGGGGCAACCAAGGAGCCAATCTGTTTAGCGGTAGGCATGCCAGGCCTCTTGCTCTGTTATAAATTGACAGGAAGTCAGAGTAGTGTTGAAATCCTGGATTTCTCAAGAAGATGATGGGCCATTTGAGAGGACACAGTGCAATGGCTTCTGTGTGAAAAACAATTACTTGAGATTTGCACAGTTGCAAGTTTTTCAATGCCTTTAACAGGCAGCATTTCTTTGCTAGTAAATAAAGGGGAAAATGGGTTGAAACTCTGAGAATCATCAGTAAATTACTGGGATTCACTCACATAGGCAATTGTGTTTACAAATAAACAAACTGTATGTTCAAAAATGAAATTTCTCAATGCATGTAGAATATTGCATGCAACTCAGTTTGGTTAGCTAAGCTTTCTATATGAAAGTAGCTTGATTTTTTTGTTGGTTAATTTATCTATTACATTTTAATCCTGCCCTTCCTCCAAAGAGCTCTCTCTCCTCTGGCCTGTATGTGTTCATTGTGATTGTATTCTCGTTCCATGTGAGAATCACATCAGACACAGAGGGTGGAGCTAGGGAACTCGTGCTGCTGCCGGCTTCCCTCCACTCCTGGTGAGTCTTGAGGTCTTCCTGAAAAGAAACAGCGAAGGAGATGCTTTTATTTCAGCAAGGAGCATAAACAATAATTATCCTGTGAAGAGGGAGTGACTGACTTAAGATCACATAGAGTGCTTCATGGTAGAGTATAATTTGAATGTGAGTCTTCCTAGTCCAACATTCTAATTGCAGCAGCACCATATGGAGTCTTTGTTTTGGAACATATTTTATTGAACTTTTAGGGTTGACTTGTGTGGCATCATTAGCCTTAATCCCAACATTCTTCATACAGTCTCAAAGGATGCTCTGTGATTCAGATCAGCATCTGGTTTTGCTAGTGCAGGGCTGCTCAACTTCAGCCATCTTGCAGATGTTGGCCTGCAACACCCATAATCCCTGGCTATTAGCCACTGTGACAGGGAATTATGGGAACTGTAGTCCAAAAACAGCTGAAGGGTCAAAGTTGAGTAGCCCTGTGCTAGTGTCATATAATGCATGTATGGACTGTTGTCTGATGTTATGTCCCAGTACTTTGACTCAGGACACTTCTAGATCAGAAGAAGTTTGAGATAAGTTTAATATAATGACCCTGAGAATGAGCAAGGCCCTTCCTGGACCATAGCGGGAAGCAGTCGCCAAGGCAACCCTCCTGCCACAGGTTTTCACAGGCAAAGGGAGAAATAACACCTAGGGTCTGTGCTTTTGTTATTTGTCTGCTCCCAATAATGTTTCCTTACCAACATCGCCCAATACCAGTGATTCCGTCCACAAATTCCTTTGGCTCTGGGGATCCAGTGAATACCGCCATTCCAATCTCTTCAGAATTTGAAGCCTCTTCAGAATTTGAAGATAGAAACATAGGAAGCTGCCTTATATAGTGTGTGGCCTCAGACCATTATTGTCTCCATTTATTGGTGGGGGATCTCCAAGGTTTCAGGCAGGAGTCTTTCCCAGTCCTATCTGGAGTGGAGATACTGCCAGGGATTGAACCTGGGACTTCCTTCATGAAAAACGTATGCTCTACCGCTGAGCTACAGCCCCATCCCCAAATGCATGTCTGAGTCAGAAACAGAGTGGACCCTAATTGCTAACTTCCTCAGGGTCAGGGATTAGAAATGTTTCCCTGCAGGTGTATTTCAGCCTCCAATATACATTGGATCACTGCTGGAGCAACATTCCAGGTTACTTGCTCTTTCTCAGGTTCTGATGCTTGCCTGTCATGTTTCCTCAGCTTTGTAACACCTCTGTAGCTGTGACTGCATTCCCTTCGAAACCATGTCCCCACCTGTCCTTACCACAAACAGAAAACTTGGAGACATCCCAAAAGAATCCTTTAAATTTTATTAGATGTGTAGTGTAGTATTCAGAGGCACTCTTATCCCTGGACTTCAGGGCCAAAGTCCAGGGCATCAACACCCCCTGCCCCCCCCCCCAATCCTCTTTAGTCTGTCCTGGGTGGTGTGGTTTGTGCTCTCAATAACCCATGTGTTAAAAAGTGATGCTTTACTTGCAGAGTGGGGGCATCCAAATGCGTTTAGGTCCAGGCTCCAAAATTACCTAGGTGCACCTCTGGTAGTATTCTTTACTCCAGTTCATGATTAGAAGCTGGATGGCATTATGTCCATACAAACTATTGGGTAATTACCAGTTAGATTACAGTTTCACGGTTCACTTAAGTAACATTTATCAAGCAAAAAAGAGGGGGAGCGGGGGGGGGGAGAGAGAATTAGCTTGGTGGCTGTTTTAGAAATCAGAATATATGATTAAAGTCATAAGCCTTTGCCAGTGTTTTCAGTGGACTCTTGGCCAACTCCCAGTGCTGCTTCACACATTTGGGAAACAAATGTTTGTTTATTGCACAAGAAAGAATTCAAAATGTTTGTTTGAGTTATGAAGCCTTCTGAACCTCAACTGGGAGCCAAGTTTGAAGAGTCTGTGAAACCCCACAATGAGCTTTTGTTTACCATGGACATTCACTATAGAATAGGCAGCACCAGCTTATTCTGCTTGAGTCTCTGTGCCAAGTATTTGCCAGATGGTGTTATAATAGGCTCTGTACAGGGCATTTACTAGTGTATCTACCACAGTTCTAGCGAGAGGGATGGTCTTGATGAGTAAACAATGCAAACATTCTTCGGAGGAATTTGCCCCAAAGCACCTATCAAATGTTTCTAAGAGTAATATGTAAATCTCTGTCAACAGGGCTTTTTAGGGAAGCCACTCTGTATAATCCTGGAGGAGGAGGAGGAGGGAGCTTCTTAATTCCTAGAGTTTCCTGATTTCCAGTCTATTGAGCTTTGCACCAGTGTGGGCACCACGTGCTCTGATCTGATATAATTTTGCTTTTAGCCTAATGCTAAATTTGGGGGTTTTCTCCTTCCTGCTCTTTCTTGTAAGACATATGGGTAAAGGTAAAGTGTGCCGTCGGTACACTTGGAAAAATGAATTTATTCCATTTAAATTTCAGTATTTAGTAGCAAATATTTTAAATATAATATTCGAGAGTGGTGAGTGTCAAAGGCATTTCCAACTGGCTCCAACAGATTCTGCTTTTTGTTGCTATGTTAACAAACCTATGCTTTGGTATAGCAAGAGTGTGGGAAGAGGGTTGATAATCGGCTGGAATGTTGAAATTAAAACAGGATGTGGTGTTATAATATGAGCAAAGTTAGAGTTAATGACATTTGTAGGATCAGTTTGATCCAAAGTTTAACTTCTTTGTTTTTTAACTGGCATAGCATCCAAAGCAATTATTAGTGCAGAATGACCAGAACCCTGATCTGCAAGACAGGCACAGTGTTTGAGTGGTTTCGCTTGGCTTCTGGTCATCTTAAAATGGGTGCAGAGATTTCACTTGGGCTTTAACAGGAAATAGAGAATGCAAAATGCACCCATATGGAGAATGCATACATCTAAAAGTAGAGCCAACAGAGATCATGTCTATAAGGATGTAGAGATATTTTTTATTTTAGTTTTCACTTTCTTGCATAACCTATATGTCCATTAATGCACATAATGCAATAAACATGATAGTATCAAGCTCATTATTGGATGATTAGAATCAAACATAATTAGAGTCAAGCTGATCATGCGGACATACTCTAGAACTGAAACGATTTTCTTTCCATTTCAGAGATGAACGAAACCAGTCAATCATTGTAAGTGGTGAATCAGGAGCTGGAAAGACGGTTTCTGCTAAGTATGCAATGAGATATTTTGCCACTGTAAGTGGGTCTGCCAGTGAAGCAAACGTTGAAGAGAAAGTTTTGGCTTCCAATCCCATAATGGAGGTAAGAGCATGATTACATTTTCTGTTAATTTTTAAGTCTAATGCAGTGCTTTTGCCATTGGGGTCTGCCTCCTCTTCTATGGGCTAAGATTAGAGATGACCAACCTGAGGCTCTCCAGCTGTTGTTGGAATAAAACTCCCATAATTCCAAGCAGCAATACATTGCAGCTGGAGATGATGGAAGTTGTAGTCCACTGACAGGTTCATTAGGCGTGTGAATCACCAAAATTGGTGAATCACCAAAACCATTAAAAAGAAAAAAAGTCAGGAGGCCAACATGGTCTCCCCACCATTGGAATTGGGTCAGAATTGACCCGAAATTTTCCGATATGCCTATCGGGTGGTGGGGATGGGGAGGA
The DNA here is from genome assembly GCF_027244095.1 of Hemicordylus capensis. Lineage (NCBI taxonomy): Eukaryota > Metazoa > Chordata > Lepidosauria > Squamata > Cordylidae > Hemicordylus > Hemicordylus capensis. Next base: position 14,936,254 of record NC_069666.1, on the reverse strand, counting down.
CACCCCTCACCCTTGTCTTAGTGTTTAGTTACTGTTGTGGCTTTTAAGGACTGTACCCCTTAAATTGGGGGTTGGGGTAGGGGGCAGCGGTCACCCCAGGCAGGGTTCCTACTGATCCTGTGGATCCCCCACGGGAGTTACTCCCCTCCCACTCCCCCGATTTCAGGGATGCAGTCCTTAAAATCTACATTGGGAGCCGACTTGGAGGAACTTGCTCTCTCCAAGTCGCACCCCCAAAATCGTTGTGGGGTGGGTCAGGTCAAAGGTAACTCCAGGTGGGGGACCCACTGGACTTCCTTCTGTTGTTTCTGAAAGCTTTCCAGTAATGTCTAATAGTGGCATATCAATCTGACATTTTTGGCTGAATAGTGGGCGCATCGGTTCAACATATCAATATAACTGCACAACCCTGATGTTTATATTTCAATAAATAATAAATATCCCCACAATAAGCCTGTGAGGTAGGTTGGTTAGGCTGAGGTGGCTGGCCCAGAGTCACCCACTGAGTTTCAATGGGCAAATGCGGATTTGAACTCAGATCTCTTTGGTCCTAGTCCAATACTCTAACCACACTGTTACAAAATATCCTCTTTATGTATTCCTCTTGCATGTCTCCTTTGGTGAACAAGTTTTTCATTTAATGCAATTGACCAGACTCTGCTGTACCAAAAATTCAGAGAACTGTTTGAAGTAGATTTAATAATTACTTTGTGTGTTGTAGTTCTTATTAATTGCTATTGAAAGTAGCATACTATATTCAGAGCATAAAGCAAATAATGATTAAGCATGGGGAAATTGGATTTCATTCCATATTAGAAGATTTAAAAGAGTGATTGTGCTACTTATAAATGCAAGTCCTTGCAAGGAACAGAATCTTCAAGAAAACTACTCAATTCTAGAGAAATGCAACTAAACACCCCTTTCCTCCCTAATACTTTTTTAAAAATTATCCTTCCCCCACCTTCCTTATTTTAAGCATTTATTGAAACATTAAAGCAGAGATGGCATTATCCACCCTAATGCAGCTTTGGCACCGGTGTTTTTGAGGTAGACCCCCGATAAGGTAATTCTGCCTGGTTTGGTTTGCTGTGTGGAATTTCAAAATGATCTTACTAAATATATCATAAGGGACAGTTTCAGGCAATTGTAAGGCCATTTGCAGACTTGTGCAACTATTGCTAAATTCTTCCCCACTGACATGTGAGAGGCCTTGGAGAACTTTCCCTGTTGTTAATTAGGATTTAATTCTCTAGTATTTGCCATGTATACTTGCAATTCTGATCTCACTTTTCTTCACCGGAACTCTGTGATGTAGGTAAGGTTATGAGAGGTATGCTCCAGGCCTCCCAAGGGTTTGAACCTAAAAGTCCCAACCCTGCCCATTAGGATTTAGCAATCCATCACATTTCAAAGATGATTCAGCATGAAGTTGCTGTGAATTAAAGTATCTTTTAAAATGCTTTTTAAACCAACTGGTTTCGTGCTGTGCTTCTCATGCTGTGCCTCCATCTTGTAGTACAATTGGGTGTTGGAATAAGGCAAATAACATAGAAGGCAGTCTTCATTTTTGACTGTGTGCCATGATATCATAGAATTTAGGAAGCTGCTTTCTACTGAGTCAGACCTTTTGTCTGTCCAGCTCAGTATTGTCTACACTGACTGGCAGCAGCTTCTCCAAGGTTTCAGGCAGGGGTCTCTCCCAGCTCTGCCTGGAGATGCTTCCAGAGATTGAACCTGGGACCTTCTGCCTGCAGAACAGATGCTCCACGACTGAGCTATGGCTGCATCCCTAACATGCAGCTATTGCAACAAAAATGCAGAAATCCATAGCAATGTCTAAAAACAGTTTGTTGGTTTGTTTGTTTGTTATACTGCCTAACATTGAAGTCTCTAGGCGGTGTACAGAATTAAAACATAATATAATATAAAACCTTTAAATTCATAAAAAGATAAAAATCATAATAGATAAAAATAGATTAAAATTTAAGAATGATTAAAAATTAAATTTTTTTGTTGCGGACGGTTGTCTTGTAACTGCTTCTGCATTGCTCCCTTTTTAACTTGGCATATTCAGTGGTCCACCTGTGCATGCAACTTGTGTCTGTTTAGAAATGTTGGTTGGCAAGCATGACTTTACGGTGTTTTTGAGAACAGCTCATATATGAAAATCCGTATTTGCAAGTCAGGGTGCAGTTTAAGTGCTTTCAGTGCGACTTCGGAGACCTCGTGCAATGCGAGAGTTGGGCTCTTTGAAATGCTTAATCTCTCTCTCTCCCTCTTTTTGGCCCCGCACTCCCCAGTCGATTGGGAATGCCAAAACCACACGGAATGACAACAGCAGTCGCTTTGGAAAGTACATTGAAATCGGTTTTGATAAGAGATATCGAATCATTGGTGCTAATATGAGAACTTATCTGCTGGAAAAATCCAGAGTGGTCTTCCAGGTAAAGGGGATGCACCCACAGAGGGCAGCAGCTTGATGGTAGTGCTTGAAACATTTTACGATGGTTATAGATAGAATAATCACGTGTTGTGTCTCGCTCTTTGACATGGAGTTACTGCACCTCTTAGCATATGGAGGAGGAAACAGTTCGCATTTCAGAACTCCAGAGAAGGATTTAATGCAATCTTTTTGAAATAGCGATGGTGCAGAGTCTCCTTCAAGCTTGCTGCTTGAAAGCCAGGCTGTTTGTCAGACCAGGAACTGTGCACTTCGGCAAAGCTCTCAGTTCTCTCTGTTACCTAGTGTGTGGGTGAGGAATTGTATTGACCTTCCCTATCCCCAGAAGCCTTTTATGCCCTCTGAAAATATGCCCCTGAGGGTTGTGTGGCCTTTAGGGACATGTTTTCAGGTGGCACAGAGCATTCTCTGGGGAAGGGGAGGTTGTCAAAATTTGCCCCCACTGCTGAGCCAGCAGTGGAGCTGAGTTAGTCGAACATTTCCAATGCACTAGTGCTTCTCCTGTTGCACTGATGCTTGGTTGTCAGCCAGTGTTTCTGTCTCTGATATATTAGAAGAGGTAGAGGGAGTGCTCATGATCTCAAAAGACTAGAGGAAGCAGAAAGAGTTTTTTGTTTTTTTTTTTTTTTTTTTTTTACTATAGTGCTGCTATATGGAAATGCAGGTGCTAGAACCCCTCCCCTCACCATTAGCAAGCTCTCTTCCCAGCTGGGCTACAGTGGGAGACTGATTAGAACTCAAGTTGTATCTGTAAACTGATAATCACTTAATGGGCTCTTGTACACAATCAGAAGGGGGTGGTTTGGGACTTGGAAGAGTTCAGAGCAGCCCCTGCTCCCAGACGAGTGCCGTAGTGGCGAGCTTGGAACTGGGAAGGCCTCCAAGAATTGGAAGAACCTTCACACAATGCACTGTGCAGGCAGGAGAAGAGAAAACCCATGAACAGCAGCTGCGCTCTGATTGGCCACAAGGGGGAAGGAGTGAAATTAGCCCCATTCAAGCCATTTCAAGCAAGTGGTGATAGGGTGTCCTGTGCAGAGTGGCACATTCACAGACCACAGCCCCTCCAGATGTAGCACTCTCTTAAAAACATGGTGGCTGGTTGCCGGGACCTGCAGATGAAGCGGAAAGCAAACACCCTATCCACAAACCCGGGTACTGGGGGCCCTGCTCTGCACTAACCTGGGCTAAGACCCAGGATTAGAAGCTGGGTTACCCATTTTTGGACATGTGCATGCAAAACCGGGTTAGCAGCAGATAAACCAGATCTGGGTGATTGTGTATAGAGGCTTACTGTTTTCCCTGGAAAACATGGGGAGCAAACAAATTAATAGAAATGCAGAAAATATTTGGATGTGTTATTGCAAGATTGTTCCCAGAGATTTAGCATAGCCTGTATTACTTTATTTTTATTAACATACAAAATAGAATTGTCACTTGTATGAAAATAACATATTTCTTAGAGGTACCTTATATTATGCTTATTTTTTATTGAAGGCAGAAGAGGAGAGAAATTACCATATCTTCTATCAGCTCTGTGCTTCTGCAGCATTACCTGAATTTAAAACATTGCGATTAGGTATATATTTGCATTTATGATTGGCGTGTACCCAATCTACATTGTTATGTTTTGACTGGTAGCTTTTTAAAGATCAGCTTATTTCTCTAAATCATGTCTTTCTGAAATGGCATATTTCTAAACTGTAAAGTGCATGAAAATTGTTTCTGTGTGTGTTGCTAGGTGGACATATAGTGTTGATTTGTTGATTAACCTGGCCACACTGACTTTTGACCAGGAAAAGTTCTTGGCCGAATTAGGATGTACTAGGAAACTGGAGATCCCTTTACCTCCAGTTTCCCAAACTGCACATATGAATTTGGGAAACTGGAGTTAAGGGAGGGAAAGGACCTGTTGTTTCCCTTCCCAGACTCCACTCTGAACCTTTGGTCAGAATGGAGTTTTGGTGCCCTTACCTCTGGTTCAGCGGTGCCAGTGTTGCATCCAAATGCTGGACTTGTCTTCAACATTAAACCTCAGTTTGAAACTTGGGTCTGGTGTAGCTGGACCTGAGAGTCCCTTGCTATTTTTATCTTCATTCTGCATGTTGCAGTGAGAAGAGCAGGTCTTGTGGTAGCAAGCATGACTTGTCCCCTTAGCTAAGCAGGGTCTGCCCTGGTTGCATACGAATGGGAGAATTGATTTGTGAGCACTGGAAGATATTCCCCTCAGGGGATGGAGCTGCTCTAGGAAGAGCATCTAGGTTCCAAGTTACCTCCCTGGTAGCATCTCCAAGATAGGGCTGAGAGAGTTAGATGGGCCAATGGTATGACTCAGTAGATGGCAGCTTCCTATGTCCCTGTGTTCTGCTTTTCAGTTTAACTTCGGGACAATTTCTTCAGCCTTCTCATGTCTTGGTTGACACACGTGCTTACAATGGGCATTTCTTCTTGGTATATTAAAAAAGTATGTGTGTATGTTTTTGTTTTTAAATAGGTAATGCAAACTATTTCCACTATACAAAGCAAGGGGGCAGCCCGATGATTGATGGGATTGATGATGCAAAGGAGATGGTGAACACACGACGGGCTTGCACACTGCTTGGTAATTTTCTGCAGCGCTTGTATCGTGGTTACTGTTTCAGTCATCCATTATTTATTCTTTACAAAATGACTGTTTGAAAAGATGAGCATACATACACTGAGGTCGTTCACACAATCAAAAACTGTGTTCTACCCAGGTTTGGGAGCTGTGTGTGCTGCCAGTTTTTGGTTGTGTGAAAGCCAGGTAGGAGGGAAACCTGAGTAGAAGTGATTGTGTGGAAGCAAGGTAAGAGGAGAACCTGGATAGCTTTTCCTCGTATATTGCTTCCACACAATCACTTCTTCCCAGGTTTTCCTCTTACATTGCTTCCACACACAGCTCTCAAGCCCGGGTAGAACACAGTTTTTGATTGTGTGAATGACCTCACTGTGTTGTGTAAGACAGTGGCCTGCATAGCCCCTCATGCTACTTTCTGTGTTGCAACTGTTTGAAGATTCCAAGGAAGCATATGTGATGCCCTGCCAGGAGGCTTTGAGACATTTAGAACTGGCTAATCCACTGCTACTCGCACTTGAGGAAATTTCTAGCACTCACTATGAACCATCAAGCATTTCAAGGTAGCTGTATTGTACTGGCACAATAATCCTTCTGTCTTCCTATGGGAATTGACAGTAAAAGTGGCCATCCAAGATAAACAAAAACAACCATCAAGGATTTATTCTTGTTTGAAATAAATATACAGTCTCTCCTTTACAAAGTTAGAATAAACACATTCCAACCAGTAACAGTTATACGCCATTGACTTTTACTGACCAGACTCTCTGTATCCCAGTCTGCATATGGAATCCCCACTACCCAGTTACAACAGTGCTTTTGCTACCTCGACTGCATTCAGTACACAACCACCAGTATAACTTTGTATCTTATGACAAACATGAATACGAACAAATATCTTCTAATTGTAATCCTAAAACAAACAAAACAACAACCCATTTTGCCAGAGTATATGGGTAGGTTCACACAACTTAAGAAACCATGGTTTATTCATTTGAGGAGGCACGTGAGCTCATTCTCATTCATGCTCCCTCCTGTCCTGCCTTGGATCAGTATCTGAGCTGTGATGTCAACATCATGGCTTGAAATGCAAATCTGGTTTCAAATACAGACTTAATTGTGGCTTGTAAAATACATTTCAAGCTCGGCACTGGGTGTGGATAGCAGAGCTATGGTTTAAACAACCATGATGTTGATGGACATGCGTGGTGAAGGCAGTGTGTGTAATCAGGTCATGTTTGCTTCAGTTGTTTGAACCCTCCCAGTGAGAAGTTTACAGGGAGATGTTTTAAGTCATTTCTCTCTCTTCATCTGAGGAGTTAAGCAGACTTGGAATTCCTTAGCCCATACCTTTTAAGCATTACAATAGAACCTTGTTACTCGCGGAACCACTATTTGTGGTTCCACAGGGTGTCTGACACCCGTTTTCAGTATCTGTGTATATGAAGGGTATATTATATGTATGTATATTATGGGTATATTATATGTATATGTATGTATATTTAATATGTATATTAAAACCCACATATCCGCGATTCATAGAGAGCTGGAAGTGACTGCAGAGGTCACTTCTGGATGCCATTTTCTGACTCATTTATTGGAAAAAGACTAATTTCCCACTGTGATTTTTTCCAGTTTGGGGGGCGTTTTGCAGCTTGGGGGGTATTCCTGGACATATCCAGGGTGCATGGAGCACAGTAAAGTACATAATTTTGTGCTTTTTCTGTGCCCCCCCCACCCCGGCCTGGCTCTTTCCCTCCATCCTGGATCCTAACACCCTTTCTGATAGGAGTAATGTCTCATTACTCGCGGTTCCGTTTCTTGTGGTAGTAGGTGAGGAATGGAACCCCTGTGAATAACAAGGTTCTGTATTTCCCAAAACTTGGCTAATTCTTCCTTGAATTCATCTGGTGTATCTGGCGACTACAGTCCTGGAGCAAAAGGCTAACTCAAACTAACATGTGAAATCTACTTTTCCCACTGCTTAGAATGCTTGTCGGTGTCTCCTGAACTGTAAGTTTCCTGAGCTGGAATTCCATATTCTTCTAAGCACCCTTACTGATCCATTCCCTTTCTAAGAAGTGAACATGCACTGAAGAAGCATGCTTCTAACCAGAAATGCCCCTTTTTCTAAAGGATACATGGGGAGAGGTTAACTATTTCTTCTTATGTGGTTTTCCTGCCAAACGTTGCCCCACTCGAAGTAGTTATTGTTGTTCTTGTGTCATGGTTATTCAGATGTTTAATTGGATTTGGCTTTTCATTTCATCTTCACAAAAATAATTTTGATTTATCCTTTATCCCCTCCCCCCACAGGTATTGTTGATTCCTGCCAGATGGGAATTTTTCAAATCCTTGCTGCTATTCTTCACTTAGGCAATGTGGCATTCACATCACGGGATGCTGACAGCTGTACAATACCAGTAAGTTACAAATGAGCTTAAAGCTGTTTCCAGTGTAACATTTATAGTTTTCTTGGCTATTCTTGGCTCTGTACACTGTAGGTGTACTGTAGACGGTGAGTGATTTCTATTTCCATGCTGTTTTTACTTTCTCTCCTCTTCCACGATGCCCTTCAAATTTAAAAATCAATTTACTTTCCCCCCTTCTTTGTCACACTGACTCTGTTAAATTCGCGGATCTTTTGAAAATAACTATGTTGAGGAATTTCTCAGACCACAGTTTACTAGTTTGAATATCATAGCTAACAGTGGTTTGTTTTAACAAAGTGCTGGTTCTTACCTATAAAGCCCTTCATGGCTTAGGTCCAGGCTATTTAAGGGACTACCTCCTTTGTCATAAATGCTGCTGCCAGTTATGATCTTCTGGAGAGGTCCACTTACAGATGCCACTGGCTCGTTTGGTGGCGACCCATACGGATGCCACTGGCTTTCTCTGTGGCTGCCCCGGGGCTTTGGAATATGCTCCCTACTGAAATAAGAACAACTTCTTCTCTGTTTGTTTTCAGGAAGAACCTCAAGACTCTCCTGTTTTCTCAGGCTTTTAATTAGAATTATTGTTTTAATAATTTTTAATACTTGTTTTAATAACTATTTTATTTTATTGTCCTGTATTTTAATCTGTGACTTTTAAATATTTTTAATTTTGTACACCACCTAGAGATGTACATATCAGGTGGATCAGAAATATGATAAACAAACAAATTAAGCTGTATACATAAGGAGAGAACGAAATATCTGTATGCAACACTCGCTCGCAGTCTTCCAAACTCTGGTTGGAGGATCATCTGAATGGACATTGTTTCTGGAAGTTCGTTGCAAGAGCTGTAAATGTTATTTTGATGCTTGCAAAGGAACAACGTTGTGATATATCGGAAACTATAGTATTTATTTATTTATTTATTTATTAACATTTTATATCCTGCTCTTCCTCCAAGGAGCCCAGAGCAGTGTACTGCATACTTAGGTTTCTCCTCACAGCAACCCTGTGAAGTAGGTTAGGCTGAGAGAGAAGTGACTGACCCAGAGTCACCCAGCAAGTACCATGGCTGAATGGGGATTTGAACTGGGGTCTCCCCGGTCCTAGTCCAACAGAATACATGCAGAATGCTTTTCTAGATGTGGAATGACCTCATCAAAATACAGAAGTCAACACTTCTATCCCCGAGTCTTCCTCCAAGAAGTAGGGGCAGGGTTAAGGAATAGGGGCAGTTTGCAGGAGAATTGGGATATTGAACTTTTAATTTTAGTATGTTGTCTAAAAGCAAGGAGTGTAGCCCATATGGTTATTGCTGATTCATCTTCTCACCTAAAATCTAGGGTATGTTGGAGAGCAAACATTAGTAAGTGTACTGTTGGTAGTAAATAGTTGTTTTTAGATCTAAGGAGATTTTTCTCATTATAGCCCAAACACGAACCCCTCAACATCTTCTGTGATCTCATGGGAGTGGAGTATGAACAGATGGCTCACTGGCTTTGCCATAGGAAGCTTGCTACTGCCACAGAGACATACATCAAGCCAATTTCCAAACTGCAGGCCATAAATGCGAGGGATGCTCTTGCCAAACATATCTATGCTAATCTGTTTAACTGGATTGTAGATCATGTGAACAAAGCTCTACATTCTACCATGAAGCAGCATTCTTTCATTGGTGTCTTGGACATCTATGGGTGAGTGTTCTCTGTGCATCAAGATTGTCTACTATAACTATTAGTGAAGACGTTACTTAAAACAATATTGTATCTTTGGTTGGTTTATCGTTGTGTGTTCATCACTTGATGACTGCAGCATCAAGTGATGACTTGCATATGAGGATGGGCCATCACAGATCATGCACAACAAATAGAATGTTCATACATTTACATCCACACTGTATTGTTTGATGGAATCAGTTCATACATCACTCACCAAGTGCTGAGTAATCAAGTTGTGAGAAATCAAGGGATGGATATGCATGTGTGAATCAGTTTTCCGAGTATTCTCTGCTTCAACTGGTGCGAATAAGAGCATGCAGTCCAAACAGTTTGCTTGGCCTTGAGATTGTCTTGACAATGAACTCTGCCATTAAAACAGGATACAAGAAGATAGAGAGTTACTGTATTTTCTGGTAGAAAGGCTGCAGCTGGAATTCTTTAAAAATCACATCAGAAACGCCACATCAGAGTAAAGACCGCAGCTAAAGTACCTCCAGTGGGGGAGAGAGCAAGGGGCCAAAATGCCCCCAGGTGGAGCGCAAATGGCGCTCCATGGAAAATGGAAAGCGGGGGAGCATGCAAATCCAGGGCTAGGAAGGCCCAACTGTGCTGTCGCCACTGTTCTTCCGCTGCCTTTGTTCCTTCCAGGTCCTCTTGACCATGTGGAATCTATTGTTGATTGGAGGGTCCTGCTGAGCTGCTGCTGCACCTCCTTCCCTTGCCCCTTATTTCTGGTGTAAAGGCTGCATCTGCGTAAAGGCAGTAGGCACTTTAAAGTAACTTTGAAAAATATATGCGCCGTGGCCTTTCTTCCAGAAAATACGCTAATCTTGTCCTGGGCTTGAAAACTGGAGACTCTTTGCTCCTAAGATTCTCTCATTTTCAGCCACCTGTTGACAACTGGTGTTCTCTCTAAGGCATGCACATCATGTGCACACGCACATAAGTTCTTTGACGTCCACGCAGTTAATTTTAGATCCTGCTCAGGATCTAATTGAATCAGGATCTAGTTGAATCAGGAAGGCCCCACTCTGCATGCATGTGCACACACTGCCTTGATACTGCTGCACAGCTCAAAACCCATTCTGCACTCAGATGAAACAAATTGGAGGGAACACTGTTGACAACCAGTCAGTTGGCAATATTGGACAGTTAGCAATTAGAAATTTTTGCCAGAAAAGGAGCAGAATAAGCCCAAGATTCTGCTAGTAGAGACCCCAAACGTTCTGCATTGTGGAAAGGAATTTCTATGAAGTATACTTGGGCCTATAGTTTGTTTTGGTCTTCCCTTGTTCTTTTCTAGAAAAATTGTCCACCCTCACTCTTTATTTGCTGTCAGTATTCTCTCTCTCCCCCCCACCACCACCCTCGCCACCAACATTTCAGGGTGGGGAAATTTTTGGCTTCACCCCATTGGTAATCTCTTCTGTTGTTCAGCTGATGGTCCTGCTCTCCTCTCACTAGAAATATTGAAATTATGGAAGTACTACATTCTGTCTATTTTGCATCTAGCCCGCCCCTCATGTTGACACGGCCAACTGAGAACTAACAGTTAGCTAGAATGGAGTTGTATGTTGTGGCCAAGCTGTGAAGCCATTAGTTTACTGCTTTAAGTTGTGCTGGTAGCTGTCTCTGTTTTTCAGGTTTGAAACATTCGAGATAAACAGCTTTGAACAGTTCTGTATAAACTATGCCAATGAGAAACTGCAGCAACAGTTCAATATGGTAAGTGAGAAACAACTGGCATGTTCTTTGCACTTCTACCCCTCCAGGGGCCCATTCTGTCATGTGGATCCTCTAGATCAGTGGTTTCCAACCTGTGGTCCGCAAAGGTATTACAGGTGGTCCATGACACTTGTGCCTCCTGCCTCCTCTTCTCGCCAGCCCTGCCATGACCATTGTGCTGCCCATTCTTGGTGGGGGAAGCAGGGGCACATGACACACCCTCTTATACTGATGCACAGCAGGACACATTCCATCCCCTCACTTGCCACACCAAGAGCTTGCTGGAGGCAGGGTCTTCATGCAACCAATGAGGAGATGGGATCCATCTTTCCACACCCCAGCGAGAGAGGATGTGTTGGATCCCCCCACTCTCCTCGGCAACAGTGGGCAGTGTAATGGCTGTGGCAGAGGTGGTGAGAAGAGGAAGAGGAGGAAGGAGGCCGTGGCGAAGGCAACTGGAGGACCCAGGTGGCAGTCAAGGCTTACTGGTGGTCCGCAAAACCTTTCGGTAACAATGTAGTGGTTCGCCTAAAAGTAATGGTTGGGGACTACTGCTCCAGATCAGTGCAGAGCTTCTCTAATGCTCTGTCCATGCCGTGTTTCCCAAGATGTGCCCTAGGGATAGCTGGTGCAGTCCACATCTTGTCAGTCTTCCTAAGCAGAACTCTGCTTCACCCCCCACCCCCGGCTTGGAAAAATGGATATCTCCTGATTTCTTTATTTTTCCTATAGCATGTCTTTAAGCTGGAGCAAGAAGAATACATGAGGGAACAAATTCCATGGACATTGATTGATTTCTATGATAATCAGCCTTGTATCAATCTCATAGAAGCAAAACTGGGCATTTTGGATTTGCTAGATGAGGAATGTAAGGTAAGGACACTTATGACCTCAGGTGGGTGCTGAGTGCTCTTCACTGTTTGGGGCAATGCGGGGAAGAATAAACATCTGCAGTTTAATATTTAAGCACTCTGTATGTCTTAGAAAAAACAGTTCTGGAACTTGTGAGGACAAAATGTATTGAATAAATTCCCACCGATATAGCCCTCCCCCGCCCCCTTGGCAACAAAAAGACCCTCTGTTCTATCACCTTTTATTGCCATCTGTCTATGGGTTCAACTAGATGTTATGGAGAATGCATGACCCTCATCTTCCCCATGTGACTTCCTGATAATTGAAGCTGGGGGTGCTGGGAGTTGTAGTTCAGCAACTTCTGGAGGAACCCAGGTTGGGAATCACTGGTCTAATAAAAGACGTTTATGATGTGATGCCATTGTTTTCCACATTTCCCTGCCTCGCTCCAATTCATTGGCTGTCACTTGCAAGAGCTGTGCAGCTACTGACCAGAACTAAGTCACACCACACATTTCTTGTACTGAAAAGTGTACAATTCAGTACAACTTCCTGTCCTGAAATCTCTTGTACATTGTTGAGGAGATTTGGGTTGATGATTACCATGGCCCTTTTAAAGTCTAGTTGGGCCTTAAGGGCCACTTAAAGCTACCAGTTTGTAACACAGAAAGCCCTTCTGTGCAGCAAAAAGTGTAAAAACTGTATGCAGATATCAGTTATGTTGAAAATTCTTCTTAAAGCTTTTCTCCTCTCACAATGTCTTCATCCCCTTTAGATGTATTCTTTCCGATGGGGTTGCTGCTGCTCCCATGTTTGTCCCCATGGTGGACAGAGAATGTCCACAGCAGTGTTCCCTCTAACAGGAATTCCCAGATGTTGTTGACTACAACTCCCAGAATCCCCAGCCAAAGGCCATTGCAGCTGGGGATGCTGAGAGTTGTAGTCAATAACATCTGGGAATCACTGTTAGAGGGAACACTGGTCCACAGTCATCCATCTGTGCGCGTTCCTGATGTGGCTAGCAGTCACATAGGCAGGGACCGGTAAAAGAATGTCTAAAGGAGGCCTTGTGCACTTCCTTAGGAGGGAACCCTGTAGAATTCAATGGCACTTTCTTCTGAGTAAATGTGTGCAGGATTTGGCTGTTAAAAGTCTTACAACGCAAGCATGGCTTCACAGTTTAAAAACCTTGTGTTTGTTAGTGATGTACTGTGTGTGTTTGGGAGATTTTGTCATGAATTATGACAGAGCTTTTTAGAGCAGGGTCAGCTTTTACTTTGCACAGCAGGGCTAAGGTCTAATTTCCTTGGTTTTGTGTGTCCCTCCTCCTGCTGGTCTTTCTCTGCTTAGCTTTTTCCTTGCTTATGTGGAGAAGAAATACGTTGTCTGAATCAATCCATCCTCTTTCCTCACTTGAGGGATATGTGTATTTTTCTTAGAGACTCTCCCTAAAAGGACAATGCATTAGCTCTTAATAACTTGTAATGTGGTGTACAAGAGGGTACTTACAGAGGTACTCCCAGAAAGATGGTCCATATTTCTTGTGGCTGGCAACAATATGTAACATTAACCATTCATATTTCTTTGAGTGGCAACAATTCAGATGAACTGTGGTTTCCATGTCTGCTGTAGACTGATCTTCTTCTTTTTATTCATTTCAAAGGGGCATCAGGGTAACTTTTCTTTTAATGTTTCCCTTCTCTAGATGCCTAAAGGTTCAGATAATAGTTGGGCCCAGAAATTATATAATACTCACTTGAATAAAACTGCACTCTTTGAAAAGCCCCGTTTGTCAAATAAAGCTTTTATCATCCAGCATTTTGCAGATAAGGTAAGGATTTATGTTTCTTAACTGGTTTAGTAAATGTTTTCTTCTTGTCCCATCTGATCTGGGACAGCTGGAGGAATATTTGTGTGTGGTCCACTTCCAAATGAAAGGCTTGCAGTTGTTGAGTAAATGGAAGTAAGCAAAGGTATTGGAAGGAACTGTCACAGTTTTGTCAGTCAGTGACTTAACAAATAAGGATGTTCACTTGTTCCTTGAAGTATCCATGCATTTAACACTGGTGTGCAGAAGCTCTATGTCCACATGACTACATGTGCCTACATTTTCTCCATGTAATCAAGAGCCCTGGGGATATTAGAGTCCTATTCCTGTACAGCTCCTTTCTCAGTTTAGGTGGTTATGGGTGGATTTAAAAACCAAAACCAAACCCTGTATACTCATCCTTCTAGGATTTTTCTTGTAAAACTAGATATTTATATTTCCAGGTGGAGTATCAATGTGAAGGGTTTTTGGAAAAAAACAAAGACACTGTCTATGAAGAACAAATCAAGGTTCTAAAGTCAAGTAAGGTTAGTATTGAGATTATTTCCCTCAGTACCAAATGTTTTGTAAACCACCTTGATTGTTTTAATTAAAGGCAGTATAAAAATCTAACAAATAAAGGTTGAGTTCCTGATAATCTCAGCCCACTCAGATATACATTTTTTAAAAATTGCTTTGATTGGGTATGATATTGAATATTTATCCCCTGTACCCCTTTTAAAATGTCCTTAAACCATGTAATTATTATAGAACTCCCCTATAATTTTCCTCAAAATATTTTTATAGCATAGCATAAATGAGGTCTAATTGCCATATCTCCTAACATGCCTTCTAGCTTTTAGAAGTGACTCTCTAGACAGTTTATTCTGTTTTAAAGGAATTGCAAAATCCTCAACCGAAAATGTCAAGTCCTTGTGAGTGTTTTGGTCCTCAGAACTGCTTAGAAATATGTATAGAGTGAAATACGTTGAACTTGGGAAAAGTATACTGTTGTTGCAGTTATATCAAGTGTTTACCTATGCATCTGAAGTACATGTATAAAAGTTTAGGCTTCAGTAATTCACATGAGAAAAAAACTGTTTTATGTAAAACTTAAAAGTATATAAGGGAAGCATGATAATTTATCTTATAGAATTATCACAGTCTTAGGCCTTTTACATTTCTGGGCCATTTGACAACTTTTCTCTATCAGTGTGTGTGTGTGTGTGTGTGTGTGTGTGTGACATGCAACATGTAGGCAGGTAGACTGCACTTCATGCAACTGATGAAGTCTGCTCTAGGTCATGAAAGCATATGCTTCAATACATTTGCTAATGTACAAGGTATTTTGTGAAGCAAAACTAGAAATTAACTTTATGCATTTTTACAGACTAGCTTCTGGAAAGTATGAAAGCTATGATATGAACTTTAAGATCTGGAAAGTGGTTCCAACGTTCATAAGTAGTGGGTTCTGCGCCTGTGCAGACCAGCTTCGGGTAGAATTCGCTTGCTCCTCGCGACGCCAGCAACCACCGCCTGCACGTGACTGCAGTACCTTCTAGCGGTGGTTGGGGGTCTTCTCTCTCAGTTTCTTTCTGACCGCCATAGCGATCAGTCCTCGGATTAGTTTGCTCCTCGGATTTAGTTTTATTTCTTGACTGATTTAACCCTCTAAAACCTGGAACGGACTCTGATTACTCTTACTGTTTAGAACCTTTGGATTTGGCACAATACTGGCTTTCGGATAACGACTCTGGGAACGGACTTGGACAATTCTTTTTCTCTACTCCTTGGACTAGGCATTCTCTCTCTCTCTCTCCCTTACAACCTCGGAATGTACGACCATTCTTGCTAAAACATGTCTGCAAAGGCAAAACTGGGTAAGGAGAAGACTACCTTTAAGCGGTATGGGAATTGCCGTGGAAAAATTCCCTCAACTGATGGCCACACTCTATTTGTTTTGTTTGGGGGAGGCTCATGATACCAAACAATGTTCTGTCTGCGCAACTTTTAACAAGAAGGCACTGAAAAATCACGAGGCGTGCCTTAAAGTATATTTGTTGGAGGAAGCGTTATTGCCTAAGAAGGCCTTCACGCTCCTGGCTGGGGGAGAGAGTTCATTGATGGCTAAAACTGCAGCATCTAAGACCTCGACATCGAAGGCTAAATCGGCCGCCTCAACCTTGCCTTTGGCTGCCGCAATGTTGATTGCCACAGCGTAGAGAGACAAGGATCTGTTTAAAAAGCTGGGGGGCCCGTGGGCCAGCCCTAAAAGGAAGGGCAGAGCTTATGCGTTGGAGCCGCCACGAAAAAAACTGAAGCATAAGCATAAGGAGCACCATACCCAGGTTGAGGTTCACACACCCTCACCTACGGGCCTTCAGGTCCTGCAAGAATCGCGGGATTGAGCGGCATCTTTATCCCCGGCGCCTACACCACGTCAGTCGCCATCGACGCCGTGCACTGCCCACAGCAAGGCACAGAGAGGACACTCCGCCTCGAGGGAGCCATGTTCAAACTGCTCAGGACGACTGTCGGATTCGGCCTCGGGATCGAGGGACTCCCGATTGGAGCCACGATCAGCTCCGGCAACAACATCGAAGTCAGTATTGGCTTCGACATCCAAGTCAGTATCAGTGTCGACATCTAAGTCTGTGGCAGCCTTGACTTTGAGCTATGCCACGAACCCGGAGACCGCCTTGACGTCGAGAATAACGCAAGTGCAGGAGACGGTGGCAATGATTGCTGACACGGTGCTCGACACTGATGTTGAGTTCGAAGAGGAACAAGACTATTTTGTTGTAGAGGTCATTCCACAACAGGAGCACGCTACAAGGTGCCCGCAGTCACCCGTGTGTGAGGGAATACAGGACCAGGATGTCACATGCCTTATCCGCCTGCTGTGCTCGGAAGAGAGCACACCTTCAGTGGGGACATTTATGAGTTTTCAAGACTCTGATATTCTAGGAGTTCCTAGGATCCCATCTATCTCCCTGAAGGGCACTCCTGTTACTGGGCTTTTGCCCCATGGTGGTTGGGGGGACTCCTGTCTAGTGACTGGGGAGGAGTACTCTCTCTTCTCTCAGTGGCTGAGGGATAGGGAATGTGAGCCCCCGTTGTGACATCAACTGAAAGAGATGGCCGTGCAAACATCTGTTCCACAAGTGCTGCAAGCGGAGTTGTCCGTACAGACCTGCCTTCCACTAATGTCAAAACGTACTGTGTTGCTTCAGGCTGGCGCACCATTGCATCAGTGGGATGTGTTATTCCAGACCAATTTTACACCACAGCTAACACTGAGGCCCATGCTACACCAGATGGCTACACAGACAGCAACGCAGACGAGGCTACCTGCCCCTGTACCGCAACTGATTCCAGCTGCCGCCACGGTGACAGGAACCTTACCTGTCTCCTCTGATGTGGATGATGATGATGATGATGATGACTGTACCTCAGAGTCTTCTGAACCGGACTCGTTGGATCCAGAGGAACCAAGTCTGCCAGACCCGGAGTCAAATGTGGCAGCTATCCCGTCCACATCGCCTAACAAAGAGATGAAGGGGTACCACCAGCAGGTGGCGGAGATGGCACGGGTGTTAGGTTTAAACCTCAAACAAAAGACTACCAAATTGGAGGATCCTGTGTACAATATTATGAAATTGGCTACCGGATTACAGCCAGTGTATATACCTGTGCTATCTCATATAACCAGGGCAGCGAAATTGGCGTGGTAAGTGCTGCAAACGTCAGCACCCACCTCTAAGCGATTGGAGGCATTGTACCGTATCCAAGAAGAAGAGAACGGATACCTTATACGTCACCCATCTCCTAATTCTTTGGTGGTGGATTGTGGTACCACGTCCAAGGGAGGCAAGAGGCATACGACCCTAGCTGATAAAGAGGGCCGAAAGTTAGATGCCTTAGGCAGGCGCGCTTATTCCACAGCCTGATTGTCTATAAAGATTGCTAATTATATTGCTTGTCAAGCAAAATATAAACATTCCCTTTGGGAAGCCTTGTTTGACCAACAAACGAGCCTGGAGCCAGGTGACTTTGTAAAGAACTTTGAGTTGGTGTTTGCAAAGACAACCGCTGCAACCCGTCAACAACTGGTGAATGCAAAACATCTGGCAGAGTCAGAGTCGAGGACACTGACCATGTCCATTATTTTGAGGAGACATGCCTGGTTGAGAGCGACTGGCCTACAACCGGACATGAAGGACCGCATCGAGAACTTACCCTTTGATGGAGAAGGTCTTTTCTCCGACAAGACTGATGAGAATATGGAGCAGTGGAAAAAAATCAAAGATCACAGCACGCTCCTTTATGAACCCACGTTATTCAATAACTACTGCTAAATATCAACAGTATAACCACTATCAGAGAAGACAAACTTCCTATCGTCAACCTGACCGTAGGGACTACAGGCACCCTTATCAGCGATTCAATAGCGGTAACAGGAAACCCTACTACCCATGAAACAAGATGGCCCAGACAGGCCGTGCTAAAGGGGTTCCACAAGCCAAGCAGCAACTTTGATCTGCGTCAGGGCCCGACTGTACACCACTGCAGCCTCAAATTGAATACCTCAAGAATGATCAGCCCAAGGACCACCATCTCCTTGTGTTCAGCTAGAGAGTACATCAAACCGGCAAGCCATGCTCAAGCATGGCACCATATAACATCCGACCAATGGGTTCTCTGCATAATCAAGACAGGCTACGCTCTGGAGTTCAAGGAATACCTGCCATTTCTCGGGATACGGTACACACCCAAAATGCAAGTGCTGCGGGAGGAAGTGCAGAAGCTCTTGTTGAAGAGAGCAATAACACCAGTGCAGTGGGCTCTAGGCCAGACGGGATATTATTCCAGGTATTTTCAGATCCCCAAGCATGGTCGAGGAATAAGACCGATAATGGATCTCCGTGGATTGAACCAATACATCGAAGTACAAAAGTTCAGGATGACAACGCTGCAAGCCATCTTTCCGCCCCTCCACGAGGAGCAATGGATTGCATCACTCAATCTAAAGGATGCGTACTTCCATATTGGAATACAAGAGTCCCATCGCAAATATCTCCGCTTCACGATGGGCACAGAGATCTTTCAGTACAATGTGTTAACCTTTGGCCTCGTCACCGCCCCAAGGGTGTTTACAAAGTGCATGGCGGTGATAATAGCTTACCTAAGGACCCAGGGGCTGTCAGTGTATCCTTATTTAGACGACTGGCTTCTGACAGCCAAGACTCAAGAGCAAGTGTTGCGGAACATAAATATGATGACTTCCCTGCTGGAGAATTTGGGTATCCAGATCAATTGGGAGAAGTCGTTTCTGGAACTGATGAAGCGTCTGCAATACATCGGCGCACAATTGGATGTGAAGAAACAGAAAGCTTTTCTGCCTGTGGAGCGCTTCCAACGTATATGGCGCATCATCCAGGACTTTCAGAAGTCGCCGACGCAAACCGCACAGAAAGTACAGGTGCTGCTGGGACTCATGGCGTCTTGTACCACAGTGGTCCACTTTGTGAAACTCAGGATGCGCAAATTGCAAGCGTGGTTTCTCAAGGCATATCACCCACGACTCGAGCCCCAGTCCAAGCGGGTCACGCTGCCAGGACACGTCTTGCCCTCCCTGCACTGGTGGACAAAGGAGGAAAACATGTTGGGGGGGCATGCCTTTCTTCCCCCCGCAACTGACTATCATATTGACTACTGATGCCTCGATGCTAGGGTGGGGCACCCACCTGCTGCACCGCAGAGTACAGGGTCGGTGCTCCCAGAAGGAGCATACGTTACACATCAATGTCCTAGAACTTTTGGCAGCATACAAGGCCTTGGTTGCATTTCAGGCACAGGTGATCGGCCGTTGCGTCCAGCTGCAAATGGACAATACGACAGCCATCGCTTATGTAAACAAGCAGGGAGGAACAGTGTCCAGATCCCTTTGCAGTCTCAGTCTCCAATTATGGAATTGGTGTATCCCGCGCAAGATCTATCCCACCACGATACACATCAAAGGCACAATGAATTGTCTGGCAGATCCCCTCTGCTGAGACCTGCTGCTTCAGCAGCACGAGTGGGAACTGCATCCTGTTATGATTCAACAGCTATTTATGTCCTGGGGAACGCCACAGGTGGATCTGTTCGCAACCACGGAGAATGTGAAATGCGGACAGTACTGCTCAAGAGTGGGAATAGGACCAAGGTCCAAAGGCGATGCCTTTCGATATCTTTGGAGCCAAGGGCTGTTCTATGCCTATTCGCTAACGCCTCTGCTACCCAGGGTAATAGCCAAACTCCTGCACAACAAGACACAAGCGATTGTAGTAGCATCATGGTGGCCAAGACAGCCATGGTTCACGCAGCTACTCAGACTATCCCGGGGCAGGTTCAGGAGGCTACCCCTCTGGACGGATCTACTATCGCATGGCCAGGGCACGTTGCTACACCCCAGCCTGGGTGTGCTGAGTCTAACTGCTTGGAGGATAGGCTTCTAAGGAAGATCCTCCTTAATAACAGGAAAGCGTCCACCAGACGTAATTACAGGACAAAATGGCGTAGATTCTGTTTGCACGCTGCTGCCAAGGGATTTGCTCCAAAGGAGGCTAGCCTAAAATCTGTCTTGCTATACCTGGCCACTCTGAAGCGAAGTGGTTTAGCTAATGTCTCCATTAAAGTCCATATGGCTGTCATATCTGCACGACATGACAGATGGGATGGAAAAACTGTGTTCACCCATTCGAGATGTAAGGATTTTCTGAGAGGGATAAATAACTTATATCCGCCGGTGCAGCTACCAACGGACAAATGGAGTCTTTCTTTAGTCCTCTCATCCCTGACAGAACCTCCATTTGAACCTCTGGCTGCAGCACCACTGAAACTAGTGACCCTAAAAACACTCTTTTTGGTGGCAATATCTACAGCTAGGTGCGTCAGTGAGTTGTGAGCACTCCGTACTGATGAACCATATACAAAGATATATCCAGACAGTGTGGTGATGTGCCTGGATACAGAATTTAAGCCTAAGATTGTGACTGATTTTCATCTGAATACTGAGGTGGTGCTTCCTACCCTTTTCTGCAATCCCACATCTCCTCTAGAAAAGGCAATGCATTCCCTGGATGTCCGTAGGGCACTGCTCTACTACTGAAAGGCCACTCTGCGTGTTCAACAAACAGAACGTCTATTTGTGAATCTCCAAGGCCCATGCAAGGGCAATTCTCCATCTCACCAGAAATTGTCCTACTGGTTGGTGGAGCTAATAAAGATGGCCTATGACCAACAAGGTCAGCAAACACCGAATTCCATTAAGGCACATTCGACGAGGGCGTATGCCACACCGGCTGCACATCTATCAGGCATTCGCTTCAGTGATATCTGTACAGCAGCTACCTGGTCGTCTCATCAGACATTTGTGAAACACTATGCGATAGATCTTTGGAATGCGGCTGCTGCGGAATTTGGACGGGCAGTCCTTAAGTGGGTGTTACAGTGACTTGCGCACGCCCACCTCCATCAGGCTGGCTCGTAATTCACCCACTACTTATGAATGTTGGAACCACTTTCCAAATAAACAGGCTGCTTACCTGTAACAGATGATCTGGAAGTGGTTCCATAAATTCATAAAACCCGCCCGTCCAACCCCACAGCGCAGCAACAAATCACTGGACCATCAGCTCAGAGCAAGTGTTATCGCGACACGTCGGTCATCAAGAAACTGAGGGAGAAGACGCCCAACCGCTGCTAGAGGGTGCTGCAGTCACATGCAGGCAGCGGTTGCTGGCGTTGCGAGGAGCTAGGGAATTCTACCCAAAGCTGGTCTGCGCAGGCGCAGAACCCACTACTTATGAATGTATAGAACCACTTCCAGATCATCTGTTACAGATAATCAACCTGTTTATACTGTCTCTTGGAGTTTTTGTGGTGTGTGTGTGTGTTTTGCTTTTGGCTCTTACTATTACAGTTCCTTTGGGAATGCCTTCTCCTTTCTAAGCTAGAAATGACATTTTTCTCTGTCCAAATCAGTTTAAGATGCTGCCTGAGCTGTTTCAGGATGAGAAGGCCATCAGCCCCATGTCAGCAACACCCTCTGGTCGCATACCATTGTCTAGGGTAGTTGTAAAACCATCCAAGTCTAAGATGGCCCAAACAAGCAAGGAGCATAAGAAAACAGTGGGGCATCAGGTGGGTCAAATTAGTTGCTACATTTACAGCTAGATATGTATGTATATATTAACTTGTTTATAAAGCACCTAAATTTGCTATGAAGTAATGTGCAATTCTCAACCATTCTGGGAGATATCTTCTGATATATATCTTCTCCTGATGCTTGTGCCCTGGCGGTCATGTTCGATGCAACAGTTTATTTTGGTGGTTGTAGTGCCATTCCTTCAGTTTCTTTCCAACCGCCGAAGCATTTGCCTTGTTGGCTAGGCCAGGGTTTCTCAATTGTATTGGTTCCTACAGCATTTCTGTGAAGTTCTATTAATATTGGCCTGAGGTTTTTTTGCTATTCTTCTACTAAATGGACTGGTTTACTGAAGGATTTGTTTGCCCGGATTGACTTGGCTCATTTTCTTAAATCCCATGTCTCAATGGATGTTAAAAAGACTTTCAAGAAGTGTAAAGACTGTGGGGGGAAATTGCCCTCAACGGATCAGCATGACTCCTGCTTGCTCTGTTTACATGAGGATCATAATAAAAGGATCTGCCAGATTTGCACGTCCTTTTCTCGCCAAACCCTAAAAAACTGGGCACTTCGACTCAGGGCAGCATTGTATGAGCAAGCACTTAGTCCCCTGACTCCGATGCCGCGACCTCCACAGCTGCTGCTGCTGCTATCGACCTTGGTGTCAATGCCAGCCAGTGCATTGGTGTCAACTTCAACCTCGAGACCAGCCTTGGTGGAGCATGTAATCAAATGCCCTGAAGGAGGTTTCAAAAGACTCTGCCTTTGGGAATCACTACAGGAAGCAGAAGAAGAGATTTTCGGATGAGGATTGATATTCTGACTCACTAACATGAAAGCATAGATCTCTCAAGTCAGTGGAGCCTTTGGCAATGAAAACCTCACTCTGTACACAATCCCCATCAGGGGTTCAGGTGCCAGAGGTACAGATGTCTCTGCTGTTGACACCAAAGAGCACCTTGACATCAACCTTGTTGACAAGGGAATTGACTGCGTTGACTCCACCACAGTATCCACTGTCAGTTCCACAGCGACCATTGACGTTTATCATGGTACCAAAAGAGCAAGCCTCAGATCTGGTTCCAATGTTGACTGAGACTGTGCTGAGATGGCTCTCTCCTTTGTTAGATCCATTGACATTGATGGCATCAAGAGACCTATTGCAGGGGCAGCTTTTCCCCTCGAAATCTGCTATCGGAGGGGGAAGGCACCCTTACAGGGAAAGGCCTCAATCAAGAGGCAACCCACTTTCTCTCCCTGCTTGATTCTTTGGAAAGCACCCCCTTGGCTTCGACATTTAGAGGTTTTGTTAGTCAAGGTCTTGCTATTCCATTTAATTAATTAATTTATATACCACCTGACTCCAAGGGGTCCAGGCAGTTCACAAAAACAAAGACAAACAAGACCACCTATTAAAACAGGAATAAATACATTCAGAAATCACAGCAATTAAAAAAATCTAAACAGCAATTACAATTTTAAAACATTCAGAGATTACTAAAAGCCTGGCTAAAAAAATGTGCCTTAAGGGCTCTTTTGAGGACTGGTAAAGATGTTAAACCACGAATGTCTATAGGGAGTGCATTCCGTATGTCTGTAAAAGGTGATAAAGGAGCTATAAAATTGCTAAAACAGTAGTATGTGAATATGGAGTCATGGTAGGGCTAAAATCTATGAGAATGCTGTACTATTATATTTAATACGCCTAAAGGGCAGTGGCTTGGCCAATGTTTTCTTCAAGGTCCACTTCGCTACAATATCCTCAGATCATAAGGGATGGGATGGCAGAACTGTGTGTTTTCATCTGGATTGCAAAATATTTCTAAAGGGGTTAAATAATTTGTATCCCATGGTTAGAAAACCGACTGAACAGTGGAGTCTTTCAAACCAATGGCAACTGTTTCCTTAAAATTAATTACATAAAAGACTGTTTTTCTAGTGGCCGTAACTACAAACAAGAGGATTAGTGAGTTAACGGCTTTCAGAATTGATTCACCTTATACTAGATTTTATCTTGACAAAGTACTTATGTGGAT
Organism: Hemicordylus capensis; assembly: GCF_027244095.1. Lineage (NCBI taxonomy): Eukaryota > Metazoa > Chordata > Lepidosauria > Squamata > Cordylidae > Hemicordylus > Hemicordylus capensis. The sequence goes on along the minus strand of NC_069666.1, from coordinate 14,912,432 downwards.
GGACCCCTTGTTCCATCCTAAAGTAGTATCAGATTTTCACCTGAATCAGAATATAGTGCTAACCACATTTTTCAGGAACCCAGCTATGCTTTTGGAGACATCTTTACATGCACTGGATGTCCAGAGGTCACTATTATTTCACTTAGATAAAACTAAGGGGTTTTGTAAGAGTAACCAACTTTTTTTTATAGCCTATAAGGGCAGATCTAAGGGCAAGCTTATATCATGGCAACGCCTGTCCCATTGGTTGGTAGAATTAATTTCTTTAGCGTACAAAGTTCAGAAGGTGGATCCACCATGCACAATTAGAGCACACTCCACCAGAGCTTATGCTGCATCTGCAGCACATCTCTCAGGTATCCTTACGGAAGACATTTGTAAAGTGGCCACATGGTTGTCAGAGCTGCCTTTTGTAAAACACTATGTAGTTGACCTTAATTCTTTTGCGGAGGCTAATTTTGAGAGAGGTGGTCTTGCTATAACTTACTCCTCCCTCCGCCTGGGAAAGCTCACTAAACACCCAGGCTTATGAATGGCAATGGATCACGCTACAGATAAACTGCTTACTCGCATGTAAACTTTGATCTGTAAGTGATCCGTTGACTTTCATAAGACCCACCCATCCTCCCCACAGCAGTAAGCGCATAGAAAGAAATGAATATATGTTCTCAAGAAGACTCCATGATGGGATGATCATCAGATGACGGTGGTAATCCCGGAACCAAAGGAATGGTGCTCCAACCGCCAAAATAAATGGTCACATTGAGCATGAGAGGTGGTGCACGAGCACCATGGGGAGCTTGGATATTCCACCTGCAAGGTCCCATGCAAGTGCAGAACCCAGGCTTATGAATGGCTACGGATTATGCTGCAGATCAAAAGTTACAGGTGAGCAATCTGTTTTATCAGTCAAGGAAGGGGAGGGAAGACTTACTGTAAAAATGTGTGGAGCCATAGTGTTGATCCTTTGGTGTTTTTTTAAAAAAAAGATCTTTTGTTAGATCTCCGACAGCCAGACCAGACAGACAGTAGTGCCTTGTAAAATATTGTGTTAAGAATAGAATATGGTTTTATGGAATATTGAAATAATTCCTGAGCAGATCTATGCAATCAGTACAAAAGATGCAGACCATGGATACTATTAGGACTATTAATAGTAGGACACTATTCAGTGTCCTACTTCAGGCTGGCTGAAATGTTCTTGTTTGCCTGAAATGTCCAGTGTTTTAGATGTTGCTGGGCTGAGCAGTTCGAGCCAATAAGACTTTGCTCAGAAAGCCATCAGACTGTTCCTGTATAGTTTTTAACTTGCCCCCCCCTTCTCTTTCCTGTAGTTTAGAAATTCTTTGCAGCTTCTGATGGAAACTCTTAATGCTACCACTCCACATTATGTGCGGTGTATCAAACCGAATGACTTCAAGTTTCCATTCATGTAAGTTGGTTTGCACATAGTGTCCTAAAGGGTAACACTTCTGTCTCAGAAGTCTAGTGGGAAAAACTACCCTCTCTGCTGCTTGTTTTGGACAGAAATAGGATGGTTTTCACAGGACCATGTGGCCCCCACTCGAGAGCTAAACTAGCACCCCCAGACATCAGACGCAGGGCTGTGTGTCAGGGCTGCAAAGTGCAGCCCCTGATTGGGTGCGGCCCAAGTTCTTTGAACCTGTTCGCCCAATCGTAGCTCTGCCCATGGTCGGTCTGTCTGTTCTCTATACATTCCCACACACTTTGAGCTATTGGGACGAAATTTGGCAAAGTGACTTCCTAGGACTCTATGAGGAACAAAGGGTACCCAAGGACCCCGACAACCACCCCGCACAGACAGACAGATGTACAGCTGGTATAGCCACAAAAGCCCGAGCAACTCTGGGTACATTGTGCTAGTTAATACATAAATGGCTATTAACCAGTCAGTTCTTCACACCCCCTTCCAGTCTGAACTGCTGTGGTCTATTCTACCACTAGGCTGTAATCTTCATCTCTCCTCAGATGACCCCACAAGGTGGCTAGTGGGGGCAGTAGACTGGCTCATGATGGCCTGTATGCAATTTCCATGTAGTAAAGTGGATTGAGCAGTGGTCTTGATCCCTGCCAAGCTGCACAGTTCACTGGATAGCAGTGGTCTGGTCATTGTCCCTCAGTCTAATCTATCTCAGAAGCTTAGAGGAGAAAATTGGGAGAACTGCACGTATGCTGCCCTGATTCAAGTAAGGGAGGGATATACATTTGATAAATTTATTATGTATCTGAATACTTTACAGTGTTAATGGTGCCACCCAACATGCTTTGATTAACCCTTGCTGGTAGTGCAGTCTGCTGCTGCTGGGTCTCCCCAGTTATTTTCAGTTGGCCTCTATTGGAGGTTGTTCAGTTATCAGTGGATTGTGGACCTAGCTGGTGGCAGCCCAGTTCTCCCCCAAGGAATTATTTGCCTTATTTGTTGCTACCTGGGTACCTACCCTCCTAAAAGTACTTCAGTTCTGAACATATTTCCACCAGGGCCAGTTCTGATCTTCTGCTGTCAACAATGCCTGTAGACCTTGTCAAAGTGTGCTGCCTTGCAGACCTGTTCCTAGCAATATTTTCATGTGTAGGTTTGATGAAAAGCGGACTGTGCAGCAGCTCAGAGCTTGTGGTGTGCTGGAAACGATCCGAATAAGTGCAGCTGGATTCCCCTCAAGGTAAGCCAGGGTGGAGAGCTTGTCTTATGCGAGCAGGCATGAATTGTTCCCTTGCTTTGCATTTGTGAGCACTACATGTGAGTAGAATTGCTTAGGGGATGGGGCCGTAGCTCGGTGGCAGAGCATCTGCTTTGCATGCAGGAAGCACAAGGTTCAATCCTGACATCTCCAGTTGGGCTGGGAAAGACTCCTGCCTGAAACTTTGGAGAGCTGCTGCCACATCTGTGTAGACAATACTGAGCTAGATAAACCAATGATCTGACTCGGGAGAAGGCAGCTTCCTATGTTCCTATATAAGCCACACATCTAGATGTTTTTCAAGAACATCATTTACACACACACAGAGCATTTTCTGTTGGCTAATGTCATGTTGCTCTGTAAAGCAAAAAGCTTTACAGATGGGGAAGTTGAAACAATCAAACATGTTTTGCTTTATTGCTCTTTTTATAGGGACTTATGTTTAGAACTAATATCTCCACTGTTGGCTCATTTCCCAGGAAATTCACCTAGCCAACAAGTGGCTTTCCTGCTTGAGGACAGCATACCTGCCATTACTCGGAAAGTGGCGGGCTTTTGTGCAGCAGCTCGAAGAGTGCGCCAGTTTTTAATTAACAGTCCTAGTGCTGCTCTATAACCTTTCAGTTATAATATTGTTAATGGGTTAGACTGTTGACTTGCTTTTTTTCTTTTAAAAAAATTATTTATATTTTAATTGTATTGCCCCCCCCCCCCGTTGTGCTGGTCATAGACCGTAATAAACTTTGAATGAATGAATGAATGTTGCTTTTTCCAGGTGGACATATCAAGAATTCTTCAGCCGCTACCGTGTCCTTATGAAGCAGAAAGATGTCCTCGGTGACAGGAAGCAGACATGTAAAAATGTCTTGGAGAAGCTGATTCTGGTAGTAGAGTTAATGTCTGTAAAGTTTGCTGAACTTTGAAAACCACCAGGACCCTGGGATCCACTCAGTCCTGAGAATAAAGAGACACTGTCCCTTAGTGGCGGGTTGGCATAGGGCAACAAAATGGTCCCAATATAGCTTTATAATTGTGTATTCCACACTCTTTCTAAAAAAATGATTGCTTTAAAAAAAAAATCCATATTGCCTTTTGTTCAAAACATGGCAATTTCCAATAGTATTAGAACTGAAATCATAATGTAATTAAAATTGTGAAACTTCGCACAAAAATCAGAAGTAAAAGTAGGAGTAGTAATGTACAACAACCTGCAGACTATTCAAAAGCCCAAGAGCTAAAATGCAAACGAACAAACTCCAGCAACTCTGAAACTAAAAGCGTGATGGAATGGGAAAGGCTTTTGCCCGTCTCCTGCTCCTAAATGCCTCCTACCCAAGGGGATTCCAGGCCAGTGGAGGACAACAGAAAAGACCTGATCTAATTTACTAATTTTGTGCGAAGGCAGCATTAAGAGGAGGGAGGTTCATGTAGGAGATCACCAGAGGTACTGTGCTGCTCCTTTGTACCATCCCTAGAGTGTCATGACACTTGAGTGCTATTGCCTTTTTACCTTGGGGTGCCATAGTACAAGTAGACTTACTTAATAATAGTATTATCTGACTTGACTTCTTAAAGCGCAAAATGTAAAATGTGTTTTATTTAACATAAGCATTTATGATGCCCTAACGAGTTCTCACTTTTTAGTGAGAATGTTAGAGATCTAACTACCACCAAACCAACTGTCTTTATCACTTAATTTTCTGTAATTCTCCTGATCTCTTCTATTGCCATAAGGGCACCAACTGGTTCACATACTACGCAAGGTTCTGTGCATGCTGCAAAGCAACAGACACACAGTTGCACAATTGTACTTTTTACTAGGGATGTGCACGAAGCATTTCGTGCACATCAGGGGCAGAGGAGAGCAAGCATTTTAGGAGGAAGAAGGCAGGTCTTACCTTTCCCTCCGTTGTGGCTGTTCTGCCTCCCACTGCCCCAGAGCGGCACTGTCAGTATTAAGCAGCCAGGATCTCTGTTTGCCGTCTGCATTTGCTTAGGAACAGGAAGTTCTCTGTTCCCAGCAGGAAATGGTGTCTGAGTATGTGAGGATGCCATCTTGAGTGCTAACTGAGGGGCAGGTAAGACCTGCCTTGGTCCTTTTAAAGTACCCACTCGCCCCCAGCTAAAATGATTCGCCTGCTGCAACTCGAAGCGTTTCGGCAACTGGAAATAGAGGTGCCGAAATGCTTCGAGCACATCCCTACTCTTTGTACAGAGTTGTGTGATGAACAGCCATTGGAAATCATGGCTGTTCCTAGCACAGCTCCATATCTGCAGTATTTACATCTGTGCAAAGAGTTCCAGACTACAGTTGTGCACATATTCTGTTGTAATGTGCATGAAACTTTGCACAGTATGTGAGCCAATGAAAACAAAAGGGCTTTAAACCATCCTGTTTCTCCATTTAGTCTAATCCTCAAAATTTTGCGGTCAAGCTGAATGGGGCACTCTTGCTCTCTGCTAATTCTGCTGTCATTGAACCTTTAAAAAAAAAAATCATGTTCAGTTTGACACTGATTGTTCGTTTCCTCTGAAAAACAGGACAAAGATAAGTACCAGTTTGGGAAGACAAAAATATTTTTCCGGGCTGGCCAGGTAGCTTATTTGGAAAAAATAAGAGCTGATAAACTGCGAGCAGCTTGCATCCGCATCCAGAAGACCATCAGGGGGTGGCTGATGCGGAAGAAGTACCTGCGCATGAGGAAGGCAGCCATCACCATTCAAAGATATGTCCGAGGGTACCAGGCACGATGGTAAGCCGCCCACTGGGGAAACTTGCTTTAGTCTCATTACAGATTGCTTTCAATCTGGTCTAAGGACCGTAATAAAATTTAATACTACTACTAGATTGCTTTCAATAGAGCACGCATATCTTCAGATTTTCCTGTACTGATTAGTGTATTATAGATCAGGTCTATGCAGTTTGTAATCCATCAAGCCAAATGTAGCCCACCGGGGATTCAATAGACCTCCAGTTTTTCCTGCCTGCCTGGGAGTTTGTTGGGTCCCATGTGCTATGTGGCTGGTGAGCCACATTCAACTTGGTGAGTCACAAGTTAGGTGTGTGTAGGCCTGGTATAGATGGAAAAAGAATGGAACAGAATATGGATCCTGTAACTTCAGTGGCTGATGTCTAGACTAAATTACTCCTGTGTAGTTCTGTTGAAATTAAATACTCCTTTAGAGTAACTCCTGTGTAGTACTACTGAGTAACTTAGTCTGGATATCAGCCAGTATCTTCTTTATTTGGGCATCAACGAGATAATTTTCCGTTAGCCAAATCAGATCTTAAAATTCCTTTCCTTAGTTGCTAATTTGGCATTTGATAAGCTGGGGAAGTAAGCTTTGGCAGTTGATAAGCTTGGTTCAGGTTGGGGGAAGCACATTTCCAGATGTTGTTTTTCTGCTTCTATAGAATTAGATCCTTGCTTGTGTCTGAATTTCATATCTACTTTGGCTTTTTCTCTGCTAGCAGATCAAATCTTTAAGAAAAGTGGGATGTCACTAGCATGTGTATGAGGGGTAGTTCTATTAGTGGATTCCACAGGCCGAGAGGACCTGGATCCAGTTGCCTCTGCTCATGAGAGAACAGAAGCTTTTATCCGCCCCCCGCCATTGCTATGCTAATTCTTCAGCAGGAGTATTATTACTACTACTACTATTGGTTGCTCACATGCTGCTCAGAGGAACGTTAACAGGCTCAAGAGGTGCTCACACCACAGCAAGGCTCTCGCAAGCATGTCAGCGGTGCTGTGGAGGCAGGCTGTTCCATGCCTAAGTGTTGTGCAATTTCAGTTGTGATGCTGCTCCCATTGGGAATAATGGTAGTAGCATTGCAACTTTTAAAAATAATTATAAGGCAATCTTATATCTGATGATCAAAAAAACCTGCTGGTTTAAGATCAGAGTTAAGCTTTCTCATTTTGGCTCAAGCTCCACAAAGCCAGGAAATTGGAAACTATAGCTGATGCCAGTGGCAGATGGTCAGTAAAGGTGAGAGGGGCTACGCCCTGCCCGCAACAAAAGAAACTAGTAGAAGATCAAACTTACAGACAGCCCCAGTGAATCCTTGGAGGCAGAGAGCTTCCTCCAGCCCCTCCTCCCATGCATGTAACTTCCTCTTTTGTGTTAACTGGCTGAAACAGCTGCTACTCAAGCTGTTCCAGCTTCTGAATCCTTGTGAGCAGCTTCTGGCATTGTCCCCAACAGGAAGAAAAAATGGGCACAAAATACACCCCGTAGCCTCTGCCTCCGAGGATTCACTGGGGCTGCCTATAAGTTTGATCTTCTACTAGCTTTGTTCGCTTCTTTTTTGTTTGGGGTGGAGGATGCAACCCTTGCTTTCTCTCTCGCTTTGCTTTCTCCTTTCTGCTCCTCTTTCTGCCTTTTGCCCCTGCTTTTCTGCTTTCTGCTCCCCCCCATTTTAAAACGCCCCCCATTTTATGCTTCCTCCCCCTTTTTGCTTTTCTGCCTTTTGCCCCTGCCTCTTGCCTCTCTATCTCCCCCACCCATTTTTGGATTTCTGACTTCTGCCCTAGTTTTTCTGCTTTCTCCTCCCCCTCTGCTTTTCTGTTATTTGTTGCTGCTTTTCTGCTTCCCCCCTCTCCTTTCCTCCATGCCAGAGGGCTTGGGTAAATACCCAAGCCTTCTGGTCCTGTGAGGAAGAGAGACTCCTGCCTCGGTGACTGGGCCCTCCCCTGCCCACCAAGCCCCTCTCCCCAGCTTCTACTGCCGATGCCTTAAGATGATCAGCTGATGCTGTGATGATAAATGGTGTGGTGTAATTGTCACAATGGAATTGTGCTAGCTTCCAATATGCCCTCCATGCACTTACACTTTGTGTCCTAAATCAAGATAGGGAGGATGGAGTGCCTGCACCAGCAAAGATATGGGAGTATGTTGTAAGTGAGGATAAGTTGTAAGTAAGCATAGTTTAAGGCAAATGAATGTTAATGGCTTAACTAAAGGGACACTCCTGTGCCCCTTCAATTAAAATTGCAGTCTAAAAAGAAATACAACATAGATACCAACAACCGCCACCAGAGGGATGCTGTGCTTTTGAATAAGGACAGTTGCTCTCCCCCTGCTAAGTGTAACAGAATCACCACCTTAAAAGGTACCTCTTTGCCCTGTTTAGCAGGGGGCTAGAGGCCTTCAGGTTTAGATAGATAGATACTTTATTTCAGTCATTGACCAGCATACTTCAGGTTTAAATATGTCAGCATAGCCCTTTGAACCTTTCTCCCCCAATTATTTTGCAACCTTTGTAATGCTTTTATTTTCCTTACAAAGGTGAGATTATAAGTCATGTTCTTTAACCATTTTTCTCGTCAGCCTTGCCACCTTTCTTAGAAGAACCAGAGCTGCCATCATTATTCAGAAATTCCAGCGCATGTATGCGATTCGCAAGCGATATCGTTGCAAACGAGCAGCCACCATTGTTCTCCAGTCGTATTTACGAGGTTACATTTCCAGGGGAAAGTACCAAAAGGTAAGAGTGTCTGTTGTTTAACTCCTGGTTCTGGTTTCAAATTCTCTCTGGAATAGGGTATGTGGTGGTGCTTGCTTCTGGGGTGCTACTGAACGGGCAAATTCCAATATTGCTTTTACAGGACCGTCTCTCAAGACGCACACACTTGCTGCACACACGTATGTATCAATTTCACAGCCAAGTAGTAGGATCCAAAATTCAGGAAGTCAGCTATCCTAACTATATATTTTAGCTAGGAAATGGGTGCATAAAACTGTCAATCAGGTATGCTTCATTTAAATTCACATCACATTTTAGAGACACTAGTGGTCACAGTGAAAATGCATTTTTATTCAACTGGCTTCTGGGACTTCTTTGATCTTATGGCTCTGCAATTAAATGGCCTCTGCAATGCATTAGGGTCCCATCAGGACTGATTTTAAATCAAGGAAATTTAAGATCACCCCCCCAAAAGGCCAATTTTCAATCCTTGATTTAAATCAGAATTTTCCACATTTTATTTCGATTCTTCCTAAATAAATATGCATAGCTGCTATAATCATAACAAACCTTGATTTACAACTTGAATAAAGACTTTATGCAACCTAAAAAAGTACAGTATACATTTTATAAAAATAGACCCAGTGGAAGGTAGCATTTTGCACTAGCGGTATATAAATATGTTAAATAATAATGATTTACTCAAAAGGAACAGGACTCTGAATTTAAGACAATCTTCTGATTTCTAATATCAAAAAACTTGGGGGGAAATCCTAGTCTTGGATTCAGGTAAATACACTTGTTGTTAACTGCCCAGGAGTCTTAGTACAAAGGGCGGTATACAAATATAAATCAATAAACAATACAAGAACATAGGCTGTTGTGCTGTTTGATGACTGACATAGATCTTTTCGCCACAGTTTATTCTTACTAAGAAAAGCAATTTTGCATCAATTCATCTGAGAGTCAAATGTTTTGTTTCAAAAGAGTAAATGTTTGCATTGAGTTCGGATTTCATTTTAAACCAGGCCATTTTAATAGAGAAATTTGTTAAAGCTTTAATAGAGAAATTTGTTGTAGATTTAATTATTAAAATAACATTCTAAATTTAAAATGTTTAAAATTTAAATGTATTTGTTGTAAACCGCCCTGAGTCATTTTTTGGAGAGGCAGTATATCAATCAATCAATCAATCAAATAAATAAAGTATTTTTTACATCTATTTTTAAAATCTATTTATATCCACCCTGTTAGGACTATTCTGTTTGTACATTTTGTTCTTAAGCAAGTGGAAGTGTGCGATAAGATCCGAGGAAGTGCCTTATATATATGAGTTGATTACTGCCAAGGTGACTGACTTCTAGGGGAGGGTTGTTTGTTACGAAATTAGTACTGTGCCTGGAATGAGTCTTGTAGCAATTAAGCATTGCTTTAAACTCTAAAGTACAGCTCACCCCTAATTACCATGTATGATATTTTAAAACATCCTTAAAAAAATATGAGCCAATCAAGTGAAGAATATTTACTATATCAGAGGAGATAAATCATGGAGGTGGGTATTGATTTTTGCTTGTTCGTTACATTTGTATTTGGCTCTTCCTCCAGGAAGGTTAGAGCCGTGTACAGTGGAGGTTTCTCATAACCCTCTGTGAGATTAGGCTGAGAAAGAGAGAGAGTTTGGGCCAAAGGTACTTGCTGAGCTTTTATGGCTGAATGGGGATTTGAATCCAGGCCACTGAAATCTGTTGGCTCATTAATAAACTGATTCTGAATCCAAGCTTTCCTGATCCAAGTCCAACACCCTGTCTACTACATTGTGCTGACTTGTGCCCTTTCATGTGCCAGATTTTGATATCCATTTAAAAAATTTTGTTGCTCCTTCTTTGTAAATGAATATCACAGCAGACTCCAAAAGACAGACCAAAGATTAGAATTTTGTTCTTCAAATGATTGCAACTTCCCAGAAGGAACAGTAGAAGTACTCTCTGAACTTCGTATACTGGTGTTGGTTCTGTGAGGATCTCAAAGCCAACCAGGTCTGTTGACAAACAAGGTGCTGTGACACATCATTTGGGCTCCTGTGGTTAGGGATCATTCTATTGTTGCATGGCATGTCCTTTGCCTGGGGAAGTGATTGCAATAGATGGCGGTTGCTATTATAAATCTGGCATAGGTAGAAATCACATGACAGCAATAAAGGACTGAATCATCTCCCAAACATTTTTTGGGAAGCTTCCAGGATGAGATGTCTGTCAGTTTCACGGGAAGCTTCATCAGTTTCAGGTTTACATGTGCTGTCTTGTAAACAATCCGACATATCTAGTTCAACTTCAGATATTTTAGCATTTTTTGGATGGACTTGGATTACTTATATCATTCTTGACTACCAGATGTGGATCTGCTGTACCTACTGAATCAAGGTATTATTTATTTATTCAATTTATATATCACCCTTCCTAAAGTGGCTCAGGTCGGTTTACATTGAAATTAAAAAATACATACTAAAGCAATTAAAATTAAAAAGAAAACATTTAAAACCAGCTTAAAATTAAAATTCAAACTAGATCTTATTTAAAGCCAGGCTAAAAAGATGGGTCTTTAATGCTCTGCTGAGGGCCAAAGAAAATCATCCTCTTATATCCACTGGGCGCATATTCCACAACCTAGGGGTGACAACTGAGAAGGCCCAATCCCAAGTCGCCATCTGCACCCAAAGACAGGCCCCTCTGGATGGGTGGTCAAAAACATACTGTTTGACCAGCCAGACAGTACATTTACTTATAATTTTCTCATGATTTTTTTTCTAATTTCATCAACCTTTGCCCACAGCTCTTTTAACGAATGGTGTTAGTTCATTGTCTTCCAAACAGGTTTTTTAAAAAAGTCCTTGAAATGCAGAATGGCTCCTCAACAGGTATTTTTATGTGTGTGTTGTAAATATGCAGATGCTTCGGGAGCACAAGGCCACTGTTATACAGAAACGTGTGCGTGGCTGGCTGGCTCGCTTGCGCTACCACAGGACTTTGGAGGCCATTGTCTACCTGCAGTGCTGCTATCGGCGCATGATGGCAAAGAGGGAGCTAAAGAAGCTGAAGATAGAAGCACGCTCTGTGGAACACTACAAGAAACTCAATGTTGGCATGGAGAACAAGATCATGCAACTCCAGCGTAAACTTGATGAGCAGGTGAATGGCAGAAGTGTATGGGCCACCTTCAAACACGACATAATTCCTAGTATTTTCGCCTAGCAAATGGAGTACAAGTCCACACGTGTGTGTGGGGGGGGAATCATGTGATCATCCACATGTGGTTGGTCTTGTATATCCACATGAACGCTGTTTCGATTTAGAGGATTTCTTGCACATGTAAAGTGATCCTCATTTATGGGTGCTCAATAAACATTTTAGCAAATAATTCTCCCCCTTCTAAACAGAAGATACATTTGATTAATTTTTTTGGAGTACAAAATGTTTATGTTCTGGCAAGCAATATATAATGCCTTTACTTTAATGTTGTCTTCTTCCACTAGACCAAAAAAACCCCCAAAGCCAAGTGTGGAATCCAAGGGAAAGAGCTCTGTGGTATGCAAGGACAAGGCAGTGGAGTGGCATCAGGAATATAATGAAATAGATATTATGTACAGAGAGGCAGGTGCAGGCTGCTTTTCTGTGCTCTTGATGCTGGCTGGCTGTTTGCCTCATCTCTACTCCAGGACTAGAATACAAGTAACTAAAGCCCCATTCAAAAGCTGGCCTGGATCAAGGAATGGATTAACCACAAACACCACACCAAGGTCTTTACTATGGTCCTTCAGATTCTCAAGTGCAGACGTGGAGCCTGACCACCGGTGGCTTGTGTGTGGCTGTGGCCGCAGCCCCACTGACCCCGCCCCTGCATCTGACATCGGACACGGGGACTAGCCATGCTCCTGTGTCTGACATCAGACACGGGGGGGGGGCATGGTCTGGCTCTCGAATGGAGCCTTGAGGCTCAGTTTGGGAGTTGGAGTTCAACTCCCGAAGGAGCCACGCGGCTACTTCGGAAGCTAAACTAAGGCTGGTGCTGCTTTCGCAGCACAGCCAGGAGCACCAGCCTTTTAACTCCTGAAGCTACTTAGGTTGGCGCTGCGTTCACAGCGCAGCCAGGAGTGGCTCTTCTGGCTGTGCTGCGAACGCAGCGCCAGCCTTAATTAACCTCCCAAAGGGGCTGCGCGGCCCCCGCTTGGGAGCTAAACCAGCACCCCCGCATCTGACATCAGACACGGGGTGTCTGTCGGGGCTGCGAGGCGTGGCCCCTGATTGGATCCGGCCCGGGTTCTTTGAACCTGTTGGCCCAATGGTGGCTCTGCCGCTGCTCAAGTGAATTAATTCGGAACGTTCAGGGCACAATTATGGTCCTGGAATGTCTTTAGGATAGGCCAGTCTTGCTTTCTGGCCCCAAAGAATGTACTCCTTAGTAAATGTGGAGTAGTTGCTCAGTTCCTTGCCAGGTCAAGCACCAGAGCTGATCAAATGTTTGGAACATTTCTTTCTCCGTGAAGTTTTTTTTACCCTCTTCCCTCCTAGTTTCTTAGTGCACAGAGAATGGAGATAGTGCCCCTATAACAGACACTTAAAATACATTATGTTGTGTGTGCTCTCTGGATAGATGAGGAACGACTGCCTACATATCTCACACAGCTTTCACCAGCATGGAAATGTTGTTACCCCAAACCAACAAATATTACAAACACTGATCTGTGTTATGTTTGGTTTCATGCAGAACAAGGACTCCAAATCCTTACTTGAGAAACTAACTACGCTGGAGGCAGCTTATATTTCGGAGGCAGAGAAGCTGAGAAATGGCACCGAAAGACTCCGAATGAGTGAAGAAGAAGCCAAGAATGCCACCAACCGTGTCCTTAGCCTACAGGAGGAGATTGGCAAACTCCGCAAGGAACTGCAGCAAACACAATCGGAGAAGAAGACCATAGAGGAGAAAGCAGATATATACAAGCAAGAAACAGACCAGGTGAGCATGTCTTGCCTCACATCAAGGATGTTGGAAACAATCCAAAGGCAAACAGTTGCAGGCTCACGAGATGACTGCTGCATAAGGCTACCGCATTTAGTAGATAGATTTAAAAGATGCCCACGATTAATCAAGTAGCAAGGTTTTATTTTTAAAGTTAGTTGGTTTTGAAACAAGTACTTAGGCAAAGCGTTAGTGGTCTCCAGACCCAGCACAGTGTTTTTCTAGTGGCTGTTGCTGACATCTGCCTTAGGTTTCTTTTTAGATTGTGAGCTCTTTTGGGACAAGGAATGTTTTTCTGTGTAAACTGCTTTGTAAGCTTTTTGGGGGGTGGGGTGGGGGGAAGCGGTATATAAATACCATAATTTTCCAGTTCTAATGTGCTTTCTCCTTTAATAGTATGCTTCCCTCCCTCCTTTAATAGCCTCAGTCCGTGGTACATATAACACATGGAGATATACATGGGGCAGGGGGGGTCACATACACTCCCTGTGTTGTGCCCCACAACACAGGGAGATATACATGGGGAGCGGGGGGTCACATTGACAAGTCAGCCCTGCTTCACAGAGCTGTTTCTTCTCTACCTTTCACCGCTTCCTGCTGAGCGGAGGCATCTCGGTTTGCTCTGCCTCCCGCCCTCTCCCCAAACCAATGGCCTCAATAAGCTCTGAATGACTGGACACCCATTCCAGCCAGTGGTCTGTCTGCCTCCCCGTTTCAGTGTACTGTAGGAAAGAGGTGCAAGCGGCTCCTAACCCTGCCAGTGGAAAACTGTTTCCTGCCAAGGCAAGTGACAGAATGTGTACCTAACTAGCAGTAGCTCTCATTGTCCAGGCAGCCCAGGGCAAAAATGGGGAGAAGAGAAAGAAGTCCGAGCTTGGTGGTGCACATGGAAACGATGCTTTTCCTCCGTTTCTTTTAAAAGTTAGCACTTTGGGGTCAGTAGCAGCCGGTAAGGGCAGCACCGGGCGGGGGGGGAGGGGTGGCGAGTGGTACCTTTTGAAAAATAAATTAATTACCCAACATTAGGGTAGCATCTGAAAGCTGCCTCAAGTTGTGGCGCTCTGCCCGGGATCCTCTGTGTGGCGGCGGCGGCGGGGCCCTGGCCTCTTGAGTGTGTGTGGAGCTTGAGGCAGCATGCAGGTGTTGCCCTAACATTGGTAAGCAGCTGTTAATTTATTTTTAAAGGTGCCTCTTGCTGCCCCCCCGGTGCTGCCCTCACCAGCCTCCCGCCCTTGGGCTACTGTGCGGAGTGTATGATAATTGGAAAATCATGGCATTCGTAGTACAATTACGATGCGGCGAAAATGCATGGCTTCTGACCAAAACAGCAGCGCTGCTTTTCTCTCTCTCTCTCTCCCGTAATCTGTAGTAGAATTAAAACTTATATCTTTGGCCACAGCCTTATGTCACTTGTAGCATCTGGTTCCTGGCTGGCGCTTCTGGGGCTGGGCTCCTCCTCTCCTCACCAAGGCCGGTAGAGCAGGAGGAGGAGGAGAAACTTGAGACAAAAAAAACCCCAAACTGTTTTAGTGATTAGTTCTTATGTTTGTTGATTTTATAAACACTCTGGGAGCCTTGTCAGCTGAAGTAAAAATGCTTACCATAAATATGTCTAATTCAAGTTCTGAACCAGGACCTTCCAGGCTTATAGCTCATGGTCCTGTCTACAGTACATCATTATACCAGATGTGTTTAGTCCCAGGTGCATAAGGAGGCCAGCGGCAGCCCCTGTTCCGCCTGCCGGCGGAGGCCCCCCCAAGCCACACACCCTGCATCTGACATCAGACGCAGGGGCCAGGGTTTTGCTCGCAAATGGGCCACACTCCCCATTTTCAAGCAAATTCCCAACCAGTGCCACGTCTGCAGTGCAGCCGGAAGCAGCTCTCGCTGCTTTAAAAGGCAGGGAGCCGCGTTCCCGGCCAGGCTGGGAAGCCGGCGCTGAGCTAAGCTGCTCAAAACGGAGCCGCGGTGAACGTGGCGTTGGCCGGGAATTTGTTCGGAAATGGGGTGCGCGGCTCCGTTTGTGAGCAAAAATTTGCCACCTGCGTCTGATGTGTGACACAGTGTGTGGCTGGGGCACGAGGGGCAGACTCTGAGGGGTGCGGCCTGGGTTCTTTGAACCCATTTGTGCAATGGTGGCTCCGCCCCTGCTTAGCCCCATCCCTTGGGAGACTATGGAAATTGCAACACCACCACTAGCAGGGTACTTAAACCTTGATAGTACTGTTTCCTGTCTGCATAAAGACGAGGCTGTGACAAGGATATAAAATTGGGAAGCAACATTAGCACAGATGTACTGATTAGCATTGTCTGGAGCTGCATTTAGAAAGGTGCACTAGTTAAGCAGATCTCTTGTGACTTTTGCTATGAGCCTTGCCTAACGCTTCTTTTTTTAGTTGGTGCTGGAGTTAAAAGAGCAGAACACCCTACTTAAAACAGAAAAGGATGACCTAAACCGCCGCATCCAGGATCAGGCCAAAGAGATAACAGGTGAGCTTTCTTCAGAATTTTGGTGTGTGTGAGTGAGAGAGAGAGAGAGAGAGAGAGATTGAAGAACACCTTAATATATTTTTCTCCCCTAAAAAAACCAAAACGCAGTCCCAGATGGTTGACCCTAAGTTGCTCCTCTTTCTCACTACGGGAAAAGAGTAACAGTTGAACTGGTCTGCACAGCATAAAGATGGATGTGGTATCTCTCTGTCTACATGGTGATGCAATAAATCAACATTTGGCGTTATGTCCACATGCCTTTCTCAGAGTTATGCTTCTGTTGCAGGAATGCCACATTATCTGAGTGCTTGATATACTGTATTCTGGGGTGGGTAGGGATAAATCTCCCCCTCCACTGTTAAGTCTGGTGTTGTGTGAAGTGTGTCATGGAAACCTATTGAATATGATCTGTGGTGGTGGTATGGACAAATCGCACCGTACCCCCTGCCATGCCCGCATTGCACATGCGCACACAGAGTATACCCACTGCCCCACCATTTCATGAATCTATACTTCTTATTTGGTTCAGAAGCTAAAGCTTTTATTTGGTTCAGGTTTGTGGGGACCTGACCCTTGGATATTCCAGATCCATGTATTCTCAGCATTCATTGTGGAGGCAAAAGGGAAATGGACAGAAGGAAAAACTTTGCTCAGTTGCTCACTAGGAAGTAAACCTGATCCTGCCTTTCAGTGTTCTGGCTAATATGTGTAAAGGCACTAGGATGAGTAACAAGCACTAAGCCCTTTTATTGTACACGTACACACACACACACACACACACACGTAAAATGAATTTTATGTATCTTTTAAATGCAGTTAAGTATCTTTGAAAACATTAGGCTACCTGTATTTATCTTCTGGCTGTTCTGTGATGGTTCCCTTTCTCCCTTCACACCACGGACCACAGAATTTCGGGCCAAAGGCCTAATTTTGTTGTTTGGCTGTTCAGTTCCCTGAAGTCATATTTTGAAACGGGAAGGGGCAGGCATCAAATGGGGCAAGGATACAGCAAGGCTGGTATTGTACTACAGACAGTGTGTGTGTGTGTGTAAGTAAGTAGCTCTTAGCTCCACAGCTAACACCTCATTTATACCACATTCCACTTTGGAACTATTTGAACTTGGCTGGGTCAGTTAAACTGTCACAGTTGCTGAACTCCTGAGAAGCTAAAGCGGTTGCTTGCACTGCTCTTTCAGTGGTTGGACACACTGGTTGCTGCATTATTGCCAATTCCTTGAGTTTGATTTAAAAATATGGAGCTCCGCAGCCTGATTTGTATTAAACCAACATAACTATCTTCTGCTATGTTTTGTTAAATCATATGAAGTGATTATTTCCTAGTCTGTGGTCACTTCTGGACATAATGATCTAAACTCATTTGGGATTGATTTATTTCTTCAGATTCATCATTAAGAATGTTACCTTGTTTGATTGCCATGTTTACTTGCATCAAGACACTGGGAACCAGCAGGGTAGACTTCTATGTTTCCCCTGGTTTGGGTTGTACTGTATGCAGACCATTTATTTAAAATATTTCATTTTAACTTTGTTCAGGGTAAAACTAGGATCTGGATCGAGATCAGTCTTCTTCTTAGATTGGGATGTTGAGTCATGTCAGTCAATTTGTTATCCCTTATGTTGATTCTGGCCCTTACAGTATACATCATCTTCTGGTATATGTGTATCTGATCACCTTTCTTCTTCAAGAGTGCAGGGGGAAAATACCCTGTTATAATCTTCCATCCTTTTGATGGAGCTATGGAACTGAATTCTAGTGAGCAAATGGAGTTTGGAGGGACATCTTCATTCATTCATTCATCCATTCATTCAAAGATTTAATATACCACCCAATCCACAGACTCAGGGTGGAGTACAAAGCAAGAACAGCATCCGAGATTTAAAAAAACCAACCCAACTTAAATTAAAGGGAAGACGCCTGGCAGAAAAGAAATGTCTTCAATTAGGTTTTAAAGGCTGAAAGGGAGGAGGCAGGCCAAATCTGGGGGGAAAGAGAGTTCTAGAGTGAAGGGGCAGCAACAGAGAAAGCCCTTCCACAGCTCGCCCTAGTGCCAGAACCTGAGGGGTGTACTTGTGAGTCAAATGGGCCACAACCCAAAATTTGGCTTTAAAAAAGCCAATCTGGCAACTGGTCTCAAGACCAGGGACCGAAAGAAGGGCAACCTGAGATGATCTCACAGGATGGGAGATTTATTGAAGAGGTAACTGGCTTGGAAAGTAACAAAGGGGCATCAAATACTCCACGTACACCCAATAGCTGTAAAAAGAGTGATTCAGAAAAGTTTAAAACTGTACACTACTTCAAAAATAAAGCATCTCATCAAGTCTTTTAAAATTAGGTTTTTTTTCCAGTTCTTCTTGTCTTTTGTGGGTGGATTGAGTTATGTTTTATATATCTGTATTGATTGTCTTTTTGGTTTTTAAAATACATTATGAGTTGCCTTGAGAACTTTGGGTAGTAGACTAGCTATGTTTGAAATTAAATAGGTATAGATGTGTCCTAAAGCTTATTAACAAAGCATTGAATCACATTTTAATCTCCAGTCCCTTTCTGCTTTTTTTTTTTAAAACAATCACTACTAAAGTGGAGGAAGGGGAGGGATTAAGAAAGCCAATCCTCCATTCTCCATCATTGCTGCTGCCACTGAAAAATTTTCAACTGACAGTAGGCGAGGGAGTGGCCAAATCCAGCCCTTGAAATATCCAATGGCTGATTTTTTACGGTGATCTGTCATCTCTAGATGTTAAGATAGATTGTTTCATACTGTATACATGTTCTCAGTTTCATATTTCATTCAACAGACGTCATGGAGAAAAGGCTCATTGAAGAGACAAAACAGTTGGACCTAGATTTGAACAATGAAAGGCAGAGGTATCAGAATCTGCTCCAAGAATTCAGCCGGTTAGAGGAGCGATATGATGACCTCAAGGATGAAATGAAGTTGATGATGGTGAGTGGCTTAAAAGATCTTGAAAAAGTCTAATGGATGAACTAAAATGTTCAGCAACAGATCTGGGCCTGGAAACCCAGACCACTTGGTCAGTGGGGAAGGCTCAGTATGGAGTGCGAAGCCATGGGAGAGGAGGGTTGTTTATCACTTGTACCCCTCTCCCCTCTTGAGGGTACCAGATGCATGTATTCTATGATCGAGGGAATGGGTTAAACACCCCTCTCCTGTCTGTGACTTCTTTCTCCCAAATGGTTCCTTCCTCTAGTCATTTGCAGTTGTTGTTGATGATCTGAGTGTGCTGCTAAAATGTTGTTAAATCCTATGTGTGTATAATTCCGTGAAAGCATTATCATCCTACAGTAAAGGTAGAGGGTGTGTGTGTATGTGTTAGAGAGTGAGAGACAACAGAATTTAACTTTAACTAGGTAATTGTAGATCGCCCAGATATGGAAGTTTGGGGTGGTCTACATATTTAATAAATAAATAAAATTATTTAGCTAGATTTTGCAACTTCAGAATGTTTCTGGAATTACAATAAAGGCCATGTCCAACGTGAAGTGTATTTTCTGGTGGCTGGGCCCAAGATAGTTGGGTTATACTGCTAGTGTACCAGCCACTCTACAGCTTTTGCAGTCTCTGGAAGTCTCTGTCTTGGTATTGGGGTGTTAGCATCACCCCGACATGGTTGTTCTTGACAATTACACATCCATACCAAAGGCTGGCTCAGGACTTCATGGCCTCCATAAGAGCCATAAGGCTGTCCCAGGTAATTTCTGACATAAAACATGGCTGGCAACACTTCGGTTTTAGTGTCCAATATAGACCTCAGAAAGTTATTGGACTTACAGAAACAGCATTGTCAAGGCTAGATAGCTGCCTTCTGATTGCCTAGAGTGGTCATGTGCTAATGCATATGGCCTCCCCATATCCCATTAGTAGACCAGTTAGATTAGTTCACCTATCAAGATTTATGGAGCAATATAGAAAGCAAATAAACACAGTGGCAGGCATGGTCTTGTCAAAGTTAAACACTTAGAAGCTGTTTTGATTTCATAGGGAGGCCTTCAAGCATGTGCTTCCCATTGCAATCAGTGGGGCTTGATGAGCTTAGCATCATCAGATCACTTGCAGTGTGTTTGAAACTTTAGTGAGTCTTCAAATTGGGGTCTGGAAGAGCTTTAAAGCACTTCTCTAGTGACTGCATCCCACTATTCTTTCACATGTGTTAGCTCTTTTGTCACACTTATTGTTGTATGCACATTTTCATCATGTATTTGTGGAAGTAGAAAGATGATAGAAATTGCAGTACAGAGTTCAGTTCATTCAAGTGTACTTAAGTCTTTATTTCTGTTAGGATTCCTGTTTCATATCTTAAGGGCATACATTTTTAATTGTATAAAATATAGATCTGTCCTCCAAAGTGCTTTGAGTAGGATCCAGATTCAGTCATGAATAAGTCCCATTGAAATTGATGGGACTCAAGTTAGTCATGATTTTCCACCCTCCACAGTACTTCCAGTGACTGCTGGTGGTGTCTATCTTATGTTTCTTTTTGGAATGTGAGCCCTTTGGGGACAGGGTTCCATCTTATTTGTTTATTTCTCTGTGTAAACCGCCCTGAGTCATTTTTGGAAGGGCGGTATAGAAATCGAATTAACAACAACAACAACAACTTGTCTCATTGATTTTATTTGCCAGATTGATTCAGTTCAGTTCTTTAAGGTCCAAGACCAGCAACAAACAGAAAAATTGGCAGATTAATATCCCACCATTCCCTTGGCATGGTCAAGGCAGTTGAAAATTACCACTGCATATGTTTCAATAATTTATTGTAAAGTTATAACAGCTCTTTGAATCACATGGAAGAGGATTTCTTGATGAACATCTCAAGGGCTGGATTTGGCCACTCCCTTGCCTACTGTCAGTTGAAGATTTTTCAGTGGCAGCAGCAATGATGGAGAATGGCGGGTTGGCTTTCTTAACCCCTCCCTCTCCATTTGTCTCTACTCCGCTCTAACCTTTCACCCCAAATACTTCCTTGCTAAATCTTCACCTCTTCAGATGATAGAACAGAATCAGTCATGACTTCTTAGAACATTATAGCCTAAAACCACAGGAATATGGAATTGCAAAGGCTAAATACAGTGCTGCCATCTTTTTCTTTCAAGAACATCTCCAAGCCTGGACACAAGAGAACAGATTCCACACATAGTAGCAATGAATCGGAATATACGTATAGCTCTGAGATCACAGAGGCCGAAGAGTTTCCTATGAGAATGGAGGTAAGCCTGGAGGATCACTTCAGATGTTTTTCCCCATTAGCAAATACCTGATTGTCTGTCTGTGAATGGCAACTAACTTCAGGGAAGATGGATTCTATGCATGAACTCTTGGTCCTGATGGAATTGCATATTTCTAGTGTTCCCTGATAAGCTACCTTCATGTAGGATTGTTGACAAAGTTCTTAAAGATACATCTTATGCTCCAGTGGCATGCATGTACAGCTAGCTGTTAGTCACCCACAACACCTTGGCACATGTGCAGTTTTTGCTAGCCAAAATTAGGAGAAAGTGTGAAAATATGTGACCAAGAAATCACAAGGTAGCTATTTAGAAGTTTATAGTGTGTCCACTATAAACCATCAGTAGCCACGAACCACGCAGTGAGAACAGCATTTCCATGCTCCCTGCTTCCTTGGATGTTATATTATTTTAATTTTTAAATTTTATTTTCCTGCACCTTCACCATAGTCCCAATCTGGCCAGTTTTCAAGAGTGTGTGGCAGTGGTTGGCTTACCCTGGCAATCGGTCCTGCAGGT